>NC_047050.1:30612183-30969438 GCF_011762595.2 Tursiops truncatus | reverse complement strand
CTTGATAAGATTATCTAGAGGGTTCCTAGAAGAGGGAAACATCTGGAGCACTATGATGTTTACATGTCTGGTAGAAGAGGAACCATAAAAATGGACTTTAAAAAGACATTCATGAAGTAAGAAGAAAATCAGACATCTTAGGTATCCTTGAAGATGAGGATAGTGTGTGTTTCAAGAAAGAACTGCGATCACTTATGTCAAATGTTGCTAAAAGTCAAGTATAATTACAGTGACTTGACCACTAGTTCTGGTCATTTATAATCTTGAAAAGAGTGTTTTTATTGGAGTTTCAAGGGGAAAAGCCTCATTGGAGTAGGTTAGAGTGAGAATGAAAAGTAAGAAAAGGGAAAGAACAATAAAATAAATGTATCTTTTAAGGAAGTTTTGCATGAAAGAGAAATAGAAAAATGGGGCAGTGATTGGAAAAAAATGTGAGGATATGTGATGATTTTTTAAAAAGACAAATTGTATTAAGTCTTGTTACATCAGAGAAAGAAAAAGAACTTGTTATTGCAGGAGAGAAAAAAGCAATTGCAGAAGCAATGTCCTTGAGAAAAATTAATGGGAATGAAATTCAGGGCACAGATGGAGGGACTGACTTTAAATGGGACCAGGAACTCCTCTCCTATCATAACAAAAATTATATGGGATAGAAGTGGGTAGGCTGTTGGAACTGGTCCATGTCTTGTTCAGAGGTAGAGAAAGCTAGAATGTCAGTAATGTAGTGTGGGGAAATATGGACAAGAGAAGATCCCTGCCCTTAAAAAGCTAACAATTAAATAAATACATTATAATATTTATTTTTTTATAACATACTATCCTTGTTGATAATATTTTAAGTACAAATTTTGGCAATTTTATCTGCTTTGTTATCCAGCAAGATGTTATTTTTTTTTTTTTTTGGTCCTTGCACTTAAATGGTGCAGAAGCATAGGAATAAGTTTGCCTCATTGCACTTACCCATCCTTGTAGCCATATGTTTGCAAGCTGTTGGCATAGACTGATACTGCCATTCATTTTTCCTGACACCATTTAAATCATAGCAATGGCAATAGCAATAGCAATTTCTAAAAATGATGCTGTCATTAATTCACTTCTTCAACGAGCAAGTTCTAATTTAAGGAATATTTGTGTTCAAAGATATTGAATATTTGTATATGAATAAATGAGAATTATGACTCCTTATGTGAGACTCAGTGATCTATTCTAGTTCAAATAAGACCAATCAAAGAAAATATCCTGGAGTAGTGGTTAACAGCCTAGTCTTAACACCAGGTATATCTGAGTTTATACCTCAGAATTCACAGGCTATCTGAACTTGGGAACATTTCTTAACCACTGTTTCTTAATGTCTTCATCTGAAAATAAGGGTAATACTTCTCTCTTTAATTAAAGTGATTTTGATGATTAAATAAGATAATATTTGTAAAACATCAAATACCTTTAGTGCCTGGAATATTGTACAGCAACTATTTAATATTTTTTCCTATGATTATCTATATCACTACTACTACTAGACAATATTTGAGTATTTATCACCTATCATGTCATAGTTTAAACTTTTTAAGATATAAGTTCCTTGAAATCCTACCAAAGTGTATTTAGTTAATATTTTATAAAAAAAGAAATGATACACAAAGAAATAAAGTGATTTTATTAAGGTCACCAAGCTAGTAAGTGGCAGAGTACACACAGAATTAAAACCCTGACAGTATAGTTCCAAGGCCCATGTTCTTAACCCCTATTCTCTCTGAATTTCACCACTACTATTCATGAGTAAAAGATATTCCTTGTTCTTTATCCTGTTAAGTGGGATATTTTCAGGAACCATGGTTCCTTATACAACTCTCATTAGAGAAAATCGTAGCAACAAGGATCTTAGTTATTGCTTTGTTCTGACTGGACATTTCCCATTTCTGGGGAGGAAGAATGTTTCTGCATTCTGGATACACTCAGCATTTCATAAGATGTAATGATAGAAGTAATGGTACCAATTCTACCAGATACAGTTGAAAAGCTTACTTAATTATATAAAGGATAAAATATAAAGGATAGATTTCTTTCAGAGAGAATTCCTTAATCTTCCCAAGTGAAGTAATGCAACCTCAACTACCTACAACAGTCTCATTTCATTGGTACCTTGTTCATTCTTGTACACAACCAAAGGATAACATTTCATGCTATCTGCATGGTTTAATTTTATATAAATTATGTGTTTCTCTCTATTCTCTTTCTATCACAGTAACAGTTGATTTATAAATAAGAGAGAAATCTTGATTCTCTTCTGAACATTTTTTCCTATGCCTAAGTTACTCCAATTGTCTCAGTAATATGGGTTACATAAATACTTCAGCTAAAAGGGCTCTGAATTAATGTGGCTACCTTGGCATCATGTGATAGAAAGTGTTATGTGGTTCTGAGGAACAGAATTAGATTTTAATATCAAATAAAATTAGTAAAATGTTCTTTGTCTTCCAGACAAGAAGGACTGAAGTGCCCCTGAAATTACAGTTCATGTTTTCCACAATCAAAAAGTATTCACATAGACACTCCCTCTGTATTTCCTCCAAAGGTGCTAATAAAGTGATCAGTGAATAGTGTTGAGACAAAGTAACTTTGTAGACTTTTAGGTCAAACAGATTTTGGTTCAAATCCTGGCTCTACCACTTAGCAATCATGTTATTCTGGGCTGTATCTTTAATATTTAACTTACTATAATATGTACTTCATATTGTTGTATCAGGTGAGATAACACATAGAACATATTTGGCACCCTTTTTACAATACTGTAATCAATCAATAGTCAGAACAGTCATATGTAACAGTTATAATACTTTCATTTACAATTAACATAAAGTCTAAACTAGATTAAACTCTAAGTAAATGTATTGACCCAAGGAAAGGGTAGTCTTTGGGACTGGCTAAATCCAATACCTTTTGTGCTATTTCTATGGGATTTTCCCAACTCTCCTCTCTTATTTAGCCTTATCAGGAGGGGGATTATTGGAAAAAAGACTTTTGTAATCTACATCACATGCTTTCATACAACAATGTTCAGAGAAAGAAGGAAGATGTCTTTTCTCTTTAGATAAGCCCCAGCAAATATTCCATGCAACTTTTTGGCCTGAACTGAGTAAACTTTCTCATATGTGAATTACTCCTGATGGCTAGAGAAATGTCAACTTAGGCTTAGAATATTGCAACAAATAGATCAGAGAGAGAAATCTGAAACTAAAATCAGGGAACTTTGGGGGAGGGGGAAGTCAGGGATAGATGCAGGGAAGGCAACCAATAATGTCCATTTGGCTTTATTTTCATAATGAATGTTTATGTGTGTTTTTCTCCTATGTATTTAATGAGAATCTTAATGTTTTTAAATAAAGTTTCTAATTGTGTTGTTAAAAATATGTGTAAATGTTATTTCTTAGCCTAGTGATGGATAAAATGACAAAAAACTTTGAGGTTTCAGAACCATGAAAATTCAAATACAGTTGTTAGACTAATACCTGTTTCAAAGTATTATAATAAGAGGATATGTGGTCATTCTTTTTACACAAGTTATGAGTTAACACATAGATTTACACTGTAAAAAAAAAAAAACTTTGACAGTGGCATCTGAAAATTCTACAAAGTACATATTTATTAGTGGCATCTGAAATATGACAAAATTAGAATTAATAGGTACATAGCAATAAAGATTATATATTATATGTATAACTATGTATATATCTAGACATGTTCTAAGTATGACACATAATCGGCATTATATTACGTTGTTTTTTAGAATTATTTGGATGATTTTTCTTTATTTCTCTATAAGAATATTGATACATTAATTAATTAATCTCAAGTATAACCCAGCTTTCTGCAAAAATCTAGCTACAAATGCATAAGAATTCTAATAATGAATGCCTGGTGTTAATACGCTAGAGCATTTCTAGGTTTTTTTGTAGTTGTACTGCTTGACACATGATGAAGCTATAACCTCCAGTGTGGTTATGAACCCTAACATCTGATGGTAGAAAGGATATTTTAACCTGTTGAAATTTTGACATTTGAATATTTATTCTCATAATGTTAGATGGTATCTGAATATCCAAATGAAAAAAAATGTTATGTTTCTTATGTTTTCTGGATTTTTTTAGACATTATTTTGATTCCATTAATTGGCAAAAATCATAAAAAATAGTAAAACTTGTGAAATTAAATTTGAACAGAGGATAAATTAAGTTAGCATTTGGGAATTGTTAAGTCTATTTCTTGAACTTTTATATTATGAACAGATTTTTGATAAGCAGAAAGAATCTCTTACAGAGGATTTTCCAGTTAATATATTTGTAGATGATATTTCAGAATTCTTTATTCATTTGACAAAAGAGAAGAATGTGTACACTTACTATATTTGAATAAGATCAAATCTAATTATTCCTATTTGTAAATAAGATTTATAATTTTCATTGTTCTAGAGTTTTGCAATAACCCAAGGCAATTTTTAACTCTGCCTCTCTGATTTACCGAAGTACGTGAAGCAGATTCAATCTAATCAGATTACTCCTTTGGCCATGTTTTGTACTGCATTTCCTCTACTTTCCTGATATTCTCCCCAAGGACTTAAGAGCAGCTAGAAATGCTGCATTTCCCCTGCAGCTGACTGAGGATAAAATCTCTTCTAAGACTGCAGTTCTATTTTACAAAGATGAAAGACAGCCTTCTCCACTAAAATCTGAACCAGACAATCATACAGGACTTCCTACTTGATACTGGCAAACAAACCTCGAGTTTGGTTTCCCCAGAAGCAAACGATGATATCCATTTGGTTAATATAACAAGCCATGCCCCTTTTCTATTAGTCAGAGTAAGCAAAATATTACTTGAAATGAGTTTATAGTCACTTGCAGTAGATAAAAACATTTCAGATCATCTGCCCATTTGTTTTAAACAGAAAGTTTCAGTATACTGAAATCTCCTAGTTCAGACCAAGTAGTCATCCTTGAAGTAGCTGGAGAGTAGTGGAAGATAAATATTTACTCTCTTAAAAGCTGCAAGATAAAATGCTACAATGTGCTCTATTAAAATTAAATCAATTAGTGCTTCACACAATCAGTGTGCAGAGTCTGGGCACTGACAATCAGCCATGAAGTGGGAGCTGCCAGTGGTAGTTCCAGGAACACAGCAAGGGTTTGATTAAAGTGAGTTTTCTACCATCTGTGGTCATGTTATGCTTGGGATAGTTCACATATTTGCAAGGGCAGCAGTAAATATGCCAACAGAGGCAACAGGTTTCCTTGAAGCAGAAAAGAAAGTGATCAATCAAGTTAAAGCTATGGCTTAAATCTGATAGCAAAGGATTCATGGAAAAGTGCTGACTTTGGCATTCTATGTGAAAAGACCATCCAGGATTGAAATATGCTAGAAAGATAATTCTTACTTGGACGATTTATAATGAAAATTTTAATTTGTTCTAATATTTGTCCAATTAAATCAGTTAGAGAAATTTTGGCTGAAAGTCAACCTTTACATTAGGGAGCAATATTTTTAAAAGGGTTTGGCTGGAAATGATGGCACCAATGTTTTATTTTATTTGGATGCGAGGAAAAATTAGAGAAGGAAAAGATGGAGGAAGAAAAACAATTGGACAAAAGGTGACTTTTCCCTCCAAAAACAATGTTGCAATCCATTTATCAATCTCCTGGTCCCATAAAATCCTTTTGTAGGAGTCAAGATTGTTGTCCATTCATTCAACAAATATGTATCATGTGCTTACTTCGCAGAAAGTGTCAGTGATGAAGCCCTAAGGGAGATAAACATCCCTGGCCTCCAGGAGTTTACATTCTAGGCTTAACCAATATGAACAAATAGTTTTATATCTATATTTAGTGATATTGCATCTTCTTTGATCAGAATAATCCAGCAAAAAGTAACATCTTATCAAGTAATATAGTTTTTTTTCTATTTGCAATAAATACGTCACATCTCTTCCTTGATTTTTCAATGCCCTATATTTTTCCTCTTTACTTATTATCATCTTGCTTTATATTTTACACAGAGAATGAAAATCATTCCAAAAGATGTCCAACCATCTCATGATCAAATTTATAACTCACCTGCATCTGCCAGTAACTTATTTCCTTTTTTACTGAAGAAATGGGAGAAATTTTCTTTCTCTTGGCAATTGGCACTCTGCTTCTTCTTTATGACTTTACCTCTTTGGTTCTTTCTCTCTTCTTGCATCCTTATGCTCTCTCCCTGTCTGTCTCTCTCTCCCCTAGATGGTTTTCATATGCCAGAAATCATTCCTTCACAACATGTTTCACATCATGACACACATATAAAGTTATAATAATGTTAAATCACACTGGAGAAAACTGGTTAGACTGCCCAAGTACTGAGGCAAGTAGCTCCTCATTTCTTAGGCCATCTGGAGCATTACAAGCACAACTGTGGACCTGAGCACTTATGTAGGAAGATTTACATAAAAGATGAAATGTCTTTAATCTTATAATCAACCAAATAAACAAAACCTTCCTTTACCCCATATGGCCTATTCAGCTCCTTTCTGGTCTCCTTTATATCTAAAATTCTTACAATAATTTTCTGCACATGCTTTTCCCAATCATTTCCTTATCTCTCTCTTACTCTTCAAAATACTCTAATCAACTTGCCTTCTCTAAAACTGCCATTGTCAAAATCAACAAATCTAATGCATATTTCTTTGCCTTTAATTTGAAAGCTTCCTTCTTTGAACTTTTATTTCTTCTTCACTTTCATGATTTGACTTTCATGATTGATTTCAGAATTTCCTCGTGTTTTTTCCTGTGCCTTCCTGATTATATTATTTCTCAGTCTCCATTGCCAACTCCTCTGCCTCTATCTGACTAAGAACTAGGTTCTCTTCCCTCCTGCTTCTTTCTCCTGAGATCTTCTTATCCAGTCACATGGTTTTCATTACCACATATGTACTAATAAAACAAAATTTAAATTCTCAGTGTAGCCTTCTTGTCTTGGCATTTCCATTTGAATGTTCTACTGGTGTCTTAAATTTAATGAGTCTAAAATTAAATTATTTCTTCCTTTCTTCTTCAGGCTTCCTCATCTCAATAAAATTCCACAAAACAATAAGTTTTGTAGTAAATACCTCGAGTCTTCTAGATTCTTCTCTTTTTTTCACCCTTCATAACCAATCCATCAATAAGTCTCAGTAATTTAATCTTTCACACCACATAGAATCTATTCTCTTTCTTTTCTCTTCTACTACTCAGCTCATTTTCTCTCACCTGAATTACTGAAATAAGCTCCTGACATCTAGCCTTACCTTCCACCTTTCCTTGGAAAAACAAAATGATCTTCTTAAAACATAAATTAAATTATTTCATACCTCTGAATAAAACATTTCAAAGTACATACAATCTATACTCTTCCATGGTTTACAATGCCCTGAACAATACAGCCTCTGCTTCTGTCTCTAAATTTTCTTTGTTTATTATCCTTTGACTAACAGATTCTTTGCCTTGTTTTCAGTCACTTATTTCTACTATCTAAAGATTTTTCCAAATAGGGATATTTTTGCTTATAATATTCTACCCACTTTCTCTTTGTATGACTGTCTCTTGCTTATCTTTTAAGGTTGAGCATAATTGTTTTCTACTCTTTTTGTTTTCTGACCATCATATCTAGAGTTGGTCTCTTCTGGCATTCCTTCTCAAGGGATACTGTCCTTTCTCTTCATGTTACTTATTTTAATTTTAAATTATATTGTAACTGCTTACTTATCAACTGTTGTGCCATCAGAAGATAAAACTTGTAAGGTTAAAAAAACATTTTTGTCCTGTTCAAATAAATATGGCAAAGTGGTGCCACACAGTAGGAGTTCAATAAATTTTTGAGTGTTTCCATTTTAATATGGCAGACTGAGACATATGTCTCATTTTCCCTCTTCTTTCTCAATACCCCATTAAAATATATTGAAGAAATTAAAACAAAAAGAACATGAGGATATTCCATTACTGAATACATTTTTCAACAATGTCTAAAGAACCAAAAGGAAATCACTATTACAGATTGATTAGAGAGAGCAGAGGAAACCACAGTCTAGAATATACACTAATGCAGCTGTATCCAGGGAGGGAGCCAAGGTAAGCAACAAGTTCAGCAAAGGGAGAGGCAGGGATATGTACATAGTTGGAAGCAGAGGAACTAATTGAAGTTTTATATATAGAACTCTTGATTTATTTATTCCTCTCCTCTCTACTCTATGTGGATACAGAAAGCTTTCAGTTAGTCACTTAAGCCTAAGTAAAAATATCAGAACTTTATTCTCTATGGAAATTATAAAAATCATCTGTAAAGTTAAAGCTGATACTTTGTTTTATCACACCAGATTAAAATTTTATTCTTTTTGGTATTTAGGAATTTTCCAGGGTAATAGGTAGAACCTCATCCAATACCTTAAAGCAAAAGATGGCTGACTATATTTACTTACCTAAGTACATAGAGGTCTTCTTTACTGCCTTAATTTAAAATATGAATAAATGATACATCACTCAACAATTAACATAAAAAAAAACCGAGACAAGTAGAAAAGAATGTCCTAGAGGGACCCAAAAATATATTAGAAAATATTAACAATTACTCAACCCTTGCATTAGTATTCTTAGAGAGATTTAATTGGAATTATTGGAGGCAAAGAACTCTAAGAAAGTAAATGTATAACTTCAAATTTAAAAATAAAACTACAAGAAAAGGAAAATTATTTCGAGGGCCTCTCCAAAAATATAGAACACAAAGACAAATAGATGGTAAATATAATTTTTGAAAATAGAAATCAAAGACAATCAGGATCAATGTAGGATGTCCTATATTTGACTATATTTAAAAAATAGTGGAGACAAAGAATCCAGAGTTTTTGTCAAGAACAGGACCTAGATTGTTCTGAATAGAATGAAGAAAGAGACACATACTTAGATCTATGAGTGTAAAATGTCAGCATTCAAAGTGTTTAAAAGTTATGAAGTATTCCAGATTGAAAATAAATCATGATAAGATATCCATTAATAAATGAGAATTGAATGACAACAAACTTGTTAGTTATACAAAAGGTTGTGGAGAAAACCATGAGAGTAATAAAAAAATCCAGTCTTTTTATACCTAGCCAAAAATTTCATCAAATGTGGGCAAGCAAAGACATTTTCAGGACCTTAAACCTTATCTCCCATGAACCCTATTTTAGGAATTTACTGAATTAGAGTCTTAGAAAAACAACTGGTAGTCATAGCTTATGGGAAGGGGAAAAGGTAGAGAGATTCAACTTCTCTTAGAGTCCTCTATGACAACTGTGCTACAAGGCTAGGGGCAAAAATTCAAATTAGACAAGAAGGAAAAATGGCTGGCAGTCACAGGAGAGGACGTTAAGAAACAAATAGGAGGTATGATAGAACTGATATCAAAATAGAAATTTGGAAAATCCAAAGGAAAAGATAAAGGTACAGAGTTCAAAAAATGGAAGAGAAAACAATCAGATGTCCATGGAAACATTAGAAATTACAGTTCAAATGAGAAATAAACTTTGGTCTCAGCAATTCTGTGTAACATTTTGCTTAATGGAGGTTGAAATTTAGTGTTTAGTGCTACTATGTAATTAGATTTTACATATTTCATCTTGTGCTTTTCCACACAAGTTAGTACTATTAAATACTGAGATTAATCCACAAACTTATAACTTCAATTGAACATATTCATCATTTGAGAGTTATTTACAGAATTCTATGAGATTCTTCTCTTGATATGCACCTTTTAATATGTCATTATACTGAGGATTAATCACTTCTATTTGAAGTTTAGGTGGAAGCTCCTCAAATGTACAGTTGAATGGATTTTCAAATGTGAAAATTTCTTTTACACTTGCATCAAGGTCCAAAAAAAAAAATCTGGATCGGTAGTTTTAGCTCAGGAAATATATCCACCACAAATTTGCATGGGAAAAGAGATCTCGCTTTTTGTTTTAACTTGTTACAGCATGGGAAGTGTTTAAAGCAGCTTAACATTACTTGTGACTCAAACAACGGCAGTTGTTGAAATGACTATGCTCCTGCATACACTGCACATGTAAGCACTATTCTGCCTTTTACTTTTAGTTTGATTCATTAAGAAATATTATCATGTCTATAATTAATAGTGGTTGAAGCAATTATTTTCATTCAGAAAAAAAAAAAAAAGCAGTTTTGGTCCTGTGCTCAAAACAAACAAACAAAAAACCTCAATGAAATTTTATCACTGTCAAACCATCAAACTTCTGTGAAGTAGGTCAGGTCAGATTCTTTAGCTTCTATTTCTAACAAAATTTGACACGACTGATAACAGTTAAGTCATAAGAGCAAATGAAGCTCATATTTGCAATAAAAAATGATAGCGGTCACATTTTTTCCACAAAATACCTGCATGAATATTACAATGAATGTTCATAGGCTTTAACCACACTACATTTTCATAAGTTTCTAAACTTTGTCCAACTTTTCCTATTTCTACTACACATGCATTTTTATCATCATCTGTTGTAATATTTCTTACCAGATTCTTCTTCAGATTTTACTGAATTCATGTTTACTCAACTTCCTTGAAAGTATTCTTTCTGTCCACAGAGAATATTCACATAAGTAGATTTTTTAACTACTTCAAACTTGGCATTGACTCTTCAAATAACGTCTGAGCAGTATCAATATCATCTGTTGACTTAGCAAGAACTACAGAAAAGTACTTGAAATCAATTGCTATGTTTTTTCTTAATTGACTATTGCAATTTTACTCAAGTTCTCAAATCTTTGAACAATTGTTCTCACTCAAAAGCTATTAGTCCTAACCAAGTTTATTTTTTCTGGGTACTTTGATCACTGCAATCAGACACAATTTAATTAAATGGCATTACCTGTTTGGTTTATGAATGAGCCATCCAGAAACATTTTAGTTTCAGCATAATTTTTAGTTTTTATTTTTGTGAAGAAATTCTGACATTATTAAATCTCCCATTTAAAATTTTCTACCTTTTTTCACTTTTCTGTAAGTTAAGAATATTGTCATAAGTGCTTATGTTGACATCAATGTATATTATATTCTTTTCATATAATTATAGTTGAATAATAAACACAATATTTGTCAACTGATTCTATAATAAAATAAACTATAATCTTAAAAGTATGACAAGATGAGTATGCACTTGAATTAAATAAATAATTCTTAGCTTGAGGTCCATACACAAACAGGTGGCAAGCTGCATTTGGTCCATGGGCCATGGTTTGCTGATCTGGTCAATTTGGACTATATCAAAAGGCTTTCTTGCTCACTGACTTCTGATTGGGTTTGTCAATGGTAGTACTGCCAAAGGATTGGTGGAAGGGAGAAGAATGAGTTTGGAGTATTTATCCCCTTGTTGTTGACCCCTCTCTGTGGGATTATTGCAGGTTATTTACGTACATTAACTGAAGGTTTTAAGGCTGCAACCTTCCACCTGAAGGTTTTAATTCTTGTCAGGCAGCCTTCTACACACAGCTGTCTCTCTCTTTCTAGATTCCATTAGCTATTTCTTTCATTTGTTTCTTCATGTTTAGGTGTATTAAGGAGATTCCAGCATTACCAACCCTGGTCTAATGCACTGCCCTTATGTTTTCCTATGCTGTGGCTTTATAAATCGTTAATCAAATTATCCTAATTTGTGCAATATATTTTCTGCTGGGACCCTCACTGGTCCAAATACTAATGTTAATTTTTCAGAGTTAATGTATTATAACTTTACATCATTTCAAAAATATTAGGCACTTTCTAAGTGTAACTGTGACTGCATCTATTTCCTTTCCTGGCATACCTTTTTACTGCAAAAATTTGTATTGAGGATAGAGGAGGCTTGCAAGAGAATCAAACCCAGGGTGGAGTGAGGGAGAAAAAGAATTCTTACTCTGAAGGTTAACTCCAAAGTCTGGCAGGTAAATTTTCTCTAGTTATTTTTGTGGTTAAAAATGTCCTCTAGCTAGTGGTCTTTACAAAATCCCTCCTAACTTACCACTGAAATACCCAGAAAACACAGAACAAATATGGAAACTATCAACAACACTAAACACTTAGGAATTATTTCTATTCTATTCCAGAGTTGGAGAAAATTTCACCATTTATAACACAGATGGAATTGAATTGAAAAACTAATTTGAGTTTCCCATGAGTATTAGGTACACAACTGCCAATCTGGTTGAAAATCAAAAGACCCTCTGCTTCTCTCCCTATCTGCGTCTTGGTACAGGAATGCATTTTCTTAACTAATTGGGATACAGTCATACCTGGAAAGTATCAGGGTTGGTTTTGAGACTACTCTCCAACTCATCAAATTATTAATTAGGGTGTAAAGAAAGCATAGCTAAGGAAAATTGCCTTCTGATATATTTTTTTTTAATTATGAATTAAAGAAACATCTCTTGAACATCTACCATATGCTTGTCTCAATATTAGGTGTTGGGAGAATAAGACAGTGTTCTCTTAAAGAACTTATAGTTTGGTGTGAAAATAAAACAATTAGACAGAATTTAGAACATGATGTCTCATGGGAGCATAGGGCTTAGGAGGTCAGGGAAGTTTTCCTGAAGGAAGCAACATATCTAAAATGATGTATGAAGTGTTATTTATACTAGGCAATATAAGGAGATATGCATTGGAAAGAAAAGCATGTGCATAGTTGTGAAAGAAATATAATTTCCAAAAGAAAACACTGAGATGATAAATGAATGGAATTCAGAAGAATCCTTTGTCAGGTAAAAAACAAGTCCAGACTTTAGGTTTGTTTTTTTTTTTTTTTAATAAGAAGGATTCTATTTGATATTTTTATTTCAAGAGGGCAGGAATGGGACTCTGGCAAAGGGGAGATTATCACTGCAAAATGGAGAACATTGGTACCATGAGCTATTCAATGTTCTCAAAGGTTAAGCAAAAGAGGTTTTCTTTCATAAGGAGAAGTAAACAAGACTGGAGAGAACAAGGTATGGGGAAGCGAGATGAAAGTGTGACATGATTGGAATAGATCAGAGATTGTTTTACCTTGATACTAGCCTGTACTCCAGGGAGGCCTTCAGGAAGTACTGCAATGCTAGCCCAGGTCAAAGATCAGTCAGAGTTCAGGGTCTCAGGAGAAGTAAAGAAGCTTAGGCAATATTTGATAATAAGCATTTTGTTCACATTGATCAGGGAGCAAGCAGTTCAGTTAATCATTTATGAACAAAGAATGGAATTTGGAGATTCTTTGTCTGACCTTGTCATAGGTAAAAAAGTGGGACATTCTTGAACCTTATGTAAGTCATAGAGGAAGAATGGTTCCATGCTTTAAGATGTTTATGAGAGAGAGAGACAAGCTGGCAGAGTAGGAGGACCTTGAACTCACCTACTCTCATGAGCACACCAAAATCACAACTAACTGCTGAATAACTATTGATTTAAAAGACTGTAATCTACCAAAAAAGAAAAAAAAAAGATATTCTACAACCAAAAACACGAAGAAACCACGAACCAGTAGGAGGGGTGCACATGTGATGTAATCAAATCCCATACCAGCCAGATGGGTGGCCTACAAAATGGAGAATAATTGTATCACAGAACTTCTCCTACAAGAGTGAGAGCTCTGAGCCCCACACCAGACATCCCAGCCTAGGGGTCTGTCCTCTGGAGGAGGAGCCCCCAGAGCATTTGGCATTGAAGACCAGCAGGGCTTGATTGCAGGAGCTCCGTAAGACTAGGGGAAATAGAGACTCCACTTTTAGAGGACACACACAAGGTCTTGTGCACACCAGGACCCAGGGAAAAAGCAGTGACTCCATAGGAGCATGGGCAGACCTACCTGCTGGTCTTTCAGGGTCTCCTGGGGAGATGGGGGCAGCTGTGGCCCACCCTGGGGACACAGACACTGGTGGTGGAAATACTCAGAAATATTCAACTGCATGAACTCTCCTTGAGTCAGACATCTTGCTTGGGTCTTAGCACCAAGACCTGGCCCCACTCAAGAGCTGTAGGCCCCAATGCTGGGATGCCTCAGGCCAAACAATCAACATGGTACGAACACAGTCTCATCCATCAGCAGACAGGCTGCCTAAAGACTTCCTGATCCCACAGCTATCTCTAGATATGCCCCTTGACACAGCCCTGCCAATCAGAGGGCCACGACCCAGATCCACTCACCAGTGGGCAGACAATGACCCCTCCCTCCAGGAAGCCTCTAGATCAGCCTAATCCACCAGGGGGAAGACACCAGAAGCAAGGAAACTATGGTCCTGCAGCCTGCAGAACTAACACAAACACAGGTCAGAACCTACCCAGGGACCAGCTGGTCCCTGGCCCTTGGGTGACAATAGGGGAAGGTACTTCTGGTACACATAGGACATCCCCTACAGGAGGTCACTTCTCCAAGGTTGAGAAATGTAACATAGCTACTACATACATAAAAGCACAATAGAAATTTAAACAAAGTGAGATAGCAAAGGAATATGTTCCAGATGAGGGAACAAGATAAAACCCCAGAAGAACAACTAAGTGAAGTGGAGATAGCCAATCTACCTGAGAAAGAGTTCAGAGTAATGATAGTAAAGATGATCCAAGAACTTGGGAAAAGAATGGATGCCCAGAACAAGAAGTTACAAGAAGTTTTTAGCAATGAGTTAGAAAATATAAAGAATAACAAGCAGAGTTGAAGAATACAATAACTGAAATGAAAAAATATACTAGAAGCAATCAATAGAATAACTGAGGCAAAAGAATGGATCAGTGAGCTGGAAGACAGAATGGAAATGGAAATTCCATTGAATTTCTGAATGGAAATCAGAGCCACAGAACAGAATAAAGAAAAAAAGAATGAAAACAAATGAGGACAGTTTAAGTGATCTCTGGGACAATGTCAAACATTCACATTATAAGGGTCCCAGAAGGAGAAGAGGGAGAGAAAGGGCCTCAGAAAATATTTGAAGAGATAATAGCTGAAAAGTTCCCTAACATGGGACAGGAAACAGTATCTCAAGTCCAAGAAGCACAGAGAGTCCCATACAGGATAAACCCAAGGAGGAACACACCAAGACACATAGTAATCAAATTGACAAAAATTAAAGACAAAGAAAAAATATTAAAAGCAACAAGGGAAAGCAACAAATAACATACAAGAAGAGAATCCCCATAAAATTATCAGCTGATTTTTCAGCAGAAACTCTGCAGGCCAGAAAGGAGTGGCATGATACATTTAAAGTGATGAAAGGGAAAAACCTACAACCAAGAACACTCTACCCAGCAAGGCTATCATTTGGATTCAATGGAGAATGATTTACAAAGAAGTTTTACAGAGAAGCAAAAGCTAAAAGAATTCAGCACCACCAAACCAACTTTACAACAAATGCTAAAGGAACTTCTCTAGGTAGCAAAAAAAATGCCACAACTAGAAACAAGAAAGTTATGAAATGGGAAACCTCACCAGTAAAGGCAAACATACAGTAAGGTAAGAAACCATCCACAAACAAATATGATATCAAAACCAGTAATTGTGACAGTAGGAGAGTACATGTGCAGGATATTTGAAATGCTTTTGAAATTAAGAGATTAGCAACTTAAAACAATCTTATATGTATATGGACTGCTATATCAAAACCTTATGGTAACTGCAAGCCAAAAATCTAAAATAGATATACACACAAAAGAGAAAAAGGAATCCAAATACAACACTAAAAATAGTCATCAACTCACAAGAGAAGAGAACAAAAGAGAAAAGGAAGAAAAAATATCCTACAAAAACCAATCCAAAACAATTAGCAAAATGACAATAAGAACATACATATTGATAGTTACCCTAAATGTAAAAGGATTAAATGCTTTAACCAAATGACATACACTGGCTGAATGGATACAAAAGAAGACCCATATATATGTTGACTACAAGACACCCACTTCAGATCCAGAGACATGCAGACTGAAAGTGAGAGGATGGAAAAAGTTAGTTCATGCAAATGGAAGACAAAGGAAAGTTGGCTTAGCAATACTCATATCAGAAAAAATAAACTTTAAAATAAAGACTGTTAGAAAAGACAAAGAAGGACACTACATAATGATCAATGTATCGATCCAAGAAGATATAACAATTGTAAATATATATGCACCTAACAGAGGAGCACTTCAGAATATATAGGGCAAACATTAACAGACATAAAAGGAAAAATTGACAGTAACACAATAATAGTGGTGTACTTTAACACTTACTTACATCAATGGACCAATTATCTAGACAGAAAATCAATAATGAAACTCAGGCCTTAAATAACACATTAGACCAGATGGATTTAATTGGTATTTGTAGAGTGTACCATCTGAAAGCAGCAGAATACACATTCTTTTCAAGTGCACATGGAACATTCTCCAGGATAGATGATGTGATGTATCACAAAGCAAGCTTCAATAAATTTTTCAAAATTGAAATTATATCAAGTAACTTTTCCAACCACAATGCTATGAAATTAGAAATCAACTACAAGAAAAAAACTGCAAAAAACACAAACACATGGATGCTAAACCATATGCTACTAAACAACAAATGGATCACTAAGGAAATCAAGGAGGATATCAAAAAATACCTAGAGACAAATAAAAATAAAAACACAATGATCCAAATCCTATGGGACACAGCAAGAGCGTTTCTAAGAGGGAAGTTTATAGGAATACAGTTGTACCTCAGGAAACAAAAATCTCAAGGAAACAACTTAACCTTACACCTAAACCAACTAGGAAAAGAAGAACAAACAGAACCCGAAGTTAGTAGAAGGAAAGAAATCATAAAGAGCAGAGCAGAAATAAATGAAATAGAGATGAATAAAACAATAAACAAGATCAATAAAGCTAAAAGTTCTTTGAGAAGATAAACAAAATTACTAAACCTTTAGCCAGACTCATCAAGAAAAAAAGAGAGAGGGCTGAAATCAATAAAATTAGAAATGAAAAATGAGAAGTTACAACTGACTCCACAAAATTACAAAGGATTATGAGAGACTACTACAAGCAACTATATGCCAATAAAATCAACAACCTAGAAGAAATGGACAAATTCTTAGCAAGATACAAACTCCCAAGACTGAACCAGGAAGAAATAGAAAATATGAACAGATAATCACAAGTACTAAAATGGAAACTGATTTAAAAACTCCCAACAAACAAAAGTCCAGGACCAGATGGCTTCACAGGCAAATTCTATCA
Source organism: Tursiops truncatus (assembly GCF_011762595.2). Classification (NCBI taxonomy): domain Eukaryota; kingdom Metazoa; phylum Chordata; class Mammalia; order Artiodactyla; family Delphinidae; genus Tursiops; species Tursiops truncatus. The sequence continues at coordinate 30,952,197 of NC_047050.1, read as the reverse complement.
AATATTTAGAGAAGAGTTTACACCTACACTTCTGAAACTATTCAAAAAATTATAGAGGAAGGAGCACTCCCAATCCCATTCTTTGAGGCCACCATCACCCTGATACCAAAACCAGACAAAGATACCATAAATAAAGGAAATTATAGGCCAATATTGCTGATGAACATAGATGCGAAAATCATGAACAAAATACTAGCAAACCAAATCCAATAATACATTACACCAATTATACACTATGATCAAGTGGGATTCCAGGGATGCAAGAATTTTTCAATATCTTCAAATCAATCAGTGTGATAAACCACATTAACAAATTGAAGACTAAAAACCATATGATCATCTCAATAGATGCAGAAAAATCTTTTGACAAAATTTAACACCTATTTATGATAAAAACTCTCCAGAAAGTGGGCATAGAGGGAACATACCTCAACATAATAAACGTCAAATATGACCAACCCACAGATAACATCATACTCAATGGTGACAAGCTGAAAACATTTCCTCTAAGATCAGGAACAAGTCAAGGATGTCCATTCTAGCTACTTTTATTCCACACAGTTTTGGACTTCAATAAAACACACAAAAAAAGATGTTTCTGAAACACAAAGGTTGGGGGTGGGGAAAGATTTCTTTAACCATCTCTGTTTTTCAGGATCACAGCATTCACTAAGGTAAATTTAACATTATCATCTTAATGTATTGTGTGTTCTCAGTTGTAGATTTACCATTAACTTCATCTGTATGAAATGTCAGAGACCAATCCTTGTGGGTAAGAGATGATTCTGCTTGAGATCATCAGAACCAAACAAATATGTTCCAGATGTTGAGAAATGAACTAGTTGTTAAAACTTACTCATGCACAACTTCCATTTCAAGTTGTGTTGTTGTCATCTGATGGATTTAGGGGTTTATGCACTAACACCAAATTACCTTCACTCTGCAGGGCTTGGGGCCACAGCACCTAAAATGCAAAGTGCTATAAGCTATTACCCTTATTTCCTGCCCAGCGACTTTTTGAACTTTGGAGATCCAAATGACTATGTGTGAGGTGATGGAGTGGAATAAGGAAACAATGTTCTCACTATCTCAAAAAGCAGTACTTCCCCTGGATTATTGATTTTTTTTTTTTACCGACTCTGGGTTTTTCGACCTGGGGACAGTTAGTGAGGATAGGGTCAGGTGACTTTTACTCCTCTCTCTCTGTTGTGGTTTCAATGAAGTGACACAAGGTAAGAACATTGTTTTTTTTCCAATTCCTGCCAGATTCTGTCAATGGATGGATTCTGTTTCCCTGTCCTTAGTTGGATTTGGAGATATTGTGGGGTTTTTTCAGTGTCTCCTTAGGAATTTTCATGAAATAGCAGAACAGACTGTATTGGAGGGACTGCTTGTCAAATGCTATTCTTAACCAAAAATCATAAACTAAAATCTTCTTTAAAAAGACAATTTCTGCTTAAATCAATGAGCAAGAAAGCAATTTAGGTGCTCAACAAGAATTTTGATATAGCTCAAAAGAATCTGTAATTAAATATGACACATCAGCCTTAGAATTAAGCAATTAGCCTATGTCCTTTAGCTTTAAATGAAATAAAGTTTGGGCTAATGTAACTTAATGTCTAATAAATAACTGCAGCAAGTGAATTAATACATGTGAAAACTCCATCATCTGAAACCTTAAACAAAGGGAACTGACCAAGGTAGCCTTAACATTCTTCTCAGAATGACAGAATTTTAGACAAGTTTCTTCCTGACTATAGGCCCCTAACTTTTCTTAGAACATTTACTTTAGAAAACTTTTAATTGTAAATTTACTCCCCAGACTCTGAGATTTAAGTCTTCTCTTAGCCTGTAGCCAGTTTTACAAGCAAGTAATGTCTTTCCCATGGAACTGGGAGCCATCCCTTTGAAATGTAATCACTGAGAATATAGTGCCCCTATCTCTCCTAGTCTCTGGGGGAAGGTAGAAGCCTAACTTTTTCAAATGCCAACTAGCAAACACTGATGATCTAATCATATTTTTGGCCTCCTCCCTAATGTCCTCCAGTGATGTTCTACTTGCTCAACTCAGCACTAAAACTCTACTACCTATCATTTGAACAGAGTTGAATTTAATCTCTCTCTTTCCTATTTCAGTAGTCTTGAATAAATTATTCCTTGCCTGCTTAACTTTGATAAAATTTTTCTTTGACAAAAATATAGTTTTTACATTTGGCTTTTTTATAAAAATTATGCAGATTATATATTTTAGGTAAATGTGTGCTTATTTGTTTCTCAGTTTGTAATTGAGTAATTACTGAAACTCATCATTTCAGTTAATGTTCCAAAATACTGTGTAGTTTAAGAAATGTTTCTTTCAAGATAAAAACAATGAAATCTGGTGAAAGGAGGGTCCATGCACTACAAGGAAAAACTAATGAGATAACATTTGAAAGAAAAATATTTCATTTTATGTATGTGAAATTTTCCCATTTTCTTTTTTCTTCTCTTCCTTCCTTCTTTCTTTCCTTCCTATCTTTCTTCCTTCCTTCCTTGTTCCCTTTTTATAGGTCTCTCTTTTCATGCAATTACTGTAATTGAAAGGACACAATCTGCTTTCCAATCTGTTTCAGTTATCATTTATAAAAGTAAAAAAATTCAGTGAACTTTGGGAAATTTCAGATAATTCATAGCATTTACCCTAAACACAATTTCTGTTAAATTTATAAAATGTCTTGATCACATTTAAGGAGAAAAAAAATGTGTGCCATATCCTGCATTTCTTGCTTTATACTTTATTCAAAGAAGATGAGGGGTGATCTTTAGCATTTGGGAACCAGGAGGTCTGCCAGACTATACAGTAATTCATTTTGAGCTAATTCTAATTCATCCTGCAACTCTCTTTTTATTTTTATTTATTGTTTTCCTCCTTTCTTGCTGTATATTAGTTTTTGCCCAGGTCAATTCTAACTCATATAGTGCAGAATGTTGCTGTAATTGTTAATGGCTGCCTCATCCAAAGACAAGTAGTAGTGATTATAAAACTCAAAAGTACATAAGAATCACAGTACGTACTTGTTAGAAGAGCAAATATTTGGACCCTTTCCTAGCAACTGATTTCAGTGCTCTCTGATGGGGTTTGGAATTTGCATTTTGAATAAGCATTTGATTTAGGTAGGAGGTAGGAGGATCAAATTTTGAGAAACATCAAGATGGAGTAAAACATTTGAATCTGACAAAATTAGGACAATGAAAACATTAATCGTGAGAGACTAAGAGAATTGGATTGAGGATATGTGTATGTTTATTAAATAAGAAGAATAAATGAAAAAGAGGCATATACCAGGCCCTGGTCCTGGCTCTGTAGACTACCCATGAGACTTAATTTTCAAACTCTGCTGACTATGTCTATCTTGTATCAGAGGGGAGCTGTACTTCAACCACCCTATTCTTTTAAAATAAAATATATTATAGTTGAGGTAATTAAAATAAGTTAAATTACCTATAAATATAATTATCCCCCTTTCCTCTTTGTTAACATACATTTACACTCTCATCTGGTCATATGTTGCTGATATTCCAGGATTTTTATTCTGTTTGACCCTAGGAAAACTGTTAAACATATTTCTTTCACCACATTCTTCCTCATTCCCCTTTCTAGAATGCTAGTAGTTTTTTCTATAATGCTTCAAATAAAGCAACATATTCAATGTATTTCTTTTATTTCTCTTAGATGAGAGAGAAATTAGGAGAGCTAAGTGATAAATGAGTTGATAATTTAGTGTTTGCTTTATGCCCAATATAACTTGTAATGGCTGCCTTCTGGGGACAAGTTTAAAAGAGATATTCATATTTTAAAATGATAGTAATAATGATTAATACTATGTGCCAGATATTATTTATTTTCTCCTAACATTTCCTTGTTTATGTACTATTATGAAAAGTAAGCATAAGTATACACCTAGTTTCATAAACACAGTTTTCATCAATAGAAAACTAAAAGGAAGTACCTAGAAGAGACAAAGAATATTTTTAGGATTTTACCTGAACTTTGGCTGGTTGTATTCTCTCTTTTAGGTCATGTGGCCAAAGTCCACCTAAGTGGATGTTGGATTGGGTCCCTATTGTCTCCTATCCCACCCCACAGAATGTCCTCCCCCACTCCTAATTCCCCCAGCTCTATCTCAAAACCACTTCCTGTCTACCTTTAGTTGGCAGTTTGAGTAGGATCTACTTGCCCGATCAAGAACAATTTTTACATATGGAGATATGAGAGATAGCAACACAGTATAATATATCATAAAATATGTACATTTCTTAGAGATTCTCTGTTCCAACACACCTAAAGAAACAGTCTTCTATTTAGCACACTTTGGCATTGAGTGAGTGAGGTGAAGTGGAGTTATACAGGTAGACAATCTGACTTCTAAAGATTTGTGGGTGGGAATAATTTACCAATTCATATACCTTCTCATTATCTTTCAATTAAAACTTTGCAACACAAATTTCTAACTTTGCTTATCTTACATTCTTAATGCAGGCGATCTCCCAACATTTCTCCTTTATTATGTGTTTACTGGTTAGAGTTTATTGTTCTCAGACTTAATGTTGTGCGATTTGAATGCCTTCTAGATACTAAAATTGCCATATCCAGGAAAGTACAATTTTATACATGCTTGATCTCATTCAATTTATTTTACAAAGCTTACCTACTGCCTCACAATTCTCACTGACAGTGCAGAATAATTATCATAAAGTAATTCAATTAACTTTTACTTTTCATGTTCTCAGCAAGGTTCTACTTAATTTCCATGCTAAGATCAGTATTTAAACACCAAATTATTAATACATGATATTCCTATCTAAGATCATTTTTCCCTAATTAACTAGATGAATGCATCTTGTTGATGACAGCTTTTGGAGCCTGCATTAACTATGTAGTTAGTTGCCCCTAGTTTTCCTTGTGTTCTTATACTTTAACACAAATAATTAAACAATATTTCATTTGAGAAATGCTTACTAAACACCTACAATGGACCTGAAGCTGAGTAGTACTGTCATATGAAAATGTGCTGACACTGAATTGTACTTCCCCATGAAAGTTGATTGTGCACCCCTTCACATGTCTGCATTACATATGACATTACATCAGCAGTTTGAAGTAGCCATGGTGGAGTATTTACAACATCATAATGGGCAAATGTTAGATAGCTGGGGTTTTGGCTTTTTTACCCCCAGATGAGCTGATTTACCAGCACACAACTGGTAAATGTCAAGATATCATCTTTGTCCTCAAAGAGCTCAGTGACAGGTAGCTGGAAAAGACAAGTAAACCTCTGAATTTTCATACTGAAAAGATAATACTGGTGGTAATGTAAGTGTGATTAGAATAAGGATGAGGCTGAAAGTGCCTGTGGTGTTTAGTTGAATAGAGCTGGAGACCAAAAATGAAAATGTCAGTGGGGTTGTAAAGGTGTGCATAGAGTTTTGTAGGAGATTGACTTTGAAATAGTATATCGGTCTTCCACTACATTCATGAAAGCTGAACTGCAACAAGAACTGCTCTGCTAGAGCAATAAACTAAACAAAATATGTGAAAAAATAGCTTTCAAACATTGGACAACAGGTATCACTTAAATTATTTTTTTGTTCTTAATTGGCATCCATACTTTTATTGCTTCCTTCATTTAAATTTGGATTCTATATTGTTAAATTAATTTTTGTAAAAGGCAGTTCTCACCATGTCATTCTCTTGATCAAAAATTATATCATTGTAAAAGAATGCTGTAACAATAATAAAATTATAGAGTATTTTATTTTTGAAGTTGTGTCACAGGAAGCTGTATCAGATTGATGTAATGAGAGATTAAATAACATGACCAAGGTCTCAGAAAATAGGGGTGGTGAAATTCAAATTCAGGAAATTTGTAGTAGTAATTTTTGTAACCATAAAATCCACTTACATTTCAAGAAGATGCTGCTTTATATCTTTTTGCCTATTTCAAATTCCCTGTGTATGGATCCCAATATATATTTCCTAAGTTATTCTTTACTATTTTTCTATAATAAAATTCAATTTTCTCATTTGTAAAATGTAGTACTCATCAAAGAGAATACTATAAAGATTTAATGTGGTAATCACATGCTTAACTTATAGTAAATATTCTATAAATATTAGCTCTCTGCTCCTCCCCTTTTTCCTTTTTCCCTTTATTTTGCTCTTCTTTTACCTCTTCTATTATACCTATTAATATTATATTTTCATATTAAACTGGGTAACACTTTTAGCTCTTCTGTGTTCTTTACCTCAATCCATATAGTCCATTGTGTCATTTTTGTGAACATGTCTTATGTTCTCTTCTGTTTTATACATTTGTATACTTGTAACTTTTTGAAATTATACTTTATGTATTTTATATTAACTTGTGATTCCTTACAAAAGAGTACTTTGATTTGCATACTGTAGCACAATGCTGTTCATTAAATAGATTTACATTTTGTCTACTGAGAAATGAGTGGAATTTTAACATGAATTTTGAGGATGCTTTGAAATTTTAAAGGTTAGATCTTTTGAATCAAAGTCCAGGGTTATTATTTTTTAACTTAATTAGAGTTGCAGATATAAACAAAAATAGAAGGTCAAATATACTTTCTGAAATAAGCAGGTATAAAGTGTATACAATCAAGGTGAAATCCCATAAGGGTAAAGAGAAGGTAATTAGGTTAAGAAGACAGAACATTTTGCATAAATACAAATAAGTCATGCTTAGCCTTGTGCAAAGACCTAAGAAAAAGCTGAAGGCATCATGGGTTACAAATTACATATGTCATTGCTATAGTTTCAAAAGAAAAAAAATGATACCAGGCTAAGTAAATTACAATGAAATATGCAAACACTCTTTATTTGCTTTTCCAAGTAGGGAAATTGGGATGATGATTAGCAACCTCCACTAAACTGAAAAATATTCAGGTCATTTATTGTTTGTTTGTTTACCCAATATTTAAAGAATTCTTTTGACATAAGAATATATTCGATAATTAGTTGAAGTGTTTGGATCCACATTATCTAAAAAACCAAGTGTATTTTATTAAATGTTAAGTGCTGGTATAAAAATGAATAACTCAAGCTACATGTAGTGTAATATATAGATAAGAACTGTGTGGTCTTGGTGTATAGTACATTTCTTTGTCTTTCTGGTTTCCATTTTCTTCCTCTTTAAACTTTCTTCCTCCCAGGCTGTTGTGTACTTCCCCCAAGTTCCCTTTCTCTGCTTAGTCAAGTGCACTGGTTATGGCATTGTATTACAGCTAATGTGCCAAATGCTTTAAAATCAAGGTCTATTTTTTGTAATTTTTATTTAACTTAATATATTTCTACTGCTTGGTTTCTATTTTTACAGCATAAATGTACAGAAATAGTAGAAAAACAACTAATATTTATAGAGTGCTTTTGCGCTTAGAAAGCACTTTCACCAGTTTTCTTTCTTTGATATTTTAAAACTAACCCATTTCTTCCCTTTTTTAAAAAAATGCTGAAACATGGAGAGATTGGTTCAAGATGGTGGAGTAGAAGGACGTGCTCTCACTCCCTCTTGTGAGAGCACTGGAATCACAACTAACTGCTGAACAATCATTAACAGAAAGACACTGGAACTTACCAAGAAAGATACCCCACATCCAAAGACAAAGGAGAAGTCACAGTGAGATGGTAGGAGGGGCACAATCACAATAAATTCAAATCCCATAATTGCTGGGTGGGTGACTCACAAACTGGAGAACACTTGTAACAGAAGTCCACCCATTGAAGTGAAGGTTCTGAGCCCAACATCAGACTTCCTAACCTGGAAGTCCAATAAAGGGAGGAAGAATTCCTAGAGAATCAGACTTTGAAGGCTAGTAGGATTTGATTGCAAGACTTCAACAGGACTGGGGGAAACAGAGACTCCACTCTTGGAGGGCACAGAAAAAGTAGTATGTGCATCAGGAAATGGGGGAAAGAGCAGTGACTCTATAGGAGACTGAACCAGACCTACCTGCTAGTGTTGGAGGGTCTCCTGCAGAGGCAGGCAGTAGATGTGGCTCACCGTGAGGACAAGGACACTGACAGCAGAAGTTCTAAGAAGTACTCCTTAGAATGAGCCCTCCCAGAGTTCGCCATTAGCCCCACAAAAGGGCCTGGGTAGGCTCCAGGTTTGGGTTGCCCAAGGCCAAACAAAAGGGAAGAAACTCAGCCCAACTCATTAGCAGACAAGTGGATTAAAGTTTTACTGAGCTCTGCCTACCAGAGCAACACCCAGCTCTACCCATCACCAGTCCCTCCCATCAGGAGGCTCGCACAAGCCACTTAGATAGCCTCAACACCAGAAGGCAGAGAGCAGAGCAAGAACTACAATCCTGCAACCTGTGGAAGGAAAACCACATTCACAGAAAGACAGACAAGATGAAAAGGCAGAGAGCTATATACCAGAAGAAAGAGCAAGATAAAACCTCAGAAAAACAACTAAATGAAGTGGAGATAGGCAACCTTTCAGAAAAAGAATTCAGAATAATTATAGTGAAGATGATCCAAGATCTCGAAAAAGAGTGGAGGCAAAGACAGAGAAGATGCAAGAAATGATTAAAAAACACGTAGAAGAATTAAAGAACAAACAAACAGAGATGAACAATGTGATAACTGAAATGAAAAATACACTAGAAGGAATCAATAGCAGAATAACTGAGGCAGAAGAACAGATAAGTGACCTGGAAGACAGAATGGTGGAATTCACTGCTGCAGAACAGAATAAAGAAAAAAGAATGAAAAGAAATGAAGAAAGCATATGAGACCTATGGGACAACATTAAATACAACAACATTGGCATTATAGGGGTCCCAGAAGGAGAAGAGAGAGAGAAAGAGCCCGAGAAAATATTTGAAGAGATTATAGTTGTACACTTCCCTAACATGGGAAAGGAAATAGCCACCCAAGTCCAGGAAGCGCAGAGTCCCATACAGGATAAACCCGAGGATAAACATGCCAAGACACACAGTAATCAAATTGGCAAAAATTAAAGACAAAGAAAAATTATTGAAAGCACCAAGGGAAAAATGACAAATAGCATACAAGGGAACTCCCATAAGGTTAACAGCTGATGTCTCAGCAGAAACTCTACAAACCAGAAAGGAGTGGAATGACATATTTAAAGTGATGAAAGAGAAGAACCTACTGCCAAGATTACTCTAGCCAGCAAGGATCCCATTCAGATTTGATGGAGAAATCAAAAACTCTACAGAGAAAGAAAAGCAAAAAGAATTCAGCACCTCCAAACCAGCTCTACAACAAATGCTAAAAGAACTTCTCTAGGCGGGAAACACAAGAGAAGAAAAGGACCTACAGTAACAAACCCAAAACAATTAAGAAAATGGTCATAGGAACATACATATCGATAATTGCCTTAAATCTGAATGGATTAAATGCTGCAACCAAAAGACACAGGCTTGCTGATTGGATACAAAAGCAAGACCCATATATATGCTGTCTACAAGAGACCCACTTCAGACCTAGGGACAAATACAGACTGAAAGCGACAGGATTGAAAAAGATATTCCATGCAAATGGAAATCAAAGGAAAGTTGGAGTAGCAATAATCATATCAGATAAAACAGACTTTAAATAAAGAATGTTACAAGAGACAAGGAAGGACACTACATAATGATCAAGAGATCCATCCAAGAAGAAGAAATAACAATTATAAATATATATGCACCCAACATAGGAGCACCGCAATACATAAGGCAACTGCTAACAGCTATAAAAGGGGAAATTGACAGTAACACAATAATAGTGGGGGACATTAACATCGCACTTACATCAATGGACAGATCATCCAAAATGAAAATAAATAAGGAAACAGAAGCTTTAAATGACAAAATAGACCAGATAGATTTAATTAATATTTATAGGACATTCCATCCAAAACCAGCAGATTATACTTTCTTCTCAAGTGCACATGGAACATTCTCTAGGATAGATCACATCTTGGGTCACAAATCAAGCCTCAGTAAATTTAATAAAATTGAAATCATATCAAGCATCTTTTCTCATCACAATGCTATGAGAGGAGAAATCAATTACAGGGGGAAAAAAAACATGAAAAACACAAATACATGGAGGTTAAATGATACATTACTAAATAACCAGGAGATCACTGAAGAAATCAAAGAGGAAATCAAAAATTACCTCGAGACAAATGACAATGAAAACACGATGATCCAAAACCTATGGGATACAGCAAAAGCAGTTCTAAGAGGGAAGTTTATACAAATACAATCCCACCTCAAGAAACAACAAATATTTCAAATAAATAATCTAACCATACACTTAAAGGAACTAGACAAAGAACAAACAAAACCCAAATTTAGTAGAAGAAAAGAAATCATAAAGATCAGAGCAGAAATAAATGAAATAGAAATTAAGAAAACAATAGCAAAGATCAATAAAACTAAAACCTGATTCTTTGAGAAGATAAACAAAATGGATAAACCTTTAGCCAGACTCATCAAGTAAAAGAGGGAGAGAGATCAAATCAAAAAACTTAGAAATGAAGGAGAATTTACAACAGGCACTGCAGAAATACAAAGCATCTTAAGAGACCACTACAAGCAAATCTATGCCAATAAAATGGACAACCTGGAAGAAATGGACAAATTCTTAGAAAGGTATAACCTCCTAAGACTGAACTAGAAAGAAATAGAAAATATGAACAGACAAACCACAAGTAACGAAGTTGAAACTGTGATTAAAAATGTTCCAACAAACAAAAGCCCAGGACCAGATGGCTTCACAGGTGAATTCTATCAATCATTTAGAGAAGACCTAACACCCATCCTTCGCAACTTCCAAAAACTTCAGAGAAAGGAACATTCCCAAACACATTGTATGATGCCACCATCACCCTGATACCAAAACCAGATAAAGATACTATTAAATAAGAAAATTACAGGTCAATATCACTGATGAATATAGACACATACATCCTTAGCAAAATACTAGCAAACAGAATCCAACAGCACATTAAAAGGATCATACACCATGATCAAGTGAGATTTATCCCAGGGATGCAACAATTCTTCAATATACACAAATCAATCAATGTGATACACCATATTAACCAATTGAAGGAGAAAAACTATATGATCATCTCAATTGACACAGAAAAAGCTTTTGACAAAATTCAACACCCATTTATGATAAAAACTCTACAGAAAGTGGGCATAGAGGGAACCTACCTCAACATAATAAAGGCCATATATGACAAACCCACAGCAAACATCGTTCTCAATGGTGAAAAACTGAAAGCATTTCCTCTAAGATCAGGAACAATACAAGGATGTCCACTATTACCACTTTATTCAACATAGTTTTGGAAGTCCTAGCCATGGCAATCAGAGAAGAAAAAGAAATAAAAGGAATACAAATTGGAAAAGAAGAAGTAAAATTGCCATGGTTTGCAGATGACATGATACTACACATAGAGAATCCTAAAGATGTCACCAGAAAACTACTAGAGCTAATCAATGAATTTGGTAAAGTTGTAGGATACAACATTAATGCACAGAAATCTCTTGCATTCTTAAAAACTAATGATGAAAAATCTGAAAGAGAAATTAAGGAAAGACTCCCATTTACCATTGAAACGAAAAGAATAAAATACCTAGGAATAGACCTACTAGGGAGAAAAAAGACCTATACGCAGAAAATTATAAGACACTGATGAAAGTAATTATAGATGATTCAGAGAGATGGAGAGTATACCATGTTGTTGGATTGGAGGAATCAACATTGTGAAAATGACTCCACTACCCAAAGCAATCTACAGATTCAATGCAATTCCTTTCAATTTACCATTGACATTTTTTACAGAACTAGAACCAAAATATCTTAAAATTTGTATGGAGACACAAAAGACCTTGAATAGCAAAAACAGTCTTGAGGGAAATAACTGGAGTGGGAGGAATCAGGCTCCCTGACTTCAGACTATATTACAAAGCTACAGTAATCAAGACAATATGGTACTGGCACAAAAACAGAAATACAGATCAAGGGAACAGGATAGAATGCCCAGAGATAAACCCACGCACTTATGGTCAAATAATCTATGACATAGCAGGCAAGACTATACAATGTAGAAAAGACAGTCTCTTCAATAAGTGGTGTTGGGAGAATTGGACAGCTGCATGTAAAAGAATGAAATTAGAACACTCCCTAACACCATACACAAAAATAAACTTAAAATGGATTAAAGACCTAATGTAAGACTAGACACTATAAAACTCTTAGAGGAAAACACAGGAAGAACACTCTTTGACATAAATCACAGCAAGATCTTTTTTGATCCACCTCCTAGAGTAATGGAAATAAAACCAAAAATTATGAATGAAACTTAAAAGTTTTTGCACAGCAAAGGAAACTACAAACAAAACGAAAAGAGAACTCTCAGAATGGGAGAAAATATTTGCAAAGGAATCAATGGACAAAGGATTAATCTCCAAAATATATAAACAGCTCATGCAGCTCAATATTAAATAAACAAACAACCCAATCCAAAAATGAGCAGAAGACCTAAATAGATATTTCTCCAAAGAGGACATACAGGTGGCCAAGAGGCACATGAAAATCTGCTCAACATCACTAATTATTAGAGAAATGCAAATCAAAACTACAATGAGGTATCACCTCACACCAGATAGAATGAGCATCATCAGAAAATCTACAAACAACGAATGCTGGAGAGGGGGTGGAGAAAAGAGAACCCTCTTACACTGTTGGTGCAAATGTAAATTGATAGAGCCACTATGGAGAACAGTATGTAGGCTCCTTAAAAAACTAAAAAGGGAATTACTATATGACCCAGCAATGCCACTACTGGGCACATAACCAGAGAAAACCATAATTCAAAAAGACACATACACCTCAGTGTTCATTGCAGCACTATTTACAATAGCTAGGACATGGAAGCTACCTAAATGCCCATTGACAGACGAATGGATAAAGATGTGGTATATATATACAATGGAATATTACTAAGCCATAAAAAGGAACGAAATTGGGTCATTTGTAGAGACATGGATGATCTACAAACTGTCATATAGAGTGAAGTAAGTCAAAAATAGAAAAACAAATATCGTATATGAACGCATATATTTGGAACCTAGAAAAATGGTATAGATGAACTGGTTTGTAGGGCAGAAATTGAGACACAGATGTAGAGAACAAATGTATGGACACCAAGGGGGGAAAGTGGCAGGGTACTGGTGGTAGTGGTGTGATGAATGGGGAGATTGGGATTAACATATATACACTAATATGTATAAAATGGATAACTAATAAGAACCTGCTGTCTAAAAATTAAATTAAATTAAATTAAAAAGTAAAAATAGGGCTTCCCTTGTGGCGCAGTGGTTGAGAGTCCACCTCACGATGGAGGGGACACGGGCTCATGCCCCGGTCCGGGAAGATCCCACATGCCGCGGAGCAGCTGGGCCTGTGAGCCATGGCCGCTGAGCATGCACGTCCGGAGCCTGTGCTCCACACAACAACAACAACAACAACAACAACAAAAAGTAAAAATAATAATGCTGAATCTCTAGGAGTTTTTGATTTGCTTAGGGAAATATAACTAGTAAATGGCAAAGCAAGGATTCAAACTTCATCTTCTACAGTCTGCAAAATCTCTGCAAAGTGACTTTCATCAGCGCAATACCAGGACTTTATATACTTCCTTGCTCTTGGTAGGAGAAATATTCATTCTAAACTTTAAATAAAATTCATCCCTACTGCTCATTGTACATGATGGTGGTTTCTTTTATTCATTGATTAAAATGTCCAACTTTAGAAGCACAGAGTCCTCCAAGTTCCAGTCAGTTTATGATGGAGGATGCATTGCTATGTCCAGGACAACAATGAATTTAGGTAGCAAGGTTGGCAATCTTGGCAATGCAGTCTCATGCAACAGCTGGATTTTAGTTGGACTCATCAGGGGGTGCTTACCATGAACACCTACAGGTGTGATCCAGTAAATTCGATCAGTAACCATGACTTGTGTGGCAGAGCAAACTTCTAGTCCATTGGCAAAAGCTCAAAAGGCAGTAAACTTGTGATAAGATTCCTTAAGCAGAGTATTGGCCAGAGTTATGAAAACATCCTTTTGTTCTGCCCATCAAGAGAAGATCACCTGTCCATTTTCAGTTCAGCACAGTTGGTGCTAAGGCTAAATAGTTCCGTAGACACCATAAGTTTTAGCCAATATTTCAGTCCAGGACACCATCAAAGTTGAGCTCACTCAAAATATTAGTGACCTAGATCCAGGAGTTCAGGGGAACCTTGTGAATCAAAGCCCCTTATCAAGCCAGTTTTACTTTCAGAGGCAGAGGGGACATAAACATTCTCCCAAAATTATAGCTGTCATTTTTTCATATAAAGTTGCAATGCTGCTGGCATGTAGCCTAGTGCATTCTTAGATATACAAATTGCATTTAATAAGGGAGGATTTTTGGCTCTTCCCACCTTGTTTGTTGAGTTTGAGCTGACCCACCTCAAAATGGGAATATCAAAGTGGAAAGTCACACACTTCTATGTTTCAGGTATTTCATTTCAATAAGCGCTCTAATGACAAGTCAATAGCTGCTTTACAAAAGGAGTTTACTTAGTCACCATGTCAGAGGAGACATGACTGCCAAACCTGAAGAGATACCATGGTGTAGAGGCTGCTTTTCATTGTCAGAGGTTCCAAAGGCAAAATCCTCAGCACTTGTAGCTCAAATGGAATATTAGGGTTGTGTGACTCCAAGTACTAGCATTGGTTTTTGGTACCAGTGACTTTTCCCAATTAGGGGAGCTCCTCTGGCACTTATGAACATTCAGCAGGTAAAACATCAATACAATTAATTATACATTCAGTAGTTTAGAAGCCACAACAACAGTACATTGAATTGTCTCAATGGATCCCACCAACAAGGTCACTTAGTTTTCCTTCCCCATTATAAACTCTGCCTAAAACTTATATGTTGAACTTGGGTACCACTTCCTCCCATGGAACCAGATATTATGGAGACTTGGGAGGACTCTACCCAACAGAATAATAAATTTTGTAATTCTCCCCTCCCCAAAATTCCCCAACATTCTTGGAGTATAGCTTTTGGTTTTTCTTGGAGACAATAAGAACTACATCTCACTCTTAATAAGCTTTCTTATTAAAGTAGCTGAAGTTGACATCTGGGGAGAGCAGGAATCAGTGAGGATAAAGGGAGAGAATGCTACACACCAATAAGCAAGGTACATTTACTTTGGTTTCAAGAGGTGCTGAATTTCTGACCTCAAAAATGTATCTATGTTTGTCTCACAAGAATTTAAATATTGAAGGTCATTTCTAATTCTCCAGTGGGTCACCTTTGTCAGCATTGTAAACGATCTGGATCAGCAAAAGCCTCAATTTTAGTCAATGTCTAATCTATGTTTTCCCATAAGAGTTTTGTTTTTTTTGTTTTTTTCAGGGAATTCTTCCCTAGAGGATCAAAGCTCTCTTATAGCATCCAGAACCCGTTACAAAACAATACAAAACAAAATAAAACCCCTCAGATCTCCAACTATCATCTTCAAATGGATTTAAGATAGGCATAATAGACTGCAAGAGGGGCTAAGATATAAGACAGCCCAGTTATTTCCAGTGTTCCTCAAAGAGCATCGCATGCCCTTTCCCTGTTTCTGAAATGAAGTAGCCAAATTTTTGATTCACCTTGCTTCTGCCTATACCTCTTGTGAATTTTCCTCCTTCCATGCTATTTAGGTGCCCATTTTTATAACTGCTGTTTGAAAGTAAGTAGAACTACTTCTGTCCTTCCAGGATGAATCTTAGCACTAGGTATTACAATGGATGGACCTGAGGCTCCTCACCATATTGGCAAGAAACTCCTCCTTCCATCCACCCTCCCTCTCCCTCCATCCCTGTCCCCAACTATGGGAGAATTAACAATTATAGCACACTGTTCAGATAGCTGTCTTTGAGCCTACATTCAAGTTGTCAGAATGCAGCTGCTACCCAATTTTTTTCTAATTAACAGGCAATAAAGTTGAGAACCATTTATTTCCTGGTTGACCATACAATTTGATCAACATGTTTATTACCAATTTCCATGGATTTCCCATAAATTCTATTAGGCTGCGTGGCTTTCATTCTTCCTCTTCCAGAAATTCTTGTCTCTATCAGCATCCCATCTTCACTGCCAAAACATCTTTCTAGAACTGCAAAAGGTCTGATATTTTTACTTAATTTGCAAGGTAATAAGTTAGACTGCCACAAAACAGAGACAGTTTTGTGGATGCTGGGAGAAGACATGAGTCTCCTGTGTCAGAGACAAAGGACTTTATTTTTCATGACAGTAATAGTAGCAAGAGTATCCAAACTTTTGCATATATTACATGAATTCCAATTCTCCCAGGATGAAGAGGGCCAAATGACCCTTGCAAACATAGTGGGTTTCAGGAACTTGAATATTCTATAATAGGAAGTAAGCATGTTTGCCCTTTGCTTCTATAGGAATCATTGTCTCATTATGTTAAACAGCAAGCAAGGCTACTCTTTGCTTCAGAGACACTATATCTTCTTAGTCTGACCACTATGCAAAGATCTTTGAAAAGAGAGCCCAGAACAAAGGGCAGTTAGTGAGTCACTCATGAGACATGTAGACACACGAGAGCCACTGAAAATCATCTCCTAACAATAACAATAATGTGAAATTATCACTAAACATAAATCACAATTTTGATAAAAATTGCATTGACTCTTTTAGGGAGGGAATTGGAATTAAGAATATCTTTCCTAATGAACAAATACTTCCCATATAAATTTGGTGCTGTTATCTATAGAATTACACACAGTCCATGATTTAAGATGGCTCAACCTACAATTTTTCAACTTTATGATGGTGAGAAAGCCATAAGCATTCAGTAGAAACAATATTTTGAATTTTGATCTCTTACTGGTCTAGCAATATGCAGTATGGTACTTTTTTGTGATGCTGGTGGTGGCAGCATGCCACAGCTCTAGTCAATCAAGTGATAACAGGGTAAACAACTGGTACAATTGTTTTTCAATTTCAGTACTAATTCAGTAAATTACATGAGACAGTCAACACTATTATAAAATAGGCTTTGCATTAGGTGATTTTGCCCAACAGTAAGCTAATGTGCATGTTCTGAGAACATTTAAGGTAAGGTAGGCTAAGTTATTATGTTTGGTAAATTAGGTGTATTAAATGCATTTTGATGATGATCTTTCAACTTATGATGGGTTTATCTGGAAGTAATCCCATCATAAATCGAGGAAGAATCTATAAAGTGAATGGATGACTATCTCTCGTAATTTATGCATTAGTATTATACAATCAACCCTCAATATGTATATATTTTATTGAAATTCAAATATCTATTTCCTTTCCCCAGATTAGCTAGAATTATCATTGTTGCACAGCAACTATGTGTTCTCAGAAATAGTGCTAAGATGTTTGTTGAACAAGAAAGGATGGAAACAATTCATGGGGGATTGTATGTGAGCTGGACAGGGTCAAGAGAAGCTGGCGAGCTCCTGCTTGATATATCTTGCTGATACTGAAAGAAGGAGGCATTGTTGATATTCAGAGGGCCTTAAATTCTAGTCTGAAAAAGATTAATGCATGTTTACCATGTAATAACATGCTTTAGATAAGAAAGCTAACAAGTGTTGTATTTGGTAACATCTGTTTATATTTAATTGAGTAGTGACTTAATGGCATCCGTATGTAGAGCTGTTTTACAAAAACTACACATTGAAACACAATTTTGGAGGGAATGGAACAGTGATTTTTTCCTCAAAGGCGGTACTTTATAGTAATTTACCTCTTGTTAGCTATAAACTACAATTTTTTACACAATTTGGATAGTAAATTCTGATTTATTATAGTGATTGAATTAGTAACACAAACATTTCATAAACTTCTAATTATTTTTACAATTGTATTCTTAGCATATAAGCATATAATGAAAGAAGTCTTTTAATATGTTAATGTATCTATATGTTAATATAACATAAAAAGGAATAATGTTGTCTGAATAACAAAGCTCACAATGTGGTTACATTTAACAAACTCTAAAATAGTAATAAAAAAAGAGTTGGGATTTTTAAATCTAAGTTCAGAGCAAGAGAAATACTAGGATAGATAGAAATAGTCATACTATTTAGAGGTGATTTTAGTTTAAGCCATATATTAATAGAGACCAAGTTTGTTACTCAAATTACATTTTGCTTCTATCTTCTCTAACCTGAAGAACTATTTCAATCTAAAAAGCAAGAGGGAAGAAAGTCCATGATGGTTGAATAATTAGCAAGAGTAATCTCTTTACATATATTCATGTATTCTGTATCCCCAAATCTTTGAATCTATAGTTTCCAAATGTAATATGCAAATGATTTACTGAAAAAAGTAATGAAGTAAGAGTTAAGAGAGCAGCTGGTTTAACCTTGAGCAATTCATTTAAACTATCTGGTATTAATTTTCTAGGCTGTGAAATGAGCTTTTTGGATTAAGAAATGTGTGGGCAAATTAGATTGATGTTATATCTACCTTCTAACCAACCAGTTGTACTTCCTGTCTATAAATAACATTGCAATTATTAGGAGTTATAATAAGTCATGATCAAAGGCATTACCTAAGACATCTTGTTCATCACCAAAAACATCTTGGCTTTTAGACTGGAGAAACATTGGAAGATAGCACACCACCTTCCAATGTGAGTGCCCTCGAGACATGGACCACATGGTATGGTGACAGTTACTGTCCAATTGATCATTGCAACTTTCCAAGTAAGGAAAGGGGGAACAGACTTTGATCGACTGTTTAGTTCTTCCTAAGGACTGTACTAATACAAATCCTTAATGAGCTAAGCTTTTATTGGCCCAGTTCTGCAAACAGAGATCTTGAAATATATTAGCAAGTAAATGGAGGAGTCAGATGTCTTTGCCATTTATTTTATATCAAATCTATTTTCTATGCAGTAAGTCACACCACTACTAAATAAAAAATTAAATGAAATAACATTGCTCTTTCTGGATGACTCATCTTTTGAATAGGCTTCATAATGACTCGAGGATAAAGATCATGGTTTATTCATTATGATCCTCTGAGCCTAGTGAAAAATCTGTACACACTAAGTGTTCATTAAATATTGTGTATACATTTTATTGAAGTTCAAATACTTGTTTCCATTCCCCAGATTAGTTAGTACTATCATAGTTGCAGAGTAACTCTGTATTCTCAGAAACAGTGCTAAGATGTTTGTTGAACAAGAAAGAATTGAAACAATTCATGGGGGAGTGCATGTGAGCTGGACAGTGTCAAGAGAAACTTGGTATATCTTGTTGACACTAAAAGAAGGATGCATTTGCTGATGATCAGAAAGTTTATGAAACATAATGGTATTTTTCTCATCAATGTATAAGATTTTTATTTAATGAAAACTTGTACCTCGCATCAGTTTTCTACTTGATGTAACAGTGCAGAACATTGAGATACTAGACATTTTAACTGGTAATAAGTGTGAGAATAGTTTTAAAACATGGAAAACCTAGATGAATTTCTGAGGACCCACACAACTATGTTTCATGGATTATTTAGGGATTAATAGTTTAAAGGATTCTCATTCAAAATAAATTTAATAAGTTTAATTAAAAATAAATCTATTATCAACAAATGCTTTATTAGAAGCATATAAAAAATAAAGAATATCATAATAGTATGGATGAAAGACTTGAAAAGTGGAAAATAAAATGGAAAGCAACAAATACTTTAGAATGATTAAAAGAAAAGTATTATATATAGAAAAAAGGAGATCCATCATGCAGATATTTCTGAATAGAGAACAAAATAAATGAACAAAAATACTAAAAGATATGACAGAAGGAAATTTATTAGAATAGTGATAGCACTGAATTTTACCAAATTAAGCAGATATAACACATTCTTGGGAAATTGATTTAAAAAAAAAAAAAAAGCAAAACAGTCAACAGGCTTCCAAGATCCAAACCAAGTGAAATAAAATACATACTTACATGACTAGCCCTAGAAATCTCCAATGAGTTTCATTATTTGATAGAAATAGTGATCTCTTATTTTTATACCAGCTCAACTTACTATTTAAGTTCAAAAGCAGCGGGTAGATTTTTTTTAACCAATAGAAATGAGGGAATATAGGAGCCATGAGTCCATTTTGAAACAACTGCTCCATGGTAAAATTCAGAGCATAAAACAAATATCGCATTTCTTACATGCATTGGATTGGTTTATATAAGTATCATTCATTCATTCTTTCAATAAAGATTTAACATTCTTCCTTTCTGAAGCAGCCGTTATGCTAGGTCCTGGTGATTCAGCAGCAAACAATTTAGCGGAGGTCCCTGATCCCACAGAGCTTACATTTTTTGTCTGGAAATTGGAGGAGGGGGGCGGAGATAAAACAATAATTTATCATGGTGACTGGCAGGTTGAGAGATCTTTCAGATAACTATTTAGAAAAGGATTCTCTGAGTAGGTGACCAGTATGCTGAAGATACTAATTGCAGCATTTGTACATGTACAAATGGTCAATAATTCATCAATATTTTGTATATTCTATATTCAGTTGCTCCCAAACTCTTCTAGGGATAAACTGGCCATAATTCTACAATTTCCTGGATTGTAGTCGTTTCTCACCATTTAAAGCTAACCTTACTTTTTTTTGTTTTGCTTATAAATTGATAACTGATTTTGTTGTATTTCTTAAATGGAAATATTTCAATTGTGCATTCATTTTAATAGCTTTATTGAAATATAATTGATATACAAAGAAATGCACATATTTAATGTGTACAATTTGATGAGTTTGAACATATGCAAACAACTTAATAATATCACCATCAAGGTAACAGACATATCTAATTTGTCCCAAAGTTTCCTTGTATCTCTTTGTATATGACTCTTAAGTATTTATATATAAAACATTAATCTCTTTTCCATTAAGATAATAAGGATATTCTTTAATCTTTTCATTAGTTGGATTCTAAAACAGTTAACTTGAGTTTGCTTTCCATGAATAAACACAATACAAGTCAAACACCTCCACTGTGTTATGTTTTAACTCATTTCTGCCAGAGTGACTCTCCCTCCTGGTCAAATAAATATGTTGGTTGGCAGGATAATTTTGCTAAGTGAAACAAATATGGTTCTTTTGTTGCAAAACATGGGGTTGAATCCTGACTCTACTCCTTTACTTGCTGTGTGACTTTAGGCAAACTACATATCTTTTCTCATACCAATGAAACGTGCATATTTGTGGCAAGACAACTGAACTAAAAATGTTTTTGTCATCACCTTTCTAATTTCTACCTTTAACATGCTAAAGGATTGGCCAAATAATAACATGGCTTTAATGTGGTACACTCATGCTCATGCTAGTTCCTAAGAATGAAAGACTGACCTACTCCATTATATCTTCGCAAAGACCAGAGCTGATTTAAGTCACTGGCTCTCCATTTCTGTTAAGAGTTCCACTTTTATTGACACTACTTAGGCTCTTTGTAACTCACTTTTAACTTTTCTCTATCATTTATCTTTTGTTCTTTTGACTGTTCCAGCCTCTCTTCCATATAATTCTCACTTTTTTTGTGCAATTGCTTGCTGATGTGAGTGTTGTTATTCACCTGGTAGGAAGCATAACGATTTCTGAAGCATTAAGCATAATCCTTTTTCTTATGTTATGCTTGGTTATCTTCAGTTGCTAGATGTTCACAGGTCACTTTTACAGAGCCATAAACATTTTGTTAGTTTCTCCTTCCTTCCCTTTTACTTTCTTACTCTTCCTCTCTCCCTTCCTCCCTTCCTCCCAATCTTCCTTCTTTCCCCCTTCTTGTTCTCCTATAATTCTGATTGTACTTCTTTCTTTAGCCTTAAGGAAGTCTAAAGTTAGAATTCTAAATAACTGAGATGAAACTGTATTTCAAATATATCATGTATATAATTTATATGTATATAGAGTTCAGAAATAACTTTACTCAATTGTACATATTTATACACTAAGAACATTAACCATATAAAATATCTAGTCAAATTTGAATTTTAAATAAACAACAGATAATTCTTTCGTGTATGTCCCAAATATTGCATGGGATATACTTATACTAAAAATTATTTGTTGTTTATCTGAAATTCACATTTAACTGTATTTTTATTTGCTAAATTTGGCAATCTTAACCTAAGTATTTCTTACAGGCCTGATAAATTAGTTTTTTAATCAAGCAGTGTTAAAAATCATTTTATAATTTTGAATGTTAAAGCTATGTCAGTTGTCCACCAGGGAGATGTAAACAACATTTACATCAGGAAAATTAGAAATTGCCAAATATAACATGACAAAATTCTTTATGACCTATATTATACCTGTCACAATAAAACTACCTATTTTCACTTTATAATAATTGAATATATTGTTGTATTATTTATTATAACCTATCTCTAATTTATTTTATTGGAATTAGAAACAGAGACATTTATTTACAAATAGGTAAATAGCCACCTTATACTGAATCAATATACTGACTTATTCTAAAACACTTAGAAATTTATTGATATCCTTGAGCAACAGATAATACAGAAGAAAAACTAAATAAGGAAGTTTGCAATGAGAAGCAAATGCTAAATCAGAAGGAACTTAAGTGGGGATGGGAAACATGATTTTTTTTTTCTCTTTCTATAAAAGTATTTCTTATGGTAGAACAATTTCACATATATGTCAACATAACAGGCTATTTTTAAATAGAAGCCCTCTTTTAAATTATAAAATCCATAAAGAAAATTGATCATCATGTGTTGCTGCACCTACGCAAAAAAAAAAAAAGAAAAAAAATCATTGACAGGCTTCAAAGCCTTCCTCCTCCTCTCAGACATGCACATTATGATGACCTCTAGTGGTAAAGACAAGCAAATGTGCCAGCATACGCAGACACACCCAGACACACAGGCATAGAATAGCTTTTAATCAAGAAGCCTCATGTAGGTATAAAAACTCACCTTACTATTACATCAATCCATGTGCTCTTCTGAATTCAATTCAGGGTAATATAAAATATAATTTAATATACTTAGTATAGGCAGATTATGAAACTTACTAAACTAACAGAGAAAATAGATTAAAATACATTTGTATCTAGTACATAGTAACATAATTTTAATTTTTGACTTCTTAACAATACAGGTATTGATTATGACTTTGAGTTAACATCAATTTATACATTCACAGAAGCTGAGAAATTTAGAATACTTCAGAAATTATCTGACTCAAACTCTTTATTTGACAAGTAGAATATATTGAGCAGAGAATGATTGGCAGGCTTGCTTAAATTCCATCAGCTATTTATTGACAAAGCTAGAACTAAGAAACGTCTCTAATACTACCATCTCAATGCAGTTTCTAATATCCACCAGTGCCTCCTAATTAACAGTTCACAATATTTGCTATAAGAGGAAAAAAAGAGCAGAACCTTGTGGTTTTGTATAGGGACCCAATATTCATTAAAGAAAGTCTATACCTTTCCTGAAGGAAGGTATTAATCATATTCTCTACAGACTATATTCATACCCTAAGAAGCAGGAAATAAGGTCCTATATTCTGATTAAGGTTAAGATATAGCTATGTATATATATCAATGACAAATAAAATTGAGGAAATTATTAAAATTGAATTTAATAACCTTAAGCCATTATGTTATAATAAAATAGGATCAAGAAATATAATAATAATATGAAAATATAGATTTCATTTGAATAGAGAACATTTTACATTAAATTTTAGTATGACATTTTAGTAAGAGCTCAAAATATTTAAATAATTATGATGTAATAATGGACTTTTTAAAATTAAAAAAAACTGGGGGATATTTTAGAGAAGATTCAAATCATAGATAAGAAAATGAATTACCTATGCTCTTCAAAGCCCCCAGAAACCTTGAAATTTAACATTTTATGGGAAATGTATTTATGGATTATTTTGTTTAAACAAATTGTAGGCTCATAAGCAGATTTCAAATACATTTTTCTGTTCTTGGTCAGTATCCCATATCATGAGTTTTCATATTTTTAATTTCACTTTTAAATGGAGGTACTTGAATGGCTTCTGATAAGGTGTTTATATATATATATATATATATATATATATTTTAATGATTCACAAATTATTTTAGCTATGAAAAACTACATAATTTTGGCTTGGAAATTTGATCAAAATGACAAAGGTCATATGCACTTGGAAGCTTCACTGAATATTTTGCTTTGTAGTAAAACTCCCATTCCTGGTTGTTTTCAAGAAGTAGTTGAATGACTACCTATTAAGAATAGCTAAATTAATTTTTTCTTTGGGTGAGAGCACCCCCCTCCCTTTCCACTTAATGAAGTGTCTCTCTAAATTTTGGATTAACAGTTCAGTCCTCACTGTCCTATGAAATTTACTCCCAATGCAATTTAAATGAAAATTAAAAATTAATAAAAATTTCATGTAAACAATATCCAATATTTAACTTCATTGTCTTATTTCCAAGGCTTAAGAATCATCTAAGATTCTCTAAAGATATAAAATAAGTTATTTTTTTACTAATTTTTATTAATTACTATTGGAGTATGGTTGCTTTAAAATATTGTGTTAGCCTCCACTGAACAGCAAAATGGATCAACTATGCACATAGAGATATCCCTTCATGTTTGGACTTCCCTCCCATTTAGGTTACCACAGTGCATTAGGTAGAGTTCCCGGTGCTATATAGTATGTTCCCATCAGTTGTCTATTTTATACATAGTATCAATAATGTATATGTGTCAATCCCTGTTTCCCAACTCCTCCCACCCCACCCCTTTCCCCCTTGGTCTCCATACATTTGTTCTCAACGTCTATGTCTCTGTTTCTGCTTTGCAAATAAGATCATCTATCTATACCATTCTTCTAGATTCCTTATATATATATGTTATTATACAATATTTGCTTTTCTCCTTATGACTTCACTCTGTATGACACTCTCTAGGTCCATCCACATCTCTACAAATGACCCAGTTTCATTCCTTTTTAATGCTAAGTAATATTCCATTTTATATAAGTACCATATCTTCTTTATCCATTCATCTCTCAATGGACATTAGGGTGTTTCCATGTCCTGGCTATTGTAAATAGTGTTGCCATGAACGTTGGGGTGCATGTGTTTTTTTGAATTATGGTTTTCTCTGAGTATATGCCCAGTAGTGGGATTGCTGGGTCATATGGTAGTTCTATTTTTAGATTTTGGGGAACCTCTATATTGTTTTCCATAGTGGCTATATCAATTTACATTCCCGCCAACAGAGCAAGAGGGTTCCCTTTTCTCCACACCCTCTCTAACATTTATTGTTTGTGGATATTTTGATGATGGCCATTCTGATCAGTGTGAGGTAATACCTCATAGTAGTTTTGATTTGCATTTCTCTAATAACTAACGATGTTGAGCATCTTTTCATACGTTTGTTGGCCATCTGTATGTCTTCTTTGGAGAAACGTCTATTTAGGTCTTGCACCCGTTTTTGGATTGGGTTATTTGGTTTTTCTGATATTGAACTGCATGAACTGCTTGTATATTTTGAAGATTAATCCTTTGTCAGTTGCTTCATTTGCAAATATTTTCTCCCATTCTGTGTATTGTATTTTCTTCTTGCTTTTGGTTTCCTTTGCTGTGCAAAAGCTTTTAAGTTCCATTAGTTCCCATTTGTTTATTTTTGTTTTAATTTTCATTACTCTAGGAGGTGGGTCAAAAAAGATGTTGCTGTGATTTATGTCAAAGAGCGCTCTGCCTATGTTTTCCTCTAAGACTCTTATAATGTCTGGCCTTACATTTAGGTCTTTAATCCATTTTGAGTTTATTTTTGTGTATGGTGTTAGGGAGTGTTTTAATTTCATTTTTTAACATGGAGCTGTCCAGTTTTCCCAGCACCACTTATTGAAGAGGCTGTCTTTTCTCAAATGTATATTTTTACCTCCTTTGCCATATATTAGGTGACCTTAGTGTATGGGTTTATCTCTGGGCTTTCCATCCTGTTCCACTGGCCTATATTTCTGTTTTTGCACCAGTACCATACTGTCTTGATTACTGTAGCTTTGTAGTATAGTCTGAAGTCAGGGAACCTGATTCCTCTAGCTCCGCTTTTCATTTCAAGATTGCTTTGGCTATTCAGGGTCTTTTGTGTTTCCATACAAATTGTAAAATTTTTTGATCTAGTAATGTGAAAAATGCCATTGATAATTTGATATGGATTGCATTGAAACTGTATATTGCTTTGGGTAGCATAGTCATTTTCACAATATTGATTCTTCCAATCCAGGAACATTGTCTATCTCTCCATCTGTTTATGTCATCTTTGATTTCTTTCATAAGTGTTTTACAGTTTTCTGAGTACAGGTCTTTTACCTCCTTCAGTAGGTTTATTCCTAGATATTTTATTCTTTCTGTTGCAGTGGTAAATGGGATTGTTTCCTTAATTTCTCTTTCTGCCCTTTTATTATTAGTGTATAGGAATGCAAGAGATTTCTGTGCATTAATTTTCTATACTGCAGCTTTAACAAATTCATTGATGAGCTCTAGTAGTTTTCTGGTAACATCTTTAGGATTTTCTAGGTATAATATCATGTCACCTGCAAGCAGTGACAGTTTTCTTCTTTTCCAATTTAGGTTCCTTTTATTTCTTTTTCTTCTCTGATTGTCATGGCTAGGACCTCCAAAACTATGTTAAATAATAGTGATGAGAGTGGGCATCCTTGTCTTTTTCCTGATCTTACAGGAAATGTTTTCACTTTTTCACCATTGAGAATAATGTTTGCTGTGGGTTTGTCATATATAGCCTTTATTATTTTGAGGTAGTTTCCCTCTATGGCCACTTTCTGGAGAGTTTTTATCATAAATAGGTGTTGAATTTGGTTGAAAGCTTTTTCTGCTTCTACTGAGATGATCATATGGTTTTTATTCTTTAATTAATTAATGTCATGTACCACACTGATTGATTTCTGTATATTAAAGAATCCTTGCATCTCTGGAATAAATCCCACTTGAACATGGTGTATGATCTTTTCAATGTGTTGCTGGATTCTGTTTGCTAGTATTCTGAGGATTTTTGCATCTAAGTTCATCAATGATATTGTCCTGTAATTTTCTTTTTTCGTGATATCTTTTGTTTTGGTATCAGGGCGATGGTAGCCTCGTAGAATGAGTTTGGGAGTGTTCCAACCTCTGCAATTTTTTGGAATAGTTTCAGAGGGGTAGGTGTTAACTTTTCCCTAAATGTTTGATAGAATTCACCTGTGAAGCCATCTGGTCCTGGACTTTTGCTTGTTGGAAGATTTCTAATCAGAGTTTCAATTTCAGTGCTTGTGATTGGTCCGTTTATATTTTCTATTTCTTCTTGGTTCAGTCTTGGAAGGTTGTACTTTTGTAAGAATTTGTCCATTTCATCCAGGTTGTCCATTTTATTGGCATATAGTTTCTTGTAGTACTCTCATATGATCGTTTGTATTTCTATGGTGCCAGTTGTAACTTCTCCTTTTTCGTTTCTAAATTTTACTGATTTGAGTCCTCTCCTTTTCTTGATGACTCTGGCTAAAGGTTTATAAATTTTGTTTATCTTCTCAAAGAACCAGCTTTTAGTTTTATTGATCTTTGCTACTGTTTTCTTCATTTATATTTCATTTATTTCTGCTCTGATCTTTATGATTTCTTTCCTTCTACTAAATTTGGGTTTTGTTTCTTCTTCTTTCAGTAGTTGCTTTAAGTGTAAGGTTAGGTTCTTTGTTTGAGATTTTTCTTGTTTCTTGAGATAGGATTATATTGCTATAAAATTCCCTCTTAGAACGGCTTTTGCTGTGTCCCATAGGTTTTGGGTCATTGTGTTTTCATTGTCACTTGTTTCCAGGTATTTTTTAGTTTCCTTTTGAATTTCTTCAGTGATCTCTTGGTTATTTAGTAGCATATTGTTTAGCCTCCATGTGTTTGTATTTTTTATGGTATTTTCCTGTAATTGCTTTCTAATCTCATAACGTTGTGGTCAGAAAAGATACTTGATATGATTTCAATTTTCTTAAGTTTACCAAGGCTTGACTTGTGACCCAAGATGTTATCTATCCTGGAAAATGTTCCATGAACACTTGAGAAGAAAGTGTATTCTACCACTTTCGGGTGGAATGTCCTATAAATATCCACTTAAATGATATTTATATCTATTGTGTCATTGAAAGCTTGTGTTTCCTTATTTATTTTCTGTTTGGTTAATCTGTTCATTGGTGTAAGTGGGGTGTTAAAGTGCCCCACTATTTTTGTGTTACTGATGATTTCTTCTTTTATGGCTGTTAGCATTTGTATTATGTATTGAGGTGCTCCTATGTTGGGAGCATCAATATTTACAATTGTTATATCTTCTTCTTAGATTGATCATTATGTAGTGTCCTTCTTGTCTCTTGTAATAGTCTTTATTTTAAAGTCTATCTCATCTAATATGAGTATTGTTGGGTACATCAATATTTACAATTGTTATATCTTCTTCTTGGATTTATCCTTTGATCATTATATAGTGTCCTTCCTTGTCTCTTGTAATAGTCTTTATTTTAAAGTCTATCTCATCTGATATGAGTATTGCTACTCCAGCTTTCTTTTGATTCCTATTTGCATGGAATATCTTTTTCCATCCCCTCACTTTCATTCTGTATGTGTCCCTTGGTCTGAAGTGGGTCTCTTGTAGACAACATATATACAGGTCTTATTTTTGCATGCATTCAACTAGTCCGTGTCTTTTGGTTGGAGCATTTAATCCATTTACATTTAAGGTAATTATAGATATGTACATTCCTATTATTATTAACTTAATTGTTTTGGGTTTGTTCTTGTAGTTTATTTATTTATTTATTTTTTCCTTGTGTTTCTCACATACAGAAGTTCCTTTAGCATTTGTTGTAATGCTGGATTGGTGGTGCTGAATTCTTTTAGCTTTTGCTTCTCTATAAAGCTTTTGATTTTTCTGTCAATTATGAATGAGATCCACACTAGGTAGAGAAATCTTGGTTGTAGGGTTTTCCCTTTTATCACTTTAAATATGTCCTGCCATTCCCTTCTATCCTGCAAAGTTTCTGCTGAAAAATCAGCTGATAAACTTATGGGTATTCCCTTGTAGGTCATTTGTTGCATTTCCGTTGTTGCTTTTAATAGTTTTTCTTTGTATTTAATTTTTGTTAGTTTGATTAATATGTATCTTGGCATGTTTCTCCTTGGGTTTATCCTGTATGGAAATCTCTGCACTTTTCTTGATTGACTATTTCTTTTACCATGTTAGGGAAGTTTTTGACTATAATCTCTTCAGATATTTTCTCAGGTCCTTTTCCTTTCTCTTCTTCTTCTGGGATCCCTATAATTCAAATGTTGGTGCACTTGATGTTGTCCCAGAGGTCTCTGATACTGTCCTCAATTCTTTTCATTCTTTTTTCTTTATTCTGTTCCTTGGCAGTTATTTCTACCTTTCTACTTTCCAGCTCACTTTTTCTTTCTTCTGCATCAGTTATTCTGCTGCTGATTCCTTCTTGTGTATTCTTCATTTCAGTCATTTTGTTATTCATAACTGATTGTTTGTTCTATAGTTCTTTAGGTCCTTGTTAAACATTTCTTGTATTTTCTCTATTCTATTTCCTAGATCTTGGATCATCTTTATTATCATTATTCTGAATTCTTTTCTGATAGCTTGCCTATTTTCTCTTTATTTATTTGGTCTTGTGGGATTTTATCTTGCTCCTTTGTCTGCACCATATTTCTCTGTTATTTCATTTTCTCTAACCTACTGTGTTTATGGTCTTCTTTTTCCAGGCTGCAGGGTTGTAGTTTCTCTTGTGTCTTTTGACTGACCACTGTTGAGTGAGTTAGGTCCAGGGGCTTGTGCAGGCTTCCTCGTGGGAAGGCCTGGTGTCTGCACTCTGGTGGGTGGAGCTGAGTCTTTTCCATCTGATGGGCAGGGCTGCATCAGGTGGTGTATTTTAGGGGTGTCAGTGAGCTTAGTATGACTTTAGGTAGCCTGTTTACTGATGATGAAGCTCTGTTCCTGTCTTGCTGGTTGTTTGGTGTGAGGTGTTTAGCACTGTAGCCTGCAGGCAGTTTCGTGGGGCTGGGTCCTGTGTTGATATGGATACCTTCAAGAAGGTTCCAATTAATATTCACTGGGCTCAGGAATTCTCTGTTGTTCCAGCATCCTGGACTCTATTTTCCCTCCCCAGAGGCCCAGGCCTGACCCCTGGTTGGGGAACCAGGAGGCTGTAAGCTGCACAGTGCAGCCCAATAAAAAATAGAGAAAATAAAAGAAAAAAGAAAAATAAAACAAAACCCAAGCAAACAAACAGAAAAACAAACAGAGAAACAAAGCTCAGGGCAAATAGCAAGAACAGCAGCAAACAAATAGCAGCAACAGCAACACAACACTCTCTCTCTCTCTCTCTCTCTCTCTCTCTCACACACACACACACACACACACACACACACACACACATGAAAAAAAAATAACCAAGGGAACACAACCAAACAAGAGTATTCTACTATGAGAACAGTTGATAAGGATTATACTAATGAAAACAAAGAATGAAAAATAAAACAGAAACAGAGGCAAGCAAACAACAACAAAAAATCAAATAAAACATAGAATATACAACTAAAAAGAACTGAAAAAAAGAGAAAGAGAAAAAATATATATAAAAAAATGAAGAACAAAAACAAGAGAAAAGCCACAGAGCAACAAAAAAGTAAAGGAAAAATATAAAAATAAAGACATATATATTAAGAAAATAACACAAGATTAAAAAATAAAAAAAAATAAAAGTAGAAAATCAAAACTGAAAGATAAAAAATAATAAAAGCAACAACACCAACAACTGAACAAAATGAAACAAACCAACAAAGAATAACAGTAATAAGAATATTTTCCTGGAGCCGCCTCCCCAGGGGGCCTTCCAATACCTCTAAGTAGGTCTCTGGACCTGCTGTGGACACATTGGGCCAGTTCAGACTCTGATCTGGCTCAATTCCTGTGTGTATTTGCCCCCAAAGTCCCGTGCTGTGAAGGTTAGACTGTTCTAAGGTGTTGAAACACTCTTTGTCTATTCAGGTATTCTGCAAATGCAGGATTTACCCAGCTGATCTTGGAGATTTAATTCACAGCTTGCACTACTACATAGAAAGATCTGTGTTTCTCTTCTTTAGTTGCACCACCCCTTGGGCTCAGCTTGGTTTTAACCCCATCTCTGCCTGTGTGCGCCCTCAGGTGTCTGATCCTTGTCCAGGTAAGTGGGAGTGAAAGCCATGGCTGCTTGGAGCACAGTTGGGTACTCCCAGTAGCTGCAGTGGCAGGAGCTGGCGTATGGGAACGTCATTGACCCCACCTCTCACAGCGCTTCTCAACAATGGTGCCTCGCTTTCCAAGCAGATCATGCTTCCTCTTGAGCATTCCTGCCCATGTGTCCCCTTACTCCCGTCCCTTCTATTGTGTATGTGCAGCCAACTGCGTTTCTCTCTCTAGGTCTGTTCTTTCAACCCCATGCTTTAGCCGTCCAACCATGCCAGCTTCAGCAGACTCTCCCCCCAGGCAGGGGCGTCCAGGGCTGATTCCCAAGGAAGTTTTGGGGTGGGCAGTGCTCAGGCCGCTGGAGCCTACACAGGCAGAGTCAACCCCAGTCCAAGGGCTGGGCACCCCTCCCAATGCCTGCAGAGGCTGAAGAAGCCACCTAAGGGGGTTATAATGGCGGCTCCGCCCCTTGCATGTTGCTCGACAATGATGCCTTGCTATGGTGTCTCAGGCTTTTTCCACAGACCTTCCCAGTTGTGGTGCCCCTTGCTCTTGTCCCTTCAGGCTGTCTTTTCACAGCCAAGAGCTGTCCTGTTCCTGGGTCTGCACTCCAAATCCCTCCTTCCGGCACCCAGCCCCCCTTTGCAACAGGCAACTCATGATTTAGGCTGGAATGCGCAGAGTTGCTGTGTTGATCATACGTGTGGTTCTTACTTTGCCTGGCCTTCCACAGACCGTCTGCTGCATTCTCCTTTGATCCCCCAAAGTTCCTTTTCTGTCCCAGCTGATTTCCCCTCCATGAGGGAGTCTTTCTTAATGTGGGTATCTCTCCTCACCTGCAGCCTCCCACCAGGGTTGCTGGTCTTTTTTTTGATTCCTCTTTTCTTTTTTCCTTTCTTTTATTCTTTTAGGTGTCCAAAGTCTACTGCTACCATTCAGCAAGAGCTCTGTGGGAAATGTTCCATTTGTTTTTGATGAACTTGTAAGGAGCGACAAATTCCACATCCTCCTATTCTGCCATCTTGACTCCCCCCTCAAAAGTTGTCTTTAAATTAACTACACTAAGAATTTTTTTTAAAGTAAAAGTAATTAAAAACGAGTAAGTGCAGATGTAACATTGATATAGACAAAATCCCAAAAGTGTTATTATGAATATATATATATATATATATATATATATATATATTCTTGCTCTAGAATTATTTACTGTAACGTTTAAATTGTATTTGTGGGTAGTATATTTGGTTGTCCTATAGAAACTATAAGAATCTAAAGCAAGGCATAAAATATTTTTCTGACTTCTTGGGTTAATAGGATGATGATTTTACTTAGACATATATGATGATACTGATGTTGAAGAAAATATTGGGTATAAAAATTTAGATAATTTTTTTAATTCATTTTTAAGAATTTTTTAGATAAATTTTAATCTTACTGAGAATAATCACATATTTTACCAAAAAATAAATAAGTATTAACTATAGTGTCAAATTACAATTTACATACACTGACTAATACTCTTATATTGAAATCACACTGCTTACATTTTTATTATATAAACAAAAATTCTGTTTTAGTCTTAGCTCATTTGAAATGACTATAGCTATTTTTTCAAGGAAGAAATAAATTCTTGTAAGTCTCCATATTCCCAACATTGATTACTTTATAATTTACAGTGAATGAGTCACTTATTTTGACCTTGTGAATGACATAAAAACACAACCTTTCCAATGTAAACAGAATGATACATCTTAGTGATATTAATAAAACAATGACAACATTTAACATATATGGTAGGGAAAATGAATCTTTTGGAGGGATTTTATAAATGTGTATGGATACTAACTGCGTATTAGACTAACATGGTGATTGAAATGCCCTCCTTTTCAACAGAGGGGTGAAAGTGAGTCAGAGAATGAAAGATGTAGTGGACAATCAAGTTAAATATAATATTAAGTTTCTTAATAACAGTAAGCAGTATATTAATTATTCTGCCTACTCCAGCATTCAGGGAATTAGAGATAAGTGAGGTTAAATCATTTCAAAATGAAGAAACATACAATTGAAGCACTAGATAATATAGAACTAAGATTATTTTACATCTTTTCTTATCTTTCTATTACTGTCTTTCCTCTAATTATAACTATACTGCTATGGGTTAATTCACTTTTATTTTTGGTCTTATATGTAGAAAAAGGACATTTCAACTTAGATGTTTAGTTTCTCATTACTGTTGGAAATTAGCTTATAAAATATTTTCTGAACTCTGTAAGTTTGGATTCTGAGTCAATGCCTCTAATCTAAAATAGTCACTTCTATGTCATACATTTTTATTGTGATCTTACAGCTTTATGGATGCCAATCGAATTTCCATTCTATTTTCCATTTCCTTTTCTTTCCCTGTGAACTAATAAAAAGTGCATTTAATATACTGTGTAATAGTTCAAAAGGGATTAATTGTATTTTGATAAAAATGTTAAAGACTGCCATTCTATAGCTCCTTTTCATTTGCTAAGAAATGAAAACCTTTATCATTTCTGTTAATACCAGTAAAATACACAGTACTTGTTCCTCTCCAATACAAACTATTAGGAATGTTCTCATAGTGTCCTCACTCTGAACATTTCTAACTCTGTTTTCTTTTTTAACTTCTTTTGTTAACTGGAGTCCCAAATGAGTCTTTGCTGCCTGCTTGCATGTGTATAACATGCAACAGTCACATGCTGTAATGATACCTTATGTTGTTTAGCATTTAAACATTTAAATATCTCACCACTCACCAAGCTATAAGTCTGATGATCCACAGAGTATTATTCAATTTTATTCTGCTATAATTATTTATATGGCATGAGTGAAACAGCAACAAAACTATTTCTTAAACCGAGTTGTTTGTTCACAGTGTTTTCTTGCATGTCTAACTAGTTTATAATGAATCTTTTTCTTTAAAAAGTGAAATAAGCTGTGAATCAGTCAGAATACATGTGTTTTTTACCTTTGTCTACTAGGCACATGACTTATTTAACATCACTGACCCTCAACCTCCTCTTCTGTATAATGAGGAATTTGAAGAACAGAACCTTAAAAATTTCCTTCCAACTTATAAATGCCATGTCTAGGTTGAAAATGATGTATAAGCAGAGTAAAAGGGGGAGGTTTCAATGGACTGGCATGAAGAATAATTGGAGACCAAAAAAGAACATAGGCATGCACACATATTGGAGGCTACTGCAGTGGTTAGTCATGAAATGACAAGGGTATGAATTTATAAGGAACAGTGATAAACTACAGGTGCAGGTGAAGGAATGAATCACAGTAGTATTGGACAGAAAGACATGACAGCTACTGGTGACTTATTCAGCATGGAGCATAAATTAGTATTAGAGTCAAAGGTGTGTTCAAGATTTAGTGGAAAAGTTGGTCTAGATTGAAATGGGGAAACTAAGGGGGTACATCACCTAAGGAAAAGGTGGTGAACTTGTTTGGGAACATACTGAGTTTTAGGTGAAAGTGATGATATGAATTCTAGGCCATGGGGTTGAGCTTAAGGCTGGAGATATGAAAATCACCAGAGTAGAAGTAACGGACAAAACTTTCTGAGGGAGATGGTAGAGTGAGAGAAGAGCAGCATTAGACTCTGAGCTTCTGCAAATCCTGGTATGTGTTGTAGCATACCAAGGTCTCTGGGAAGAATATAATTGTAGTGCTGGAGAAATGGCCTCATAGGGTGATGGACACAACTGTGGGCACAGACAAAGCTCCCCCCATAGCCTAATGGTATAAAAGGCTGTATACCCACTATTTCTTTTCTTCTTTCAACTGGTGTGCTCCTCATACTTCCCATTCATTTGGACCTCCAAACTTCAGATAATCCATGATAAAGAAATAATAGGGAGGCACTGGAGGCTATCTCCACTCACCCACTTATATCAAAATCTTGCCTCTAAGATTTGCAATGCTAGCTATTTCCTTATGTTGATAGTAAATCCACATGAAAACAAATTTAAAGTCCAAGACTTCATTTTCATCTGTCTTAGACCTTAACCAACTGAGGTGGTCTATCTTAACTCATTTCACTTTTACCTTTTTACATCCTCAATTGCTTGGTTTTTAATAGTGGTTAATGAAGGGGAATGAATGAACAAATAAATGAGCAGAAAACCAAATATTTGAGAAACACTCATAGTTATGAAGGTAAAAAGAGAGCGTAAGTCAATGAAGAAAATGGAAAAAAATCATACTTTCTTAACAGACTGATAAGAGATAGCAACTTCTCAATTTTACCATGTGTATGAATCATGGGGGATCTTGGTACAGCCAGAGACTCAACATTTCTGACAAGCTCTCAGACCTTAAGTTTCTACCAGGGAGCATGCCTTAGGTGACAAGGCTTTAGATGATTGTTCTATACATGCATGCCCCTGCAAATAAAAGACGCATGAGAAAATGCCCATAGCTCAGCACTAATTCAATATTCTCTGAATTAAAAACAAGCAAACAATAAAAACACTGCAGATTCAACTGACGGAAGTAGGGGAGAAAGCACATTAATTGATATGATAGAAGAATGAACAAGTTTATGTAACTTTCCAAAGCTATAAACTCCTTTCTAAGGCTCTAGTTTATTAAGTTCAATGATGGTTGTAATATATTATTTACCTCCAATATTATTTTAGGTAGTTATTATTATTCACACATCCCAGCATCCCACTCAACTGCTCACTTTTAAGTATCTGTCATTTGCTTCTTGTGAGTTATATCATTTGCTTCCTCAGACCCTTTCTCTCCTATGTAATAGTCTATTGAATTGCTATTAACCTTCACCAGGGGCAATTATTCCTTTCTTCTGACTTCCTTATTCATTTTTTCGTCTCTTTTGGATTCTCTGTTCTCCATTCACATGTAATTCCGAGATTGTTCATTAGTTTTGTGAAATTGTGAGAAGAAAGAATTTGAGAGAAAGCACAGTGAGAGCCAAGAGCTGGGAGGAAAAATTTCATTAACATTAAAAGGAATGGTGATATTCTATATCTTGACTTACTGTGGATAGGAAAACAAGTCCTTCTCCAAGAAGATCACCAACTAAGAAGCTAACACTAGTAAGATATGAGAATAGAAACTTCTTCATAATTCTACCCTTTAAAAGATAATCCTGTTTAACAGATGAGAAATGAAATAACAAATTCACCTGATAAAGGAAGTGATTACATTTCCATAGGTACCCAGCTGAGTCCACATGGAGAATTGTTATATCAGGCATATCGTACTAGCACAGATACAAGGTCTACAAAGAGCATAGATATTAAATGCTTAATGGAACATATGAAGGGAAAAATATAAGAACTTCTACATGGTAACTATTTCCACAGAACTAGCAAGTATACAAAAAGGTAGTGATAATTCAATCATCTCCTCCTAAGAAAATTTTTAAGATAAAGTCTAAAGCCTGAAACGTACTCAAGACTCTGATTTGACCTCTACATATCCATGCAACTTCTGACCTTGACCTTCCTTTATAACACCTTGGCCTCCAGCCCTGACAAACCATGTGTAGTTCTCCAGATCTTGTGTTTATACCTCCGTTGCACACAGGTCTGAAGTATCCTTCCTTCTTTTAACTGCCTATTAATTTTTTACTTTTTCTTCAAGATACCCTTTGAGAACCACTACTTTTGTGATGTATTGTCCAAGGACCTCAGGGAAAATCAACTATTTCTTCCACCTTGTTCTATATCATCTTGCATACATAATTACCTGAGTCCTTACAACATTGCTATAATTATTATATGTCTGTCTCAGTATTTTATTTCTGTATTCTGGAACTTTGAATATTCATTCATTTCAGTATATTCATTTATATATTCATTGCTCATTGAATGCTCACTAATGAATTTTTTAAAGTTTGTAAAAAATGTTATGATTACTAATCACTAATTTGAGATTATCTTTTGAATTTAGGATTCCCTACTTTCATTTCCCTTACGATGGGTCTCCAAGGACACCTCACTAGTACAGGCCCTTACAGTTTCACAGCTGGACTTAAACACTGTTTTAACTCTCTTTGAGCCCAGTCTTCCCCATGGCCAATTTTATGCGTAATTTTGAAGATAATCTTCAGTAGATACCTATTCTTATATAAAATGTTTTAGCAATCATTGTTCACCTATTTAACTGAATGTTAACTAAATATTTCATTGCCGGCCCTTCCCCATATCTTGCCTTCCATAAATACCCTGTTAATGTATCTCTCTGTTCTGAGCTCAGCTATTTTCTTTGACAAACAGGTTGCTTGCAGTGAGAAATCCCTCCTTGTTGATAGGTCAGCAGCATTTAACTTGCATTCCACTTCCTTGATAAAGTCTTCTAATATTCTGGCTCATTTAGCAAGGACTTCACCATTTAGAACTGTTTTCTCATGTAAATCTTGTGTAAGTTTGTTTTACCTCCCTCCCTTCAATGCTATCTCCAGGATGAGTAAAACAACATTTTTTTTCCCCTGTATCTCTTCCCACTAAAATTTTGTACTTTGCTAGATATAATATATACATAAAAATAATTCTTAATTTATTAACAAATATTTCCCACCACATTTTGTTACTCTATATTGACATATAACACCTTGTACCTTCTATATAATGATCTTGCTTTCATGTTGCCTTCTAATTGTTTCAGGTACATAAATCAACTCAATCTACGGGTTATACAACTGTTAAGAGCAGAAACAGATTTCTATATGGAAAGTCAGTGGAGTGTATTGGGAAATGCACCGAAGTGGGAGTCAGAAAACTCAGGTCTTAATTCTGCCACTTGAATGATCTGCTGGAAAGTTATCTTTTATTACCATCGTTTTATCCACGTGTGAGATGAAAACAAAATCCTCAGGGATGTTTGTGAAAATTAAATGAGATACTATGTGTGGAAACATTCTGCAAACTATAATATGCTATACAGTATAAGGTATTTCTTATGTCTTCAAAATTCTTGTGGACAGGACATGCTGTGCACAAAACAGACTGTCAGGAAAGTCTCCCTGAGAGACTTGAGTCAAATTGGGTGGGTCATATTTCCTACAGTTTTTAAAGCATTAGTCAAAAAGTCCCATTCCTCAGCTTTATTACAGTCCAATGCAATTTTTGGCAAGATGTGTTTCAACATTTTCCATCTGCATGACCTCTTGTAGCTCTACTTCTTGCTTTACCAATTCACCCATGAAATTTGCTTTGTCAATTCTCTCTTCCACCTCACCGAGGTAGCTGCCATACCTGGAACAGTCTTTATTCTCAGCCTTGCCTACATTTCTTTCCAGTGGGCTCCTCTTCCCCTCTGCTGGTTGCCAAGGAGAAGCACGTTTATTGGCACGGCCCCCAAACAGATGCCTGCCTGTCTCCCTTCCCCCTTTCTCTTTCAGCCAAACCATCACCTGCCAAGGGCTGGTGGTTGCTGCCACCCCAGTCCACTGCCTCACACTGCTGCGGCTCGAGTCCTTTTTGGCAGCCTCTACCGAAGTTCCCCTGCCAGCAGCCTCCCCCTCTTGACTGCAGCTCTCCTCGCTCCCGCCAGTCTCTCCCCCGCTTGGTCTGCGCGCAGCCTCTTCCTCCCGCCCTAGCCAGCTGCTTTACTCGCCTTTCTTCAGGCTGCTCCCTCTCCTTTCCTCCCCAGCCCTTCCCCAAGCTCCCACAGCGCGATCCTTTCAGGCGCCCCCGCCCTCTCTGGCCCGGTGTTTTGTTAACACCCGGACCACCTCTCCGGGGTCCCAGTGTGTACCTGTTTCCACCAGACAGAACATCTTTGGGAAGTGAGCATTTTCCTCGTGCTTTGTATTTGACTAGATTTCCCTCACGCCCCCACCCTTTGCCATCCCCGCGAGCCCAAAAGGCGGGATGTTATGATGGTAGAGAGAATTCAGGGAGACAACAGGCCACATACTTGGTTGGTGGGCCCCAACAAAGTTTTGGACGCTCAGGACTTGCCAGCTCAGGCTTTTTAAACTTGGCCTGCTGGCAACAGACCCGAACCCCCAAGCAGCGCACAGTGACCCAGGCGCTCCCTCAGATTCCCAGCGTTTTTTCGACTGAGGACGACGGTCGCCCACCGGGACCAGGCCTGGGCAGCTCCCCAGCCCATACCGGGGTCCGCAGCCTGAGCCCCAGCCAGTCCCCGGCAGGAGAGGGGCGCACTTGTTTCTAGGTGCTCGGCGGAAGGTGGGCGAGACGAAAGAATGGAGCCGCCCAGGTTCTTGCGTGCTTGTCTCGAGGATAAGGGGTGGGTGGTATATTAAACACGACGTCTCAATTCAGGGCCCTTCTCCCGGGCTGTCTACTTTCAGTGCGCGGTACAGTGGCAGTTCCCCTTTACCAGCCGTCTCCTTTAAGAAGCGCGCGCGTGCGAGTCGGGTTGTGTGTGTTCGTGTGCAGATGTGTGTGTGTGTGTGTGTGTGTGTGCGCGTGTGCGTGTGTGTGCGCGCGCGCGCCGAGGGCCCAAGAGTCAGGCAGACCCCGGGAAGGAGGAGTTATGTAGATTACGGATGAACGTTCTGGAGGGGAGCGAGGAGAGGAGGGAAGGAGAAGCAGAGACGAGAGAGCGAGGAGCGGCCGAGGCCCCTCCCGCAGAAGCAGGAGGCGGTAGCGGCGGAGGAGGAGTGGGCGGTGGAGGAGGAGGAGGACGCACCCTCTGGAGGCGGCGGCGGCTGCTGCGGCTGCGACTCGGTTCTTTGAGCCGGAACCGCCGGTGAACTTGGGCGCCACGTTCCCGGCCGCGGGCCCACGAGGATGGTGAATGCGAGCTGCTGCTGACTCTACCTCAGCCGCTGCTTCTCTGGGGGCTGCCGAGCGCGGGGGCCCTCTGTCTCCTCCCCTTGCCGGGCTGTGGGTGAACCTGCAGGCTCCTTACCCACCCGGAGGACTTTTGAAAGGAAACCAGGGAGGGAGGGAAAGGGAGAGAGGGAGAAAACGAAGGGGAGCTCGTCCATCCATTGAAGCACAGTTCACTATGATCTTACTCACATTCAGCACTGGAAGACGGTTGGATTTCGTGCATCATTCGGGGGTATTTTACTTGCAAACCTTGCTTTGGATTTTATGTGCTACCGTCTGCGGAACGGAGCAGTATTTCAATGTGGAGGTAAGAGTACGAGGGCTTTCTTCCTTCCCCCTTGCCTGGGCTGCTCCCTGAAACATATCGTTCGCTCGTCAGATCCTTGTAGCTCACAGCAGCCAGGGTCTCAACACATTGTTTCCCTTCCAGCCGCCAAGACCCGTGTTGAGTTTCCCTGTCTTAGGTGATGGATGCGCGTGAGACTGAGAATCCGTTATCCCCAGCAGCACAAAGCACCGTGCTGCGCGCTCAAAGACACAATTGTAGCCGATCCATGCTTCTTATCAAGGAAAGAGGCGAAGACCTAGAAGACCTACATATAGCAAACGTGTAGTTTCATAAAAGCAGTTTGAGTTTATAATAAATAAACTGCTCGGGAAACACAGAATTCATTGCTTGGCATAATGTGCTGCCTTGGTATTGTTCCTGAAATCTTTTTCCCTGTGTTTTGTGCCTAACAAAGGAGGTTAAAATCAAAGAATCTAGAGGAGAGCGTGGGAATACTTGATATGTTTAATAACATTACTTTGTGATAAAACACTTGACTAGACAGAGTCTTTTACTCATTTAGACATAACTTAATACACTGTAACTAGATCTGGCTTCACAGAGGACATGAAATCCATCTCTTGAAGTGTTTTCGCTTCCCCTCCCCCGCCAATTGAAAATAAATGTGGCCCAATGTAATAGTTCTGAGGTGTGTCTTACAATTTGATTTCACACTCTCATGGCAAAACATAGAGGATTTAGACTGTCATTTGCTTTACTTTGATAGCTTTGGGAACAGACAGACACAAAGCAAAAGGGAACTTAAGGATAACGACTTGTCAGACCTCTGCCAAAGTACTTTTCCTGTCATCAACTCAGCACTAAAGCCAGTAACATGCAATAAATCAATGGAAGCTTGTATACACCTGGGTTCTAACCAGTTTATCACCTACACGGTGGAGTACAAAGACAATAAGAGGGTCTTAGTAAAATATACTCCTTTTGGTTAGATCTTCTGTCACCTCAAAAGAATTATGATTAAGTCTCTGAAGAATAATGTGATTTTTTCCCCTATATTGTTGATTCTTTAAAGCTTATTTTCATTTTGTTGGGTGTGTGTGTTTACACAACAGCAGAACCTGTTGCACAGTATTTGAATGTGTTTCATGTAACAGATTTATATACAAAGTGTGCATAATAAATGCCATATGTGAGGGCATATTCTGAATATAATTCTCTGTTGTATAAACTGTTCTTAGGACTACATGTAATAAGTGATGGTTAATAGAGAAACAAAATATTTGAAAAAGTAAGAACCATTATCAAGAATTAAGTTTACAGATATTAAGTATGATTATATTACACCCAAACCCTAATTCAAACCAAAACTGTTTAACCCTTTGAAAAATACAACTTTGTTTTTCTGAATAAAAGAGATGGAAAGGTAAATCTGGTAAGTCCAGACTTTTCTTGGTTGCAAATTTGAACTGTTGGAATTGCATGCCACAGATGGATTTTTGTTTCTAATGTTTAAATCAAGAGATAATTTAATGTGGAAATGAAAAAAAGTAAGCAGTTCATAGACTAGAGGAATGAAAGTGGCAAGCTGTTATTTATAAGGTTATAAACAGAAGGGCCTATTGCTTCAGATTGGTGGTGGTGGTGATGGTGGTGAGATGGGGTGTGGGGGAGGTGTTAAAAGTAGGGGCTAGTTTTATCTTGCTCAATCTGAAGAGGGAGGGAGAGCCTGGATTCATGGCCACCTGCTTTAGGAAAGTCTTAGATTTGCTTTCAGAGATTATTGGGATAACATAAGTGTATTGATGATCATTAGCGTTCCTTTTTGAGCCTAAATAAAATGTGCGTGTATTTCTTCATAGTTTGAATCCCTCAATCAGTTCAATAAGATATTATGGGAGAAAAAGTTATGATTTTGCTAAAAAAAATTTTATTTTGAATTTCTGTAATTTCTGTTCTTTCTTCAAGATACATTTTAAAAATTGTTCATGGAAAAAAGAGGGGTTTTTTTCCTTCCTTTTTTAGAGTATTTAACTTATTCCATCCATATTTATTACACAGTGCAAAGATTTAATTATGAAAGATAAGAGGCATGTGCCATCTGAGACCTTAAAAAGGGTATTTGATACAAAGGAGATTTTCTAATTATTTAAAGTAGATTATGTTTCAGAGTTTGTATTATTCCCAAATAGCATTTTTTAAGCATTTGAACATATCCTTAGTTGGGTTTATATACTTATTTGTGTGTCATGATAACCTCCTTTTTTTAAAATCATAAGAATAGCTGCTAGGTAATTCAGCATACTATAAAGAACACGGATGACAGGATATTTTGTGACATGAATTTCTGCCTGATTCACTTTTATTAGATGTTTCTTTTTGGTAGGAAACAGTAATGGGAAGGATAGTCCATCACATCTTCAGAAAAGGCATTTATATTGTGTTGCACATTCTGATTGCAAAACATAAACTGAGACTGCTTCATTTGACTGATTCTTAAAGACAGTCTTAAAATAAACAGTAATGGTATCAATCATGCATGAAGCTCATATGATCACAATTTTTTTTTCTAGCAAGCGCACTAAGTTATTATAGTTGGAACGAAGCTTCTAAGAGATGCTTTTTATGCTGACAACTGAGATTACAATGCTTTATTCCTCGCTGAGCTTCACAATTGGTGGGACCCCTATACTTTTAATTTCTACAATTTAATGTTTAAAAACCTGTGTTCCCTCCCCATCTAGGTGGGAGGGAGTTGGGTAGAGGTATTCATGTTAACTCTTTCCTGTCTGATTTTGAAAGTATAAATATTTGAAATTTTT
Source organism: Tursiops truncatus (assembly GCF_011762595.2). Lineage (NCBI taxonomy): Eukaryota > Metazoa > Chordata > Mammalia > Artiodactyla > Delphinidae > Tursiops > Tursiops truncatus. Next base: position 30,908,887 of record NC_047050.1, on the reverse strand, counting down.
AAATTTTAGAGCAGGAGATATTTGTTAATATGCTGATGAAAGCCTATTACAGAGAAAGAGTGCATTTTGTTTGTTTGTTTTTGTATTTAAGAAGCAAAAAGGAACATCTCTTACAGCTAAGAAGGGTAAGACACTACCAGAAGCAGTACTATGGAAGAGATTCAATAAATTCCCCTCCTTATATATTTCTGGTAGAACACTGTTTAATGCTAAAATTTCACTATACATTTGTTTAAAGATTTTTGTATATCACTGGATCCATTTATTGGAGTGCGCCTTTCAGTGTGTAATCATTAGCATGATGCAAAGGAGGTACATTGCTAATATTAACTAAAACTCAAAGACTGCTGTCATTGGACAGCAGTCTGAATCAGACGTGTTCATTGGTCAGAAGAAGCTAAATTGTTAGCAGAGAATCATGATTTAATCTGTACGCTCTAAAAAGTCATTTTGTGGCTAAAATAATTTTCATGTTGTAGTGGGGATTCTCATGATCCTGAGACTCCTTTATTTATTTATTTTTTTAACACTGCAAACACTTTTGTCATGAAATTAAGATAGAATATAGTTCATAATCAATAACTTTCATCATCAACTTTCATAGTTTGTCAAGTGTTAAATATTTATGTGAACATGTTCTTTATTTTTTTAAACAATAGCACACATTTCTAGTGAGAAAAATTATTTTAAGCCAATTTAATGGTAAAATAAAAGCATGTGATACTCTGAATGATGCACATATCAAAGCATGAGAAGAATGACTTGGTGACAAAAAGAACTTGATAAAACAAAAATTGATTTTGTTCCTTTCTTTGTTAAAGAAAGAAGAGAGATTCTAGATTTCTGAAGGCTGTTTTATGACAAATACTATGAATTGTGAGTGTAACCCTCCTACATTTTTCTTGCAGTGTTTAACTGATTTAGTATTTATTCACCTTTGTCAGGTTTATCTGAATCTACCTAAAAGTTCAGTTTCCTTGGATTAGCTTTGTACTGCATATCATCTTAGCAGGAATTAGTGGTGAGACATTTCAGAGATAAAAAAAATATATTTTACAGATTTTAAAATGTCAGATGTTGGGATCTTTTCTCATATCTCTTATTTTCTACTTGCTTAAATAATCAACATGCATTATTTTATTTGCTCATGGAAGGATGGTGACAACGTGATCTGGTCAATCTCCTTGAGTAAGGGATTCTGACTACATCCCATAATTCTCCATGGTAGCAGTTTTATACTGGTCAATAGCAGGGGCTGCATAACTGATTCACAAAGGTTTTTAACCTGCAGCAACATTCCATGCTTTAGAATCCCAAGTTTGCTGGCCATTCAGAATATCAAAAGAACCAAGAACTCTGACAAAGAGGCCAGAAGACTCACTAGGCCTCAGGTTCTTCAGTTTCTCCTGTGTGTTCCACCTTAACTGTGCCTTTCTCTGTTCAGAATTGCTTGGTCAGGTTGCCCAAATCTAGGGTTATTCATGAAATCCTTACTATTGAGCCTATACCAGTGAGGTAGATTGTCTCATACTACCCCTGAGAAATCCACAGAAAATAACCATCCAAGTCCATCCCTTTGTACAGCTGGGTTTTCGCTTTCAGTCTCTTCATCCCTATCAAGTAAGAATAGAGTTGGGTTCAATAACAGCTTTTTAATCTCTAGAGTCAGGTGAAAAGTGATAGATCTGGGCTTCCCTGGTGGCGCAGTGGTTGAGAGCCCGCCTGCCGATGCAGAGGACGCGGGTTCGTGTCCCGGTCTGGGAAGATCCCACATGCCGCGGAGCGGCTGAGCCCGCGAGTCATGGCCGCTGAGCCTGTGCGTCCGGAGCCTGTGCTCCGCAACGGGAGAGGCCACAACAGTGAGAGGCCCGCGTACCACACACACACACACAAAGTGATAGATCTAAAGTTTATACCTATTTCAGGTTATTAACATGAGAAAATTTTAATGCACTTGTTAAGTGGTATAATTATTTTCTCTTATGTTGGATTAATCAATTATTTTATGTAAATTTATTTTTCTGCCTGACCTACCCCAAGGTACTACTCAAAATGTATCTGATCAGAATATTTGGTAAATGACCAACTGAAATTATTTCTGGACCAAAAAAGGACATTGAACATTTAAATCAATTAGTTAAATTTGTTGAGTGTCAAAAGACAAAGACTGATTTCATTGTGCACCTTCAGGAGCTTTCTGACCCTTCAGCATATATATTTCAAATTGAGAAAGTCATTTTTCATGTTACTTTCCATCACAATTCATTTTAAATATCTGTGAATGTAATTATATTCATCAAATAATTTTTTATTGTGGTATAGTATAGTGATTAAGAGCACGTATTCTGATTACTCATCCATAAAAAAGAATGAAATGATGCCATTTGCACCAACATGGATGGACCTAGAAATTATCGTACTAAGTGAAATAAATCACAGAGAAAGACAAATATCATATGGTATCACTTATATATGGAATCTAAAAAATGATACAAATGAACTTATTTACAAAACAGAAACAGACTCACAGACATAGAAAATAAATTTATCATTACCAAAAGGGAAAGGAAGGGGAAGGGATAAATTAGGAGTCTGATATTAATAGATACTACTATATATAAAATAGATAAACAACAAGGACCTACTGTATAGCACAGGGAACTATATTTGATATCTTGTAATAACCTATAATGGAAAAGAATCTGAAATGGAATATATATATATATATATATATATATATATATATATGCATATAAAATTGAATCACTTTGCTGCATACCAGAAACTAACACAACATTGTAAATCAACTATACTTAAATTAAAAAAAAAAAAAGAGCTCATATTTTGTCACCAGATTGCCTGGATTTTAATCCCAGCCCTTTTACTTGCAACTTAATTGTTAAGTCAATAACAGGCAAGATAACCTCTGTGAGCCTCAGTGTACATATCTGTAAAATGGAGATACTAACAGTACTTGTCTCATAGGGGTTCTGATGATTAAATAAATACATGTATATCATATTAGGTAGATAGATAGTGGATAGACAGCAACATGCCTTCTCATAGTTAAATACTCCATACTATTTAGATATTGTTAGTAAAAATAAATGCTGATTCAAAGGTATAATAGCATCTAATTACAGAAAGTCTATCAGGTTAGGATATACCAGCTGGTCTAGGAAGATTTTATTTTAATACTTTTAAAATTTTACAAAATGTAATACACTAAAGTCAACCAAGCTAACATCAGTACATTTTCTTCCCGTGGGTTTTTCTTAGTTTAGTTCAGGAATGTGATTTTCACATTTTGCCTCATCATCTGTTACTATCATAGAATGTCAAGTTCAGCTGACACCTTCTTTTATAAGACTGAATTTGCTGAAATCTGTTTATCTTTTCTTCTAATACCATGGAAAAGAAATAGACCTTTATGATTCAATGGGCCTGTTTATTTTAACTGGCTCAATGCCCAAGTGCTTCCTATTCACATTAGGAGTAGGATTTGATATATAACTTAGACCAGCTCAATGTTATACCCCAAATTCAGACCATAAACATCTTTTTTTCTTTTAGTTAATAGGGGAAGGAGGAGGATGGGCAGAAAAAGATATTAAAGTGGTTTATTCAATGACAAAGAAGTTTAAAATAAAATAACTTGTGCATGTAACATTGGGAATAGAAGATAGCTAGCAATATAGTATAATGTAGCCCTAGGACAGAGGGTCAAGGGACGTGGCCTTTAACTTTGGTTCTTATACTAACATAGCCTTGATCTTCGGCAAAAAGACAATTGAACTAACCTGTCACTAAGGCCATTTCCAAATTTGAAGTTCTATTGTATGAACCTCCAAGCTTTAATTTATATAGCCAAAAGGGGAAAATGTACATATTTATCCTGTAAATTTTGGGGCAACTGGCTAACAAATGTTCAGATTTTTTCTTTCTGAAGTGCCTATCATGAAGAAATACAGAATGTGCAACTTAAATCTAACATTTGTTATCTTCTGTAGTGACACAGGGTGTTCCATTTTGGAAACTATCCTAGCCTTCTGCTGAGTAGTAAAAACACTGGCAGCAAATTATATGTAATTTTAAAATCAATTTTTTGCCAAGGTAGCAAACTTTAAAAATTTAATGTTAAAAACATGGCTTGATGTTATTTTGAAAAATACGTGTCATCTACAAGTGGTACTTCAATCATAGAAAGGCAAGTTGGAATGAAATCAAAATAGTTTTTTGGGGGAGGGTCTCAAAATTCAAATCCATCTATATCTATATATAAAAAATATACACATATTTTGTAGTGAAATGAAGTACTTATACTGTATATTCCTTTTGCCCACTGTGGAAAATACTTTTGGCGCCTGGCTCTTTGAGGGTTATTTTTGTTCTTCACAACACATTTGATTTTGAACGTGAAAAATCAGACTGCATTTGTTTTATGAAATATGCAGCTTATGCAAACAGCAAAAATATTCCAGGTTAAAAGGATAAACTACTAAGTTAAAATATGTGACACTCAACTTTTTTCTTTTGCCTTCTTTCCTTGGGAAAGTCATTTATAGATTTTGAGGTTATTCATGTAATCATATTTGATTGTTGCTTCCTATAATTTAGCACTCTGAATAGATGTTCTTTGTCTTAGTGTCTCACCACTACCATTTGGCATTGTGCATCCTTGGGTTTGGATCAGTGGAATATCTTGAGGAGCCACATAACAAGTTTAGGCAAGAGAGTAAGAGTAATCCCACGATAGGCTCCTAACCTTTGATTGTGACCTGTGGGTGTAGTATATAAAAGGAGGCTAGAGGGAGCAATTGAGCTGTTTAAAGATTCCAATGGTAGAACTTGGTTTAAAAATCAAGGCCAGTAGGTGCAATTAGATGTCTTAAAATGAATCATAGCCAATCATAGAGAGCTTAAGGAAATCAATGAACTATTCACGATTTAATGTGTGACTTAGGTTTACTAATAGCCATTTGGTACCGGTTATTACATATTTGATGAACTAAGAAGGAAATGAACACTTCTGGAGGAGTTTGGGAGGAGTTCTGGGCATGACAATATGACAAAGATTGTTACAATGTAGGACAGCTTTATATCTCCTTACACTATATATCGTAGTAACTGTAGATGCTTTTGGTATTCTCATTTTAACTAAAATGAAATAATTGTAGTCTTACAGATCAGAGTGGGATAAATCTAATTTGATTATGCCTTTTAGATATATAGCAAAAATCCACTTTTAAATGCTTGTCAGACTGTTATTTTATTTTTTAATGTTTACCAGGGTAATTTACTGAATAAATATTTTTTGATGAAAACACGTTTTAAAATATAGGTTTTACCTCTTTATCTTTTAAAAAAATATGTAAGAAATAAGCCACAAAAGTGTGAAATAGTGCTTTACCTTTAATAGGAACCTCAAATATGTTTTCAGTTGACCAGATTGTTATATAAGTGGAGATTAAAAAGGGAGCAGTCACTAATACATTAGGGAGTGCTGACATTTAATTAAGATATTATAATCCACTTACAAGCATCATTCAGATTTTTTAAAGTTTTTAATCTAGTCAATTAAGTGAAATATGGATATATGAAGTAAGCCATGGCCCCACAGACAGATATTCTCAGGAGAGATAGTCCTTAGAGTGATGTATTCAAATGACCAAATAAACTACTCAATGGGATGGAATTTTACAGTATTTGTTTTAGTCATGCTCAAGTTATGGGGGAATAAACTGCCATTGTTTTAAGGAAGCTGGATACTTTTATGAACTTTATTTCATGTCCCCAAATTGCATGCACCTGAGGTGATGTCAGTGGACTACAGGCCTGTGCCTCTGCAGGTGCTGATGCAGTCAGACCCTAAGTGACATCAGTGGAAGCATTTTTTCCATGGGAACTTTTCACTGTTGAATTCGTACCATGTGTTAATAGTTTCTCATTGTTTATAGCGATTAGAAATTTGAATTTGTTTTAGGTTTCTAATGTCTGTGTATTCATTCTCCCTTTAAACAATTGCAAGCCAGTTCCTTCTTGTAGCCCTACTTTTTCTTCTAGTTGAACTCTTGAGGGACTTTGTATTCTAGATATATTACAGGACACCAGGCTTGGAAATTGCGTAAAATTTTACAAGAAGCTACATTTTTTACTCTTCCCTCTTTCATTGTGAATAAGGCAGAATAAATTCAAAGAACTTCCAGAGTCAAATGTACACTCAATGATTTATATGAAATTGATAACCAGCTTACAAATACTCCCAGTTACAGATAAAATTCTTTTGGACATCTGTGTGTTTTAATATTACAACAGCTCTATTCATAGAACTTGCTAACTTGCTCCTGTATGTAGATGGAGTGAAATCGTTTGTTAGTCCCGTGGATGAATCAAGCAAATTACTAAAACAGTCTTTGCCTTATTTTGACCATTAATAAAATGGATTTGTGATCTTTATTGCTTGTCTATAGCACAGGTTTTGTAATGACAGCATTGAGACAATCCCAAGCAATCTCTTTCTTAGGTAAGAAAAGGGTATATCTCAGTTTTTTCACTCCCGCAGATAACTGGGAATGTAGAAACAATTATGTGCCAGCATTATATTCTAATTAGACAAGGTCCAAATAGCCAGTAGAATAGAAATACCTGGAATTGATTTCACTGAACACCTTATTTTAATGATAAGAAAAACAGAGTTAATTATCACTGGTTGAGCATTTGCTATGTGCCTGATAGTATTCTAAGTGCTTCATATATTTTAACTCATTTACATTTTATTACAATCTTGTGAGATAGCACTACTATTTCTCTTTCACAGATAAGGAATCTGAGGAATGGAGAGGTTGAGGAACTTGCCAAGGCCACCTACCCCTGAATTTTCCTGAAGTGGAATAGCCCAGAATCAAAGCAGGCAGGTTGGCTATGGAGCCCAGGGTCCTAACCGAGTAAATACAGGCAAGAAATAACTCCCAGGTTCCCAGTAGGGACAGTGTAGTCCAGTTCCATTGCTCACATCTTTTATATTCCAAACTGGAAAGAAATCATTGACATGCATAAAGAAAATGCTAGGTCTATCCTAGTATAGAGACTTACCTGGAGTAAAAACTGAATAGACTGTTGTTGATTTGATTTGTTGATTCAAGAGTGATTATTTGGTGCTCAATATAAATTTATTGTTTAATACCCTTTATGATTTTTTACTTATAGAAAGTTGGTAACCTATGTTAAATTGCATAATACTAAATGTGGCACAATCTTAATTATATGTAATATTAAATTAATCATAATATCTCATTCCTTAACTATTTGTTATGTTGCATGTTGTCACATTAAATGTGAATTTCAAAGGTTTTAGGAAGATTTGATTACATTCCAAGATGAAAAGAGTAGAACATGTAAAGGAAAACCTGTTAGATCTGTGTTCCAGTGCCCTGCTGGGGAAGAATATGTATGTATATGGCTGCTGACTGGCATGAATTCTGGAGTTTGTTATTTTTATATATTGCTTTGATTGGGTAGAAGCTACAAGGAAACAGATATATTTGATCATTTCTAATATATTTTTTTTTATTTTAATGTAAAAGAGAACTTACTCAGAAGTAGATCATTTCAGAGGTGGATGAGGTGCCTCAGAACTCGCTGTTTGAGAATAGGCCTGATACCTGGTTATTGTCTTTATTGTAGAGGCAATGGAAACTTCTTGGTAGTTGACCTAAGGATGCTTTAAAAATTCTTCAGTCCTTAAGATTGTTGCTGTATATAGCTTTCAAGGCTCACTTAGTTTATTTATTAGCGTTTTAAGGAAAGACTATTTCTAAAGCAATTTACAAAGGTGACTTTATAAAACATTCTCAGTGTTAAGTATCCATTCAGCTATCTGTCACTTTCTCTATAGGCAGTATATCATAATGGCTATACGCAAGAACTTTGGAAGGAATGCTTAAAAATCTTAGCTGTGTCACCAAATCTCAGTAAACTTGAGTGAGCCAAGTTACTATTTATTTCCTCATGTGTAAAACAGAGGTAATAATACTCAACTCAAGGGTGGTTCTGAGATTAAAGAGGTAAAAGATAATGGGTCAAGATAAGTAATAGCCTTCTGATTTACTATTCCCTGCTGAAATAAACAAACAAACAAAAAGGACAAACATATGAAACAGTGGTTTTTAAATCACTGGACATCAGGTAGTGAAGGACAGTCATCCCTGAAAGATGGGAAACAAACAAGATGAGCCCTATGATTATATCAATTTAGTTCATAGAGAGGGTTTCCAGGTGATAGTACAGGGAAGGCAGAACCAGGTTGAGCCATACAGACTCCTTGAGTTAAGGAGATGAAGCTGGGAGTATGGAGAAACCAAGGAGTTTAGAATTCACAGGTCAGAATACCAGAAAGGAGAATTCTGCAGAGAGAGAAAGCACTGGAGATCTGCAGAGCATTCCCCTTGAGTATTCAATTAAGAAGTGATCTGCACATTCCTGTGAAGTAACTAGTGGAGGCCAGAGAAAGAATCAACCAACAGGATCAGAGGGGACCATGCCTGCAGATCACACAGGGCTGGGAATAGTGCCCATTCTCACCAGCCACACTGGAAAACCTCATCATTTACAGGGTGTTGGGTAGAGTACTCAGAAGCATCTTGCTCCAGTAGTGGGAAAAAAAATCCCTGGACTGAAAACTGCTCTAGTTCTGCTTAAAAAGTCTTAAAAGCAAGACCTTAAAGGATCAAACTTTTTCTAAGTGACTAAACTGCTTTTCACAATAAAACTCAGTAAGACATATGGGAATACAAAAATCCAGCATTCAACAAGTTAAAATGCACAATGTCTGACATCCAATAAAAAAAATTACCAAGCACACAAAAAAGCAGGAAGACACAATACATAAAGAGGAGAAATATCAATCTGTCTAAACTGTCCTCCCTCAGTGATTTCCATCACTTGGCACCACCTACCACATGTGTGTTCATGCGAGAAAAGTGGGCACCAATCCCCCAACTTCCTGCCCCTCACTCGTTACTTCTAATCAGTTGTCATTTTTTTCCCCTATAACATGCATCTTCGGTCTGTTCATTTCTCATATGTACTTGGCTACAGCCCTACTTTGAGCCTCTATAGCCAGTCTGGACATGCTGTATTATCCCATGGTCTGTACGACCTCTCATGATCAGACCCCACCCCTCTTTGTAGCCTCATAGCTCAAAGTTTATCTACTGAGCCCTGTGATTTAGCACAGCACTCAAACGAAAGATCCCTGTACAGGCCTAATATTATTGAAAACCCCCAAAAGTTTTTATTGTGTGATTTGTATCTGTCTATGTTTATAGTTCTAGACAAATAAACCTGAGAAAGTTTAAAAATATTTACTTAGAAATTCGTTTAAAACAATAATAATTAACTTAATATATTAACATAGATAACATATTTTTATGAAAAGCACATTTTACAAAAGAGCAATTGTAAGAAAAAAAGATATTGTTTTACTTTTCTCCAAATACCTTTAATATCTGGCTTAACAAAAGATAGCTGGATTCTCATATTTGTTTCTTTTATGTTAAAGTTTTTAAATTGAAGTATAGTTAATTCACAAAATGCTGTGTTAATTTCAGGTGTACAGAAAATTGATTCAGTCATATATATATATATTATTCTTTTTCAGATTCTTTTCAATTATAGGTTATTACAAGATATTGAATATAGTTCCCTGTAGTATACAGTAGGTCCTCGTTTATTTTTTATATAGTAGTGTGTGTATGTTAATCCCAAGCTCCTAATATATCTCTCCCCCTACTCTTAAGCTATCCTCTTTGGTAACCATAAGTTTGTTTTCTTTGTTCGTGAGTCTACTTCTGTTTTGTAAATAAGTTCATTTGTATAATTTTTTAGATTCCACATATAAGTGATATCATATGGTATTTGTCTTTTTCTGTTTGACTTACTTCACTTCATATGATAATCTCTAGGTCCATCCATATTGCTGCAAATGGCATTATTTCATTGTTTCTTGTGGCTGAGAACAAAAAAAATTAAAAATTTCATGGAAATACAAAAGGCCCCAAACAGCCAAAACAATCTTGAGAAAGAAGAACAGAGCTGAGGCTTCAGACTATACTACAAAGCTACAGTAATCAAAACAATATGGTACTGGCACAAAATAGACATTCAGATCAATGGAACAGGATAGAAAGCCCAGAAATAAATTAACACACTTATGGTCAAGTAATCTATGACAAAGGAGGCAAGAATATACAATGGAGAAAAGACAGTTTCTTCAATAAGTGGTGCTGGGAGAACTGGACGGCTACATGTAAAAGAATGGAATTAGAACATTCTCTAACACCATATACAAAAATAAACTCAAAATGGATTAAAAACCTAATACTAAAAACAGATACTATAAAACTCCTAGACATAAACGTAGGCAGAACACTGACATAAATTGAAACAATATTTTTTTGGATCCATCTCCTAGAGTAATGGAAATAAAAACAAAAATAAACAAATGGGAGCTAATTAAACTTAAAAGCTTTTGCATAGCAAAGGTAATCATAAACAAAACAAAAAGACAACCTATAGACTGGAAGAACATATTTGCAAATGTTGCTACCGACAAGGGATTAATTTCCAAAATATACAGACAGTTCATGCAGCTCAATATCAAAAAAACAACCCAATCAAAAAATGGACAGAAGACCTAAGCAGACAATTCTCACAAGAAGACATGCAGATGGCCAACAGACACATGAAAAGATGCTCAATATTGCTATTTATTAGAGAAATGCAAATCAAAACTACAATGAGGTCTCACCTCACACCAGTCAGAGTGGCCATCATTAAAAAGTTTACAAATAATAAACTCTGGAGAGGATGTGAAGAAAAAGGAACCTTCCAACACTGTTGGTGAGAATGTAGATTGGTATAGCCAATACGTAGAACAGTATGGAGATTCCTTAAAACACTAAAAATAAAGTTACCACAAGATCCAGCAGTCTCAGTCCTGGTCATATATTTGGAGAAAACTCTGATTCAAAAAGATACATGTACCCCAGTGTTCATGGCAGAACTATTTACAATAGCCAGACATGGAGGCAACCTAAATGTCGATCAACAGATGAGTGGATAAGGAAGAAAAAAAAAAATGCACACACAAAATGGAATATTACTCTCATATTTGTTTATGCATTCACACTTGCAATATTATAAATCATGTAGCCCTGGTCAACACCACTGTCAATTGCAAGCTAATGAGAATGAAAAGGCAAATAATATCCTGTTAAAATATTATTGACCTAGCCAACTCCTGCAAGAGTTTTAGGACCCACAGAAGTTCCAGGATCAAACTTTGAGAACCACTGTATCAGCAGCTATACTGTTAATCTCTTTTCCTCCTAGATACCAAGATCCATTTTCCTTGGAGTCTTCATCAAAATGCTTAACCCTTTCATTTATTTCCCACCCTTCTACAGATTCTTCAGTGCCCAGCAAACATCATCTGATCTTCCCTAATTCCCATCTTTACCCCCATGAGAAGATGAGCCCATTATGCATTTATAATAACTTTTCTTATGCTTCAAAGTACCTATCATAATTATACAGAGTGTTTTACCTTCCCTCAAAGTTAGATACTGATATATTTATTTAAGACAAAAAGCTCACCCTTAAATTACTGTTGAAAATCCATTAAATGGCTTATTAATTGCTAAGACTTGGCACATGGACATGCAGAAGCCAAGTATCAACTTCTGTTTCTCAGCACCTTTGAATTTTGGTCTTCCTGTCTTTGGAATCATATAGGCCAAACTCATGTTTCCTGGGGAAGAAATTTAAGGAGACTTGAATTAGGTAATTTTTCTCTCTTTTTGCCTGGAGCATATGGTTAAATTTGCTGTATTACATTAAATCCATGTGCAAATAATCTGTTGTAAATGGTTTGTGTGTAATAAATTAATATCTCTAACGGTAAATTATAACTTTATGAGACAGAGTATATCTGCCTTGGTCACCACCACTGTATGCCATAAGCCTAATGCTGCCATGCAAAAAGTTGAGAGCTCAGCAGATACGTGATGGAGGAATGAATGGGTTACATCATCCCTATTCACAGGTGTTAAATTTCTAGTTTAACTGACATCTTATGATCCATTTCAATAGTTATCTTTTCCTTTAACTCATTTTGCCCATACTAGGTGAAAATATGCTGTGTATATCTTACATTTACTTTAGTTACTTTATTCAATATATTTAACTTCTAATAATAAAAGGCCATATTTATCTTAGTGATTAATGGTTAACTAGTGAATAGACTGCACCCCTGGAATTTTTTCTAGTTATCATCATTACATTGCATCAGTGTTTCTGGTATAAATAAGTGTTTTTTATCTTATTCCACTGATAGAACATTTCTATAAATACCTATTGGCTTAGCATCAAAAAAAATGTAAAATTGGTCTTTGTTTTCAGAGGGGTGTATCAGAACATGTAGGGAAAATATAAAAGGAAAATAACCTTGTTCTGGTTCAGTGACTTCAGTTGTAGTTATTACTATTAATAAATGGCAACCTTCTCAAAAGAATATTCAGGAAAGAGCAAAAACAATTTTACTTGTATTTCATGGGACATCTTAAATCATTTCAATACCTCTTTTAGCTACATGGATGAGAAATAAATTGATATGCTGTCAAATTTTGCATCCATTAGCATGTAAAACCTAAGAGTGAATAATCACATAATAATTTGAATTTCTTTTAAATAACTTACATTAAAATTAGATCATCTTTAGTGTTCTAACAAGCACAATATTGAAGACACATGAAGAACTGACTCAAGAGATGTTAAAATTTGATGGATTTTCTCTTGCTGAACTCCTGCATATTGTTGATTGTCAGGATAAGAACAGCAGAAACACAAGACTTTCTTCAGTCTTTCATTGATACATGTACTGTCTGTCTGGATTACATCTTCCTTAAGAGGAGAGGAAATATAGTCTTCTGAATATGAAACAGTCCATTATTAACTTACTTTTGCATTTTAAAAGAAAAATGAGTCTTCTATTATAGCATCATATTAGGAATGGCAAACTTACTGAGTCTATTAGTTGAGGACAGCCATCTGTCTAAGGGTTTTCAGTTGCATTTATTTTTTTCGAAAACCTTGTTTTCTTTTCTCTGTGTTACTTGAGTAATTTCCAGAAACTTTCTAGACACACATACACACATAATGCATTCTTTCCTGTGTTCCTTCTTTTTTCCTTCTTATGGAAATACATTATTTAAAATATTCTATACATTTTAACATAACAATACACTTTGGTGAATTTTTCTTATCAGTACATAAAGAACAACCTCATACTTATAACTTACATATATGGTAATTTATTTAATTATAGCCTATTGCTGGATAATTAGGTCATTTTCAAGGTTACTTCTATTATAAACAGTAATACAGTATGCTTACCTAAGCTTGTGTGAGTTTAACAAATAAAATTTCTGGAAGTGGAATTGCTGCATTAATGACTATATTTATTTATAATTTTGGTGTATTTTGCCAAATTGCTACCCCCAAAATACATCAGTTTAATCTTTATCAAGAATGCTTTAGCATTATTGATTCCACACACACCTACCAGTACTTTTAATTTTTTTCCAAATCTGATGGGTGAAAAATTAATTTTTATACAAATTTAAACTAATACAAACATTTGGCACTTAAAAATATTTTAATTAATTAAATTTTTAATTCAAGAAATTTTTCCCTGCCATTCTTTGTCTTCTTTTCTTACTGATTTATAAGCTTTATACATATTTATTAAGAAAATTGACCCTTTTTCTGTCATACATAATAAAATGAATTTGTTGATATGTTTTGGTTTTGCTAATTTATTTTTTCAGGTTAATTAGTCATATATATTATGGCTTTTAGTTTTGTATCATGCTTCAAAAAGTCTCCAGCATTTCAAATCTGTTTTTAAAAACAATTGTTTCTTTCTGTCTTTTTTTTTTTTCTGTTTAAATCTTTGATTTGCATAAAATACTTTTGGTACAGGCACTAAAATTAGACTATAACTCATGATTTCCTCAAAATTGATTAATAGGTGCTTTGGCACTATAGACTGAGTAGTAGTCTTTTCCTGTATATCACATAGGTTTTGTTGAGAACTAATAACTATAAAATACAGTGGTTTAAGACAAATTTGATTAGGTTTGATGGATCCAAAGGCTGAAGACACCTTGTTTTCATATAGCTTGGCAAGGGCAGCTGTGCTGTATATGTCACACATGCTCTTGGAACCAGAGGCATATGGGAACATGTTCCCTTGGTGATGGCAAAGGTGCTGGAGAGCAAGCAACCACATCAGTTCTTATCCTCGTAACTAGCACACGGTCTTTTCTGACCAAATTCTTTTACCTAAAGCAAGTTGGTTACTTGACAAGGCCCAAGGTCAAGGAGATCAGATGTGCACATTGCCTCTGATGAGACCAGGGTAAGGGTGTGGATGTAGGAGGAGTGAAGAATTGGGACTAGTAATTCAACCTATGACACTTTTACTGATTTAAATGCTGCCTTTATTATATACTAATTTTTACATATATCTTAGCCTATTTCTGAATACAGTTTTTTCCACTGATTTATTTAAATCTTCCTGGGAAAATACCAAACTATTTTGCTTATTCTCTTCAGTAATGTTTCGCAACTTTCTATAGGCATGTAGTTAATTTATTTTTCCTTTTTTTTGTTGTTGCTATTTAGAATGGGAACTTCTACTATACTTACCAAATGATTTTTATTTAAAGAAAAGCTAATGATTTTTTTAATATATTAATTTCAAATAACCACCTTGTTAAATCATCATATTGTATCACATAATTCTTCTGTAGAATCTCTTGAGTTGTCTGGGTACATGATCATGTCATTTATACTTAAAGATAATTTTACCTCCTCAATTTTTTCTTTAATTCATTCTTTTGGGTAATTGACTTCCAGAGCAGTATTAAGTAATTATTGTGATACTAGACACATTGTCTTTATTCTGACTTTAGGGGAAACGAAGACCCATTTGTTTTCAATTGTCAATCATTAGCCTTTAAAATAATTAAAATCCTAGTCACTTTATCCAGGATAGTTACTTCTAGAATCTCTGTATATTGCCTTTAGATTAAGATTGATGGTGAGTACACAGCATGTTTAGCATGACAAAAAATTGAAATTTGGTCTTATTAAATAATGTTCTTCACCTTTTTCTTGATTTTAGTGTGATTTTTCTTTTAATATTTCCTATAGTTTCCTTGAAAGTTTGACTCTTTGACTTATTTATTGTAGTATTTCCATGAATATTACAGTGGTTGGATAGACAAAAATCATTTTCTGAACAAAACAACAAATGGATTGATTGATTAATTTTGTGATGGAATTTGGGCATTTTATTCTAGACTTTTATTCTGGATTTTGTTTCATGCAAAGGAAGCCAATTTGAACTACCTGAGTGATAGAGGAGGTTTATTGGAAAATACTAGCAGAGTTCACAAATTGTGGGGAAGGGCTGACCAAGCCAGCCTGGGGCAACTGCAGATATCTTAAAGCTGAGACCTTGGAAGAGCTTTCTCTCTTACCCACATCTCTGCTTCTCTTTCGTGGTTGGCTTCATTCTCTCTTGCTGCAGATTATTTTTCTCCATGTGGTGTGGGTTTTCTATCAGCTGGAAACCATTTCTCTTTATCACCTTTCTGGGAGAAAATAACTTCCCTCTGTCAATATGCACACACTTTCAGCTCAACTATGAAAAACCCTAAAGAAGGTTTCTGATTAGTCCAGTTTGAATCGCATGCTTTTTCCTGTATGTAGCTGGAGGTAGTTTGTAGGGTCCATGAATGACAGCTCACAGTACAACTGGATAATGGAGGAATAGCACTTTCCACAGAAACCTGAGAAGGCATGTTGGACAGAACTTCAGCAATAGAGGTCTAAAACAGGTGAATTGATTTATCCTTTTTCTTTTCTTTCTGCTCTTCCCTTTCATCTGTCTTCCCCTCCCCCCTTTATTCCCAGCTGCCAACCCCAACACACACACATGCATTTACCTTCTTGACTATCTTTCACTTCCCTTTTCTTTTCACTGTCATCCATCTTCCCTCCATTTCTCTGGACAAGTTAGGATTAAGATGTGCCTTCTGTTGTAGCATTGTTACCTATTTGGAGTGAAGTTTCAGTGGTAAAGGAGTAAGAATAGTCATCACGCACAGATTACTCTGTATAATAAAAACAGAAATTAGAATAAATGAGGTAGATTTTTGAGCTAGTGTGACTGAGAAAACACAAACCCAAGAGGCTTAAGGTTGGGTTTAAGCCTTAGGTTAAATTTTGGATTTACACTCAATATTTGTACTCAAGAGGTGACAAATAAATAACTTTTTTCTCCAGAAACTTCTTTGATTTTATTTGAGAGGTGACAGCAAAGTGCTGAGTCTGTTGCTCTTTGCCCACTGCCCCCCCCCCCCCCACAAGTCTATATTTTTCATGTTGGGACTTTAACCATAATCTAGATCAATGCTTTTCTGGGTGAGGAGTCTGAGGACATGGCTGTGGACATGACTTCACCTCAGGCTTCACTGAAAGTTCATTGCAGAAACCAGAGTAGAAAACAGGGCTTCAGACTCCAGTGTTCTTGAGAGGATTTATGAGGAATTGTGCTATTATTGAAAAATGGGCATTCTGCTATGCTATTAACAACCGAATTACAGAAATTACCACTGTAATATGGATTGGATAAATGTTATTTTATTTTTATTTGGATTCTGGCCCTCTGTTGACAAAAATACCTTGTGAAAAAATAAAATGTTTTAGCCATTTTAATATTGATGTATGAATTTATTATTTATGTATTTCCTAAAAAACAGTTTCAATAGGGCAAAAGAATAGAAAGAAAATATTAGGACATTACCAAATGCCTTCTAAATTCAGATTTTGACAAATTCATTTTGTCCGAAATAATTTTACTTGAGATATGCTTTCTTCCTCAAGAGCAAAGATGTTCACATGTTCTAGGCACTATTAAATAAGTGTCTTTGTTTCACCTTTGTTTCAATTTATCTGTAATGTTACAATTAAACACATTTCTAACTATATACACATAATACCATATTCATGCATGTATATATATATATGTGTGTGTGTGTGTGTGTGTGTGTGTGTCTGTGTGTGTGTGTGTGTGTGTGTGTGTTCTTAAAGGAAAGGTATGGAATGCAACAAAATATGAATGCATATATTGAAAGAGAGCTTTCTGAGTGATTTGGGAAAATAGCTTTTTATATACATCTAGAGATTTTCGTCTTATTTTAAAACTTTGTAGCAAATAAGTCAGGGTGATATTAAAAGGAGATAACTGTTTTCCTTCTTCCAGAAGAGGATAAGACACTTAAGCTCTAAGAGTTCTTTCTTAGGTCTTATATATAAGACTTATTGCAGATATAAAATGGAGAGAAGCTGAGAAGGTGGAATATTGGTGGAACAAGAGAAGGCTGAGAAAGGACTTTTTCTCTCCCAATGCATATTATCCTTAGAAGAACTAGCATTGCAAAAATGAATATTTGTCCTTTGATCCAGGATTATTGAATGGAGCTCTATGAGAGGTAACCCTAGTCTTTTATTGAGTTAGGTTTAAAATAAAGGATGATGCTGTTTTTATGGCAAGATAAATAATTGATTAAATTTTAATGTGTTATTATAAGGCAAAAATAAATATTTAAATGATACCTCCTCTCGTGTTAATATTTCAACTTCCTGCTTCTCCCCATCTTTAAACTCACACATAGAAAATAGTAAACTTTGTGATTCTTCTTGTTTTTCCCATCTACCTGTTTCAAAGTCATTTTTGTGCTTGTGACTGATGGCATTTCATTAGCTGGTAGAAGAGTTACTCCACTTCCAGGCTCTTAAAGAACAAGTCCTTCATGTACAGTTCTTTTTTTCAGTCTTAGAGGATTCTAAGGCTTATGTATTTTCCCATTCTCTCTCTCTCATTCTCTCTCTCTTCAGTGAGGGCTTGAGGGAGTGAGTATATTATTTATATCAAATAATTATTGGATAATATTTTAATAAGGAAAGTTGGAATTCACAGTTTAAGAGATAGAAGAGTAGAGTACAATAGAATTCACATCCCAGTCTTCATGATAGAATGTATTTTAAGTTTAGTAGTTGATACTATAAAGGTACTGGCCACTCTTTTCCAGAGAGACCACTTGCATATGGTCTACATTGCTTTCACATTTTTAATGTAAATGTTTTTCGCATTTCCCAACATGGCAGACATTTATATTCACTTTAATAGGAAATAAATATAAACCTACGGATAAGTATGTATACTAGTTTGTGTCTAGTATCTAGCACACACAAAGAATAGATGTTAAGACCTCTGCTGTCCATGTAGTCTGGAGAGACAAGGGATGCAGCCATGAAAAGAATATAGAATAGGCCATGTGTTCCCAAGTTCTGATGTTTCTAATATAAGCTGTCATTGATGGACTCCCTTATAGACTCTTTTATTCAAGGTTAGAGAGGAATGACTTTGTAAGAAGGGCTTTTATCTGTTTTATGAGATACAATGGACAGGTTTTTTTCCAGGTCAAAAAAAAACAGGATATATTCCAGACAGTATAACAATATTGTTACAAATCTCCTCAAACTGACTCAGTTGATGACATAATGACAGTTCAGATCTTAGGTGGCAAGAAGTTTTGGTAAATATTTGGATAGCTACAAAATAGAGAGGAAGAATCATTCACTTTTATGTTTGTATTGTATGAATATCTATGGTGGTGCTTTTGTCTAAGTGTTATTTGAGGATGAGGAAGAAGTGGGTGATGGAAAATGGGACCTAAACTCCAGGATCCTTCCCTTGTTTGCTTACTACTTCCAGGTGGGAACCAGCTAGGGAATCAAGAGACATGGTATTAGCATTAATTGAGGAATTTGAAGTTTGGAGGACTTTTTTCTTTGCCTTTTTATTTAAACATCATATTGATACAAATTAATAACTTAAAGCATGAGACAGGAATTTATACATTTACTTTCTGAACAGAAGAGGTCAGCCATGAAAAAAATGAACTAATCTGTTTGCAATATATTCTTTTCAAATTAAGAACAGATGCATATGTATCTACAGAGTGTAGGTAAACAGGACTGAGCTTTTCACTGAATAAGCTCAACTTTATTCCTCTGTCCATTGTACCTTTTCTACCATGGAAGGTCATCTCCACCCCATTTCCCCGATACTGTGTGGTTTTAAAAGGTTAAGCTTAAAAAGAAAAAAAAAATTGGATTTGTACTAAGCAAGTTATAACCTACAAATATAATGTTAAAAATGAGCTAAGACAATTTTACTTATAGGCTGTCCATGTTTAAAAAATTCAGTGGATCCATTTAAAATTAATTATAATCATGTTTTGAAATTTAATTTGCTTTTTCAAACTGTGTACTCTTACCATGTAACACATGTATTTGAAGTAAAATACCACTGAAAAAACAATATAGATAACATTTATATAGGCAATCATAGAGTAAGTAGCACTGAATTGAAAAGATGCCATCAGTATTTAAATTTTTTGTTCATCATCTCTTGCTGTCACTTCTTTTTGTGCCATGGAGATGTGGGTCTCAAACTTCAATGTGTAGATGAGTCATCTGGAGGAGCTTGTCTAAAGTGATGATTCCTTGGCTCCTCCAGAAGGTCTATTTCAGGATGTCTGATGTAGAACTTCAGATTCTACATTTTGAAAAATGTTTCCCCTCCCCCAAAATGATTTTAATGTTGCCAAACTATTGATCTGGCTTTTAGAAGTACAGTTATAGAAATTCCTCAAGGATTGTTATCTGAGCAGTTCCACAGTTCCACGTGTTTTCCATTTCTTTCCCTAAATTGAAATCAGGTTTATTGGCCTGTAATTCTCTGCTTCGCTTCTTGTCCCACACATAAATTTGGCAATTACAAGCAGTACATTTTTTACCTCCCAGTCTACCCTTTGATACTTAGATGGATCTACTCTCTTACACTATTCCTAACATGGAGTGTTTAGGGAAGAGGAGGTGAAATGTTTTAAGGCTATTATGCGTTTTAACTGATTGTATTCAAAATGTTCCTGCTGCATTTTTTTCTTCTGTTTTCCAGTGGTGACCTGTCATTGGCTTTCTCCCCTTTTCTCTTTACCTTCTAATCACTTTGAACAGGCACAGGTATGATTTAGCTACCTTTCTTACTTTATTTTTTTCTCTACCTATTGTTAAGTCTAGATCTTTGCTTTTTGTACAACTGAACTTACTGAATTCACTTGCATATGGTAGAATTATAAGTTTGGTTGTGTTGAACATCTTTTCTCCGATTGTCATCTACATAGACTTGGCTTCTTTGCCTTGAAATATAGCCAAGATTTATTGAGCATTTGCCATTGTGTCAGATACTGTGCTAAATGTTATGTGTATTACCTTATTCCATTTTTAACTTTCTGATGTATATATAATATTTAAAATTATTATTTAATATTTCAGTTATTAAATATTAATGTTTAAATACTAACATTTTAAATTATTAAATATTATATAATTATTTAAATATTTTAAAAGAAAAATGATACCAACTATCATATTTTATCATATTTTACCATATTCATTTTACAAACAAGAAAACTGAGGTCACAGAGAAGTTGAGAAGCTTGCCTAACTAAAGTCATGCAACTAGTAAGTGTGAAAGCTGGGAATCAGTTCCAGACAGTGTAACTCTAGAACACACTCAGGCAACTACTACAGAGCACTTACAATATGTAAGCTCGGGTAGACTTTCCGTTCCCGATTGTTTCAAGTCCCTTGCCAGCAGAGCACCAGGGAGTCTTTAAGAGAGACACACCATCATTTCTTTTCTCTAATAGGCAAGGCCTTAAACCTTTGGTGATTCATCCTGAGCTTTGGTATGGACCACATTCAGAGAAATCATCTCTGCAGTTAATCAAAATGATTCATGCAGCTTTATTCTCTCCAGCACCCATAAGGGACTGTTCTCAGGTCTCAGAGACCTTCTTGGTTATTACAGAGAAGTTGTATGAGTTTGGGAGAAGACCTTCTATAGGGCTTCTTTTCCAGATATTGACATTTCATCCTTAGAGCACTCTAAAATTTTTCTTCTGTTAATAGCACAGGTGATGGAAATACTCATACTCACTATATGGCCTTCAACAAACTGCTCTTGGGAGGTAATTTTTTCAGATCTGAGTACACAGTAGAGTGTCTGGCACATGTGTCTAGCTTTGTGAGAACTAATCCTTTGGACAAAGTCATATCTTAGCCAACCTGTTAAAATAGAAGGATTAAAGATTATAGCTATTGAAATTCCAAGTTTTAATAACATATTATATTATTTCTTTACAATAAACATACTGGAAACTTCTTTTTACTTTTAAAATAATAATTTTAGGATTCCTAGTCACAGTAACTTATTTTGAACTTACTCTATATTAAAAGAAAAATGATACCAACTATCTTGTTAGGAGTAAATGTGGCTGAAGCCACCGGTTTAAATAATAATTCCCTTCATTTCATACATCTTTTAGAATTCTCGAATGTAGAGTAATATTCTTATTCACCTTTTTATCCCAGCATCATGCCTGGCAATTAGTAAAAGCTAAATAAATGATTGCTGAATGATGGAGACTGAGGAAATTTGAGGCGGGATAAAATATTGGTTTATAAACATATTCTTGGTATTTTATTCAGACAAGTATATTAATAATTAGGATTAATATACAATTAATCTAAATGTTTATATATATATTTCTATTATGAAACATTTTAATGCAATCTAGCAAAATATTATGTCTAAAGTTTTGATTTTTCTTTTTTTTTCAGTCATGCACATTTATGGTGCTGTTTTATATCTTGTTAGAGAAAAATGGTACAGTACAAGGTTCATGATAATATAATCTGCATATGAAAATATATCTTGTAAAAGCAATGTATTACCATCTGTGCTTCACTTATAATTTCCAAAGAAATTACTACCCAATTTCCAGAATTACCTTATTTCTTTAACCAACATGTGTTTTATGAAAGCAGATTAAGGGTTGGAAAACATTTCTGTATTCTTTCCAGAAACCACCATGTTTATTAGGTTTGAGCAGTAATAAAAACAAAAGGCATTTAAAAATATCTTTCTTTGATAGACTCAGCCACTTTGGAAAATTGAGACCATCACTGAAAGCACACATAACTTAAATTGCTCTTTTTTAAAGGTATAAGATATGTTCTTTATTATGTAAAGTTTTCTCTGAAAGAGTCTATGAATACAGAGTTTATCGGGATCTGCCCAATCTATAGGTATATATCACTTTTTTTTTCTATTCCATTTTATCTTCTTCAACTTCTTATGTTGTGGATTACTTCTACCAATAGCAGTAATAGCACTTGACATTGTTGGGTTTTGCTCAGCTATTATTTTCCTTCCTGAATCCTTGGAGAGCCTACATTCTGGATTCCAGGGGTAAACAATCAAGTATTTGGTTATTGATGGAAAATTGGAATTCAATGTGGAACATAACTTCCAAATAAGTGGAGACTAATTTTAAATCCAGGAGGAAATGTGGAAGCAATGTGTGCCCTTATTAATTACTAGTCACATCTGTGAATTAGAATGAGGTTTAATTCCTACATCCTTCATGCCATATCCCAAAGGATTCACAGTATTTTGTAAGATGAAGGAGATACTTACAACACTAATCCCTTGAAAATAGGAACTGAGACCTAAGTGGATGTTTCCCTCCTGTATTTCATTACTAATAGTGAAAATGTTAGGTCCAACAAAAAGAAACACAAATCAAAACACTGACACACACACACACAGCTTAATCATCAATTCATGCAGCTTCATAGTTGGTATGGATTTCAATGCCAGATGTTGCCTTAGGAAACTGTAATCCAAGCCCAGATGGATTGTCAAGAAAGCTTATTGTATGTGCATGCATTCACATGTGTGTATATAAATATGACAATAAGGTTTCCTTAGTTAATGAAATGTTAGGATTTATAAAACCACTTTATGAAAAGTCAATTAAACACACAAATATCTTCATGTATCAAGTTTCAATAACTTTCCATTTATGCTGGCTTGAATGACTGTTAATAACAATTGGACGGATGGTTGGTCTAGTTTTGAAGTGTTTTAGCATGGTCCTCAGGCTTCTTTTTATTTTTCCTTTTCTTTCTTCCTTATCAAAATATAGAATGCCTAAAAAAGTGTCTGTCACATAATAGTTGCTCATCAAACATCAGCAAACAGGACTTGGAATAACTAGGGATGCTTTATATAAAGAGGGGGGTTGAAGAGGGGGCATCCACTGGCCTGAATTTAAATCCTAAGTTTACTTATATTATGTAGTTTTGGATAAATTGCTTAAACACTGAAACTTATTTTGCTTTGCTAAGTTACCTATTCTATAGAGAATAGGATAATAGTGCCTATCTCATAAAGTTTTGAGAATTAAATGAGATTTTAAAATATACAGTATACCTTTAAAATATGTCCAGTATACCTTTATTTATATGTCCTTCAAGTTCAAAGAACATGGGTGATGCTCACTTTAAATGGAATGGATTAAAATTTTTAAAAAGTGTTTATTCTTATTGTCATTTAAATTATGATATTTGGAAGAAAGAACAATAGCTAATTAAATTGGATTTTGTTACTCTAAGATGTTTTTAATTGATAATGGGTTTGATTAGATAGGGGCTTACTTCCAGTTCAAAGCTACTTTATTTATTTATTATTATTATTTTTTAACATCTTTATTGGAGTATAATTGCTTTACAATGGTATGTTAGTTTCTGCTTTATAACAAAGTGAATCAGTTATACACATACATATATTCCCATATCTCTTCCCTCTTGCGTCTCCCTCCCTCCAACCCTCCCTATCCCATCCCTCTAGGTGGTCACCAAAGCTACTTTAAACTTTCATCAATCATCAACTTTTAGAGTTGTCTTTTTTAAAAAGTAGGTCATTTTGGGCAGGAGATTAGCTTAGATCAACATCAGCTAAATAAATAGTGAGGGGACACAGTGAAGAGAGAGAAAGTAGTAAGACATGAATTCTCAGAACCTAGAAAACTTTTAGTGTTAACTGTTTTAACTATTTTTAAATCTACTTAAAATCATCTATGGCATATCTTATGATATAACCAAAATTGCAGTTGTGATATTTAATTTACTTTTAAAGTCTTCTATTTGTAGTTTTCATAGCTGAGTGTTCACTACCTGGTGTTCATGGAATTCTAGAGAGTGAAGTAGATAGACATCAGGGCACTGTGAACTCCCTGAGGTCATGTGTAGCGTTTTTATATGTGTATATTCCAGAGATTCTTTCTTCAGATTCTCAAAGAAATCCAAAACCACCATCAACTGAGAGTAAAAACTACTGTCACTGTGTGTTAATATAAAAAAAAATAATATTTAGATTAAAGTAAAAGAGGTTTATAGGTTTTTGTTAATTTTTAATATATAAACATAATTTCTAATTAAATGCTAATATTTTCCACAAAGTGTTTCTATGCATATTTGATGTTGGTGATTGAAGTAAATAATGTTTATGGATTTCCACATTTGGGCTTTTATGAATACCAATGAAGGAAAGATTGTTTAGTAATCTAGATTATAAATAAAACCTGTTTTGTGAAGACCTCAGAGAGCAATCTTTTATGACTTACAGATTTAATTTTCCCAATCATATGATTTCTGTTACATATTTAACTTTCTAATATTTATTGATTTTTTAGAAGGCTTTTTGCTTACTGGCAATTTAAGTACGTAATAATCAGTATTACATCAAGACTGCTTTAGCTAGGATAGTACTTGTACCTAATGCTGATGGTTCCTCACCTGGTGTTCACAGCACCCTAGAGAATTAGGTATGTAGACATCAGGGCACTGTGAACTCTATGAAGTCAAATGCAGTGTTTGTACATTAGTATTTCCTTAAGATCTTTTCTTCAAATTCTCAAGGGACTCCATAAGCCTCCCCAACAACTAATAGTTAAAACTGCCGAGACTGTGAACTAATATGAAAATTAAAAAAAAATAGTAACAAATTAAATGAGGTTTAAAGGATTTTGCTAACTTTTAATTTAAAAATATAATTTCCTATTAAATGTTAATCTTTTCAACAAGGCAGGTAATTATTTTAGAATAATTCTTACTTAATAATTATTGATTTTGGCTTTCAAGGTACTATTTTCAGGAGGCAGCATCCATTGTGCAATGGAATGAGAATGGACTTTATATCGAGGTAGACCTAAGTTAAAAATAACACCTCCTCAAAATACTAACTGTGTATAACTTTAGGGAAATTGTTTAACATTTCTGAGTCTGTGTCTTCATTCATAAACTAAGACAGTAATGCTTACCTACGACTGTTAGTTGGAGGAGTAAAGATAATATTTATAAAGCATATGGTAAACACTAAGTTCTCTAAAAATGCTAATTGTTTTTCACATTTTAAAAACTGCTATCTATTGAAAATGCAATTTAATTTTTTGAATTTTCTCTCATATTTCTGTTTTTAATCAATTTACCTGGAATATTAATTTGAAATAAAAAATGTTGCTAATGATTAATCTCTAAAAATCTAGGCTTGGCCTTCCCTTGGACTTTTTATTCTCACCTTCAGCTTTTATTAATTTGTTCACTCCAAGTATATTTTTCTACTTAATTAAAGAGAGAGAGCTTTAGTTTGCCTCTACCCCCAGTCTGGAAAAGTTTGTGCCTCCATGCCTCCTCACTCTAAGACACTAAGTTTACTTTCTGACCTCTGGTAAAAGCAGGGAGTGAACAAAGACCCTTAGACCAAAGCCCTGAAGTGCCTGTCCAAGGAGTCAAATCCTTCTACAGAAAGAAAGATCTTCTAGTTTACTTCTCTCATTATAGTATCTATTATTGTAGCTTCCAGTAGCTATTGGTTTTGGCATACAACAATACTGCTAGATTGAGGAGGACTTTAAAATATTTTAGCCACATCCATAGTAGAATATATGCTTATGTCCCTATTTTCTTTAAAATTTGACCTTATTTTTTAACTGACTTCACACATCAAGTTAAACAAGGTTTAATTCATTGGAAATGGATAATCTCTTCAGTTCTTGAATATTTAAGGGAATTTTTCCTATTCTACTTATGTAAGCAAAATGTGAGTAAAAATGGATATCCAGCATAGGTTATGGTTACTTCTATATCCAGAAGGTTGTAAACAAGTAAGGTGTCATGATTTGGTGAACACTGTTCTTGCTTTATTAATTTGGGATTGATGTTTAAATTCAATATGAAATGAATCAGGAATTCTCATTCCTCTCTCGCTGTTTTTTGCCTTAGAGTGTTGTGATTTCAAATTGTCCCTCACAAGTGAGATGGGACTTATTGAACTATTGTTAGATAGTTAAATTTAATACATGTCTACAAGGTCATAAAACCCTTGAAGTAGAAAATATTTAGAGATGGAAAAACCTTCATTAGACATAGACTTGAGGTCAAAAGAAAATTCTGAAATTATAGAGTCCATTTTTTTTTCATTATACAGAAGAGGAAATTTCAGTTCAAAAAGGTTATAGATTTTCTCAATAGCATGGCTATTAAATGAAAGGACCCAGCTGACAGGACTCTTTCCACTGTACCACACATAAAACAGGCACATGTCAATGTTTCTCTCTACATATATATCTTAGGGTCACATGATGTATAATGTGGGTGTTTCCACTGTATACTCCATCCTCCTTATTCATGGATTCCATAATTGTGAATTTACCTACTTGCTATGATTGATTGTTAAACTCAAAATCAATCAGTGATATTTTGCAGTTAATTCACAGACAGGCACAGAGAGGCAAAAAATGTGTGTTTCACCAATATACACACTCCCAGGCGAGGCCAAACAGGATAGAGATGGCTGGGGATAGCACAGTCCAGCACAGTGCAAGAAACTCTGGCTTAGTTGCATGGGGTTTGAACCCCAACTCAGACACCTGTTAGTGGGTTGACTTCAGGCAAGTCACTTAACACTCTGAACCTTGTTTTCTTTTTTGTAAAATAAAGAAAATAGAATTTACTAATTTAAGTTGTTTTTAGGATTTAAAATTATAATCACTGTGAGATGTGTATGTGTATTTCCTCTTGAAGTCATGATTCAACATTTGCTAGTGTTTACAGTGACTTTTCAGAACATAAACTATTGCAAATAATTAGAAATGACTAGTTTTTAAGTAAGATCTAAAAGAAAATGTTCAGTGTGAAATGACTAGCACTATTGCAAAAAACATTTCCTATGTGAATGTGTGTTTTTGTGCATGTGTATGTGTGTATGTGTGATATATACGTATTTTATTTCTTCAAGCTTTTGAAATCTATTGCTCTTTTATTTTTATAAAATTTTCTTCCCGACAACAGTCTTCTGATGTGACAATTGTTTTGATGATGTGCTTTATGGGTCAACTATGTGTGCTATTACAACCATTTTCTATTTTGCTAGCTTTTGTAATAGCTTTAACATTTTTTTCCCTTGACAAACAATGTATAAATTTTAGATATATGGAAGCATATGAAGAAGAAAAAAAAAGTGATCCATGTCCCTATGACCTATATTTTCCTTATATTCTTTTTTCTCTGTGACCCCTTATCACTCTTATTCATCCATCCAATGTGCTTCTCTCTCCAAGCTATAAAATCTGAGTGGAATGTTCTCCCCTATGCCTATCTCCCAGTTGTGTGACTAGCCCATACTTGTCAGATATCAGCTTGAACCTCTCTGTCCCCACTCTCCACTGTATGCATGAAGGGCCCTACCTTTTCTCTAACTACAAGTTGAAATTGTCTTGTTTTTGTTCTGACTCTTTCTTAGACCCGTGAGCTTCTTAGTGAGGTAGAAAACACTGGAAGAGAATGATCTTAGAGGACATTTAGGAGCTTGATTTGGAATGTGGAGTTTGGGGCATTTGTATGTAGGGAATAAGAAAGCAGTTTGTAATACTTATTTAATCTTGACAAAAAGTTTTGGCTGGACTGTCACATATAAATATGTGAGTTTGAAATACACAGGTAGTAACCAGAGTCAAAGGCATGGTGAAGCTTACCTATAAGGAAAGGGGAAAGTATGTTAGGAAAACAAGAGAAGACCTAGAGAGGAGCATTCAGGGGCTCTTACAGTGATTGGCTTTGTGTAGCAAAAGTATATACAAAGGATATAGAAAATAAGAAGCTGGAGGGACAAGAAGAAAACAAGGAATGTACGGGGCTGGGGAAGTAAGGGGAGAAGTTTACTGAGGAGGAAGAAGTGGGTAACATTTAGACATACTGTTGAGAAGTGGAAAGAGCTCATTGAATTCTTCAGTATGGACCACTATTGCTCACTCATTGAAATTACCTTGGAAGAATGATGGTGGTGCTCTAATCCTGACTGGAATAAGTTAGGAGTAAGCAGTTGTTGAGACAATAGATACCATAGAAATAGGAAGCTGGCTTTGAAGAGAAAGAAAGGTTATCACTGGAGGAGGATGAGATGACAGTTCTACATTTTTTTAAGTGGCAGATGCTTAAGTATGTTTAAAAGCCACTGGAAAAAGTTCTAGAGATGGACAGTGGTGATGGTTGTGTGACAATGGAAATGACACTGAACTGTACACTTAAAAATAGTTAAAATGGTAAATTGTATGTCATGCATATTTTACCACAACAATAAAATTTTTAAAAAAGAAAAACAGACATTGGAAGGATCCAACTGAGAGGCAGAGGTGAAATATACAATAAAAAGAAGAGATAATCAAAAGTTTTGTCTCCAAATAAGGCAGCAAGGAGTTAGGACTAACATGGTTAGAGGGATTTGCCTTCGGAAGAAGAAATAGTTCATCTTTCATAAGTGAGAAAATGAATGACTTTTCATGGGGTAGTTTGGATTTTATTGTCTAAAAGGCCTTGGGGATAAAGTAAGATGGTAAGAAAGAAAAAAAAATAGTCCTGTCCTTCCTGGAATTTATAGTTTGTCAGGGAGACCGACAATTAAAAAAGAAATAACAATAACATATACTAAATGCTGTTGTAAGGAAAATAAACCAGTTATGGGAGCCTATTAACAGGGGCACAGTAGAGACTATCAAGAATGAGCAAAGTTCACCTGGAGCAAATAACATTTAAGTTGCAGCCTCATGGCTAAGTAGGAATTAGTTAGGGGAAACAAGGACAGGGAAGAGTGTTTCTGACACAGAAATTTTAAAAAAAGATAGAAAAAAGAAAGTAGCCTTAGGAAAAAGTGGGAGTTTGAAACGTTCGAGAAAGGAATTAAAGCAGTGTTTAGTTGGCGGG
Source organism: Tursiops truncatus (assembly GCF_011762595.2). Lineage (NCBI taxonomy): Eukaryota > Metazoa > Chordata > Mammalia > Artiodactyla > Delphinidae > Tursiops > Tursiops truncatus. The sequence goes on along the minus strand of NC_047050.1, from coordinate 30,879,523 downwards.
AGTGGAATTATTTTAGGAAGACTTGATGCAAAAACTTGATCTGTAGAGAGAGGCACATGGTGAGTAACGGCATTCTGCAGCATTCTGGCCATATCCACTGTCTGTCATCTACTTCTTAGAAGCACTTCCCAGTGTTTCCAGACCCCAGTGCTTGTCTTCACTTGGCTTTAAGGAGACAACAGGTTGTATTGAAAAGAGCACTGAATTAGGAATCTTTAGAGCTACATGTAGTACCGTCTCTATCATTTATTGCTTACAAGGCCTTGGGCAAGTTATTTAACTTCTGTCTTAAAGTCAATACCATCATTGTAAATGGGAGGAATTAAGTTATAAGATCCTTCAGATACTTCTAACTAAACAGTTCTTCATTATTTTTATTGTTATTATAGGCTAGATATGCACATATGCAGTATGTACCACATTGATAGTAAAAGACAAGTATTGACAGAAATTATTCAAGAGCTGTTTACCTATGTCTGTGATACATAAGCAGCATTATTTGTAAAAGCTGTTAGATTGGTGTGATAAAACACTGCTTTGTGTATTTTGAGGGTTAACAGTACTGGGCTGCCCTGGATAACATAGAGCCAGTGCCTGTTGCCATTTCATGTTACCTTCACTAAAACAGATGAAAAAAGTATCTTAATGGTGCCAACAAGTAAATTTTCTTAGAAAGTACTGCTTGTGGACAAAAGGGGATGATACTTTGGGATAAACAATTTATGAAATCCATTTATTGTTAACAGTGATCACTCCAACATTTATTTAGTGCTCAAGTACAAAATTATTAGTACCATTACATACTTTGAAAAATAATTATAACACTCTGCTTTAGTACTGTTAATGTAAAATAAAATAAAAAAAATAAAGAAGGAAGGAAAGATAAGCAAAGGAGGAATATGAGTACAATGGTTCTGTGTATAATAAAATTTGGCCACAATTATAATAAAGTCCAATATCATCTTAACCCCTGTTATCTTTCAACTCCCACAGTGAAACAGAACCAGTGGAACTCCATTGAAGAGGACTTATAGTGTTTATTAAATGATCTACTTCAGTATACCTAGAATCTATTGCCATTTGAGCCAAGGCCAGAATACTATGCATAAGAGATGCTTAGTAGTTAAAGGTGATGAATAAATGCCTCTATATCAGAATTCCATGTAGATACCACATAAAACATTCAATCCAGGAATGTAAAGTATGTTTTAAAATTAAGATATTTGTTAGTATCATACACTGTAATAATAGATTACAGAGAAAGACTGTATGGTCTTTTCAAAGAATGCCAAAAAGATTTTGACAAACTAACTTCCACAACTGTTTATTTTTAGAAAACAATAAAAAATTGTTTAGTTGAATTTAGTTGAATTCAATTACACGACTACCTACTTAATAACCCATTTATTTACCAGCCTCAAGAAAAATAGTGTTCAATTGAAACATTTTTAGTTAATTCAGGGGAAAATAACTGAAAAGGGATCATGTTCACTATTGTTAATATTGTCATAGAAGCTCCAGTCAGTGTATTAGGAAAGAGGAAGAAAGAAGCACATACATATTAGAAAAAAAAATTATGATGTATTCAACATTGTCATTGATTCCATTGAATGAATATTTATAGTTTTCCCTTTGTTATATTTTTTAACTCATTGTTTTCATGTGGAAAAACTGAGTGTTTTAATATTAATTCCTTACTGATATCTCTTAATATTTCTTTAAACAAAATGTGTATATTTTTAGTTACCAAAGAACAGACAGGAATTATTTGTACAAAATGCCAAAACCCTTCCATGGGACATAAACAAACTTGTGGATGTATGGTGGTCTGGACAGGGGAATGTTTAGGAGATACTCTCAGAAATTTCCAGAGCAAATGAGTAGACATTTTTGAGACAAAGAAGGATTCCTAGATTGATAGTGTAGCATGGATAGGTTTAAGAAAACCAAGTCTGGAAAAGTACTGGCTGTCCATCCTATGATGGGCATCCTTGCACAGCGCTGCTCACGAGGTTCAGGTCAGGTTCTCTGTGTTATACAGAGTCAGATCTCTGAACTCTAGGTCTAGGCAAATGCATTGATTAAAGGTCCACAGGTGACTGCTACAGTCTTCCTGGTTAAGAGCTATTGACTGGAAGGATCACCAGCCTGGGGGTCAGTAGGCTAGGATTCTAATTTGATTGTGATATTACCAGCTTCAAAGGTCGGAGTATCCTTCTCAAGGCAGCCAAAGCATTGTTACTCCTTTGTCATATCAAGTTTGCTTTACGATCAGTTTGCAAATGGTTTCACCTTACTCTGAGCCTTCCACAGGTGTTTTGGCAAAGAAGCAGATTGGGATGCTCTCTTACCCTTGAGAGCTCTCTCTTAAGTCTTGTGCTGTCTACTCTTTCCTGTGGGCCAATAAAGTATTTTTATATTCCTTTTTGACTTTTCAGATGAGTTTAAGATGGATCCTAACATAGTATAAATAAATTCTTAGTTAAAACTGTATAATTTGTTTTGCTTTTTCTTTCAATCATCCTTAAAAGGTATTGAAAGGAGAATGGTTTATAATTCTATATGAATAGATAACCAGAGGAATTAAGTTAAAATTTGAAATTCTAAAGATGTAGCCTTTGATCCAAGGCTTGCACTCTTTGGCCTTGCTGTATTTTATGACTTTCATTTCCTGCTTTGGGGTGAAATTTCATCTTTATTACTTTGTGTTCTTCTGATTTCATGTGAAGTTGGTAAAAGAGAACAGTGAATTGCTGATATGTTAAAATACTGGGCAAAATATCATAAGACTCTAGGGATTCAGAAAAGCAGAATGTAAATTTTAAGAAAATGTAATGATCTCCATAATTTAAATAATTTAAATGTTCAATTTTTAATTATTAGTGTACAGATTTCAATAAAGTTGTAAAAATTGGTTTAGTACAGACTGAAATTTGTTTATTATTAAATGATGTATTTATATTAACTCTACTTAATAATTGTAGTGATCTTCAAAATTTTTGATCAAGTATTTTAAGGATTAAATTTTTTGAGCATGGCTCAATTTTTATTTTATTTGGTTATTGATAAATTCTATTCATTGACTAAAGCATACCCAAATTAGAAGTAAAAAAGAATGATATTTAATAAATCAATAAGGAAAGAAGTTCTAATATTTTATTCCATCTCCCTGGTAGATTATCTTCCACATTTCCTGTGATGAATAAAGTTTCTATTATAGACCAATATCCTATTACATCAAATCTCCAAATTCCATTTTAAGTCTGAATTTCAGTAGATTTTTTCCTCAAAAAAATCTGACAAAAGTATTTTCTATTTATCTCTCATCTCTCTGTGTCTAACTAAAATGAAATATTCTATTGTCCACTGAACTCACATCTTTTTTTTTTAATTGAAGTATAGTTGATTTACAATGTTGTGTTACTCTCTGGTGTACAGCTAGATGATTCATATATATATATATATATATATATATATATATATATACACAAACATACACATACACTTTTTCATATTCTTTTCCATTATGGTTTATTACAGGATGTTGAATATAGTTCCCTGAGCTATACAGTAGGACCTAGTTTTTTATCTATCTCATATATAGTAGTTTGTATCTGCTAATCCCAAACTCCTAGTTTATCCTCCTCTTTCCCCTTTGGTAACCATAAATTTGTTTTCTATGTTTGTGTGAACTCACATCTTAAGACATAAACCTTAATCTCTTTTTTAAAAAACATATAGAGGTGGTATTTTGGTAGTTTTAGCCTTTAGCCATTTTTTTTACTTGATTATAGCAGCATGCATAGGTAGAGCTCTCTTTGTTCTACAGATAAATATGTTTCCTTTTTTCATGTCAATACACAGAAATATAAGCTTTGCTGATGTGGTTTCAGTTTTAGAATACTTTTCAGAAACATGGCAATCCTCTATATGGAGAAAAAAAATGCATGAATTAAGTGAACACAGCCAGATTTCAGTACTAATTTCAGGATATCTTTCTTAAATTATGAGACAAGTAAAAAGAAAACAGAGCAAACCATATGTGTACAAATTGTGCTTCTTAAAACAAATGCAGTTTGGCTTTTTATTAACTGACAGTTTTGTAAAAGCACAGGCAGTTTCCTCAACATTATCCATGGATGGAGAATCTGCTTGGTAATGAGAGACGTGGGAGAGGTGTGGGGAGTGTTGGGGAGACCATTGAATTCTGAACCAGTGAGGTTCATCTACCCCTGGGGACCCCCTGTTAATTTCTGCTGCCACTAACCTTCCATCTTCTGGGCATTACACTTCAGTCCAGGCAGTTTTATGCTTCTTACCTACAAGTACCATAGCTCCCTGATGCCTCATTGTGTTTCACTGAGGACTTTGTTGCTTATTAGAATTCTTTTTAGATGGTACCTTCTACCTTCTAATAGTAAGAATGTGTAGCAAACAGTTCTCCATTTTTTGTTTTTTCCTCTTGATTACCAAATGCAATGGCCCCTTTTATGGTGAAGTGGAGGTTGCCCCTTTTGCGGCTGTAATTAGTGATGTCCCAAAAAACTCCTGTCCACAACTTTGTGAGGTTGTTTTTACAAACCTTTCTGTACCTACTCCTACATGAGAACAATGCAGTGAGTGATTCAAACTCTCAAAACTTTCATACAATGTTCTTTGATGTTGTCCTAAAACTTCTGAAATGTTTTCAGAAGGATGTTACCTTGCCATGGAATACTGTCCTTACTTAATACTAGACCAGTTCTGCCCAATCAAAATATAATGCAAGCTTCACAGGTAATTTTAGACATTCTGGTAGCCATGTTAAAAATGTAAAAATAAACAGATTGAATAGATTTAAATAATATATTTTCTTTAATGCAATATACCCAAAATATTATCATTTCAACATATAATCAATAAAATATTATTAATGAGATAGTTTCATTTTTGTCCATTGCTTCAGTTTTTCAATTTTAAAATGTGGTACTAACCACACTGCAAATTTTAAATAGCTACATGTTTCTATTACCTGTGACACATGTAATGGACAGTGAGCATTGGACCAATAATTCACCCTGTATGTATTTCCCTTCTTTAATTGTATGTAGCTACGTTATCCATGCAAATACACCAGTTTGGATTACATGATGTCCCCCAGATAATACAGTAATGCTATTCCAAGCAAAACCTTATAAAATCTTCTCAAATTGCTTTCTAAAATGTGAAAACTTCCCCACTCCAAGGCAATCATTTGTTTCTACCAAATCACAGACATGATTCTCGCATTATTCTCCCATTTTAGGTCAAACAGTGAAATTTCACAATTTATACTAAAGTCTCTTCATGTTCTCATTAAAAAAAAAAACTTTTTAAAAAATGTTTGGCTATGCCTCCTGGCATGTGGGATCTTAGTTCCCCCACCAGAGATCAAACCCATACCACCTGCAGTGGAAGCACAAAGTCTTAACCACTGGACTGCCAGGGAAGTCCCTTCATGCTCCCATTTTTAAAATATTCTGAGCCATCTAGAAGAGTTTCACTTAGGTACCTTTTGGAGCCTGAGTCATTTCTTCAGCTATAACCTTGACATATGTTTCAACAGTAATTTATATAACTTCTACAAGTACTTCTAAGACTGAATGCCCTTAACTATATGTCTCTTATACTTCCCATCACATCAGAGTCCTAGGGAATTAGCAACCTGCATGAAGATACTGTAGCACCGATATTGCAATATATCCAGGTCTCAGGACCAAACATGGCCACTGCAGCAGTTTAGGACCCAATCACTGTACAGCAGCATTTCCCATGTGGTAGATGTGTTCTCACAATCCATTACAAATCTTATATTTTAGACCCACATTGTGGGACTTAGTGTTACCTGGGGGATCAGGGTAAACAAGGGTATCAAAACAGCCAAAATTATAGGCTTCAGGATTTTATCTTGAGTGGTGATGGCTTAAAAACTATGAGACCAGGAGGAAGAACAGATTTAAGGGATCAGTGATAGCTATTTGCATTTGTCCTTTCTGGGCTTTTCTTTCAAATATTTTTAGGCATTTTACCTGCCATGTACATGTAACCAGGTATATGTAACCAGCATTAGCATCTTACTCAATGAAGATGTTCAATAAATTTGAGGGAATTCAATGCAATCAATTGTGCTGGGAAACATCTTATAAATACCCTTAAGATAACAGCACACCAAATATCACTGTGTGAGTGACTGCCTACCAGAGAGTAAGGATAAAACTGTGTTCTTAATTTCTCAAAAAAAACACAAAAGTATCATTCTGAGAATACACTGGACTGATATTGATGATATAAAGCTATTCTTATAGTTGAAAAGTAAATGTGTTGAAAATTATTCTTTGTGTTGTTGGTCATACACATAGTACAGTCTTGATAGTGGATCATAAATTCATTCCATGTCAAATCTACCATCTAAAGGGTAGCCAATTTTATAACATATCCCTTAGTAATAGTTAAGCAAACACGATCACCCTTATGGTTCACAATGTTGCTTTCAAGCCTGGATAAATATTAGTTCTCAAGTAACCAATTCATCTGCCTGGCACACAATTTCAGCCCTGGTAGGTCAGGAAAGAGAAGGATGATACATGTTTGTTTCCAGTATGCTATCTCTGGAAGAAATCTGTGAATCTCTTGATTAGAATCTTCCTAAAGCTTAGAAGAATTTCTTCCTAATAGCACACCTGGGTGTAGATGTAGTTCTGAAGGCTTTGGGATTTTGTCTGAATAGCCTGAATAGAATATTCATAATTAAAGGGATTTGAAGTAAATACTGTTAATCATAGTGACAAATTAAATATATAGCAGAGATACATCCACAGTAATTAATATTGAGCAGCTGAGCTTTTCACTGCTTTTGCTCATATTCGAAATTCCAAATGTTTTGAAGTGGGAATAAAAATTTTAAGTGTAAAAGTTGAACATCTTTAGTTTTATTTTGGTGGCTTAAGAATAGTTAGTTACTATGTATTGCATATGCTCTTTTGCCTAAAGCAGATTTATTTCACTATTCTTTTAAACTGTGTAATGTAATTAAGATGTTTTAACTTTACTAATATTCAATAAACAGAAAAGAATCTATTATGGTGAAAATCTTATAAAGTGAAAAAATGTTTAGCCAACAATAAAGATAACTGCTTTAGTTTAGTGAATTACTATTGAATATATGTGATTTAATACATTCAACTGAATCATTATTTATTATTCTTTTTCTTAAACATGGAAGCAGAAAGAATGAAACTTGACCTAATTAACATTGAATTCATTGAACCAATGTAGAATGATAAATGAAACTTAACAGGGGTTGTCATATTTATAATTTAGAGATGGGGAGTGGTAACTTCTCTTCAGTGACAGGTAATTACCAACCCCTAAGTAGTATTGGGTAAAATCATATGAATCAAAATGACTATTTTATATACTTTCCTTCATGACATAAGACATGGACTTCACGGACAAGAAGCAAGAGATTTTAGTATTGTAAATCCTATTTAAAGGAAAACTTAAAAATATTTTCTTTGAAATCACAGGTAACTAAATTTTGTCTTCAGAGTTATTTAGGATAGCTCTTCACTGGAATTTTCCAAGAGATTGAATGGAACATTTGCATAAATACAAAGCAATGCATTTGAAAGCAGGAAGCAGAGAATTACTTTCATATCTTATTTAAGCTTTTGTAGAGACAGTAGAATTATCCTCAAAGGAAATGAGTAACACTCAAGACCAAAGATGCAGCAGACCATAGAATATTGGCTGAATATTAAAACACATATACATGCACATGCACACATAAACACATTTTAGCACACATTTAAACACATACAGACACACACATTTATACTTTTAGAGGTATAAGAAGCTACATAAACTCTTGCAATATAAGCTGTACCTTTGTTGTGTCTGTGTCACATGTGGGTACCTCACTGTTGCCATTATTTCTTAAGATAATTTTCATGGCTTGATTCTCTGTATTCACTTCTAAAATTTTTAAAATTTATTTGCTTAAAATTTTAATTTTTTACATGGTTTAATTGAAATGTTACATGATCTGAGTTATACCAGCCTTTAAAAAAGTTGTGTGCACTGGATTTCAGAAACATGATTTGAAATTGACAACTAGAAAACGGGAATATCTATGGCATCATTACAATCCTACTGTTTCTAAAAGGATTGGTAGTGCTGTTAGTTGACTTTATGAAGGCAGACATGAGGACATTAGATTCATAGCTTACAAGAATATGAGAATAGATTCCTATCTTGCCTAAGAAGAAAATAAACACTGCTATATATTTTTCAAATGTTGACAATGGCATTATTTATAATGTTGGTGAGCAGTGTTCTCTGGGATTGTTATTGGAACTATGAGCATGAATAAAAGGCCTCTTGATACAGTTTATTAGACCCAATTCTCATATTTTAATATTAAATAACGTATGGCAAGGACTGAATAGGACCAGAGGAATTCTGAACAAAATGGCTAATCTATATTGGAACTAAAAAAGCTTATCAATAACCAGGGGTAGTCTATCTTAGTCTTAAAGATATTAAGGAATGGCATTCCATAACTACTTAGCCATATTCTACAATTATTCATTAATTAATTAATAAAATTAATTAATTAATTAAAATAATATTTTTATTCCAAATAATCTCATATTTGTTTAACATATCCATCATAACTTTTTTTTTTTTTTACTATTTTAATTGTTAGCTGTTCCTTTGGATCCTTTTCTAGGCTCACAGAAAATAATGAGAAGATTGACCTACAATTTCAATTGTCGTGGTTCCTTTTCAAAAATGGCACTATAAGACTAAATTATTTATATTCTTATCTGTTATAGATGTTTAAGTTCCCCTCAGATATCTTGCCTAGCTAATCATTGCTTTAACTATAGTGACTTTTATTGTTTACTCCTTAATGTGACTCTCTTTCTAGAAGACAATAATTTTTTTTTGTAAGGATAGATCAGAGAATTGGGAAATGATGAAAAAATATGGCTTTATGTGCAAATATTTTTTTGGTATGACTCCCTTACATGGAGCACTCAGAGATGCAGCAAATATCAATTTCCTTCCTTTCTTCAAGATCACAAGAGAAGGAGTCTGGTCAGACCCATTTACCTTTCACAGGGTTAACATTTAATTATTACAGATAGAATCGTCTACATCTGGGCAGTGTTCCTGATGGAATCTGTTTTCAAGTGAATTTACATGTTGTCCATTGTTTCATTTCCATACATTTATTCAACACATTTTTTTAGCATCTACTTTATGCCAGGAACAGTAGTGGGTACTCGAGATATAAATCTAAATAAGACAGAGCCTCTTTCGCGGAGGAGTTTTCCCCTTCTGTTGGTAAAAGCAGGTGAAGGTTCACTCTCACAGTTCAATGAGAAAGGCAAGCATAGCAGTGATCCCTGGGCTTCAGGAGCTCACAGGATTTAGGACCAGTCTCTCATCAAAGCCAGGTTCTTTACTATTTAGCTATTGAAAGCAAGAGAGACACCTTTTTTTCTGGAATGATTTATTTGAAGCCAGCCTTGTAGCAGAGATTGAGCTCTGGAATTCCATTACAGTTTTATTTCATTTGATTTGTCTAAAAGTATGGAATCATAGGATTTTGATTCTTAGTCTCTGTGAAATCTCGAGGTCAGATAGTCTAGGCTTCCCTTTAATATTCCTGACATGTTCACTTTTGGTGATCATTGCTCCCCTTACTGCGTGCTTACAAAACATCTCTGCTGGAATTTCACTAGCAATCAAAGCTCACTGGTCTACAATTTTGAAAATTCATCTCCTGCCAACCTTTTCTACATAGGTTTCACAATTGTATGCCTCTAGGTTTTGGCTGCTTTCCTGCTTTTTGTGACAACACAGATATCCATCATGGTTATGTGATCACATTTACCTGCAAGTTATTCCATTTATTAGATATAGATATAAGCATAGAATTATAGATATATAATATTATACAATATTAATTATTATATTCCCCAGAATATAATTTGTTTGGATTTAAAGATAACTGTAGTGAGTTCTTAGTCTCACTTTTCTATCTCTCTTAGTCATGTTTGTTCTTTCACTGTTTACAGTGTTTTTTTCTTCATAGAGAAGTAGAAACAAAATAGAATTTAAGTCATTTTGATCTTGCACATATGTTTCAAGCACTAAGCTATATCTTCTTTTTTATTTTTCTTATTCTGGCATGACTTAATAGCATGTTCTCCTTTTGTGAGATTCAGAAGATTATTGGGGATTAATGGTTATGATCTTGATGATGATGATGTGATGCTATAAATAATGATAATGTTACCCCTAATATGACAGCCCTTATGATGATAACGATGATAATACTACTCCTAATATATACACTCTCTCATTTAGTTTCCATAAAAGCTTTATGAGGTAGCTATTATCTCCATTTTATAGATGGACAAATTGAGAGCTTAAATACCTCTTAAGTTGCTGAGCTAGTGTTCATATCCAGCCTTCTGTAGACCCAAAGCCATGTTTATAACCATAGTGCAACATACAGATAAAAATTTTACATATTTAAACAAACTTTTATTATCTAGCAAGTTCCTTTGTATTTGTTTTGTGGCTGCCCTTCTTACCACTTCACTTTTAATATTTCAACATTTTTTTTGTCTGTGATTCTCAATTTTCAGGTAGTTTCCATTTTAGCGGTATATGTGGTCTTAATAAAACTTTTTATCTGGAACTTTGAGAATCAAGTTTCCTAAAGTCTGAATCCATGACTGATAATGCCTGATGTGCCATTCATTGGCTCATAAATAAATAAGTTTCTATCAAGATTCCCCCTGTATGCAGTTCACTAAAACATTTTTTGGTTAGAGTCACATATAGAGATGAACATCTTTATTTGTTTCCCTAACCCAAGTTATGGAAGAATGGCACAAAGTACATCAAGAATCAGGAGTCCATCAGTGTTCTTCCATAGTAAAATAGAATTCTAGTAGGTCAGAAGTAGTTGAAGTTTCTCATAGGTCTCTTTTATGTCAGTTTTGTAATCCATAAATTATCACTTATTTCTTCATCTGATATGATAGTCTTGGTATACTCCTCCATAGAATACTGTGTTTTTCCTCATTCATCTCATATTAAGTCCTCTTGGAACTTAAATGATATCCTAAGTCCAATTCAAGTGTGCCTACTTTACTTTAGTCTCATTTGTTTTGTATTCATACATCTAGCAAATGTCAGGTACTCTACCAGGTCCTGTATATACAGAGAAGTGAATAAGGGAGATGTCCTTACTTACTCATCTTTCAAATAGTTGCTGGAATGTCTGGAACTTGTTTGGATTCTGATTCAAGTAAGCCAACTCTTTCTAGGAACTCTGCTGGGAAAATAATTAATTATGTAAGAATAATAAGGTTCTATGAGTGTTAAAAGAGATACCAGCAGTCTTTGAAGGCACAAAATAGCTTTAGCCTACCTAGGCTTTTAAGGAAACATTTTTTTTTTTTTTTTTTTTTTTTTGCGGTACGCGGGCCTCTCACTGTTGCGGCCTTTCCCGTTGCGGAGTACAGGCTCCGGACACGCAGGCTCAGCGGCCATGGCTCACAGGCCCAGCCGCTCCGCGGCATGTAGGGATCTTCCCAGACCGGGGCACGAACCCGCGTCCCCTGCATCGGCAGGCGGACTCTCAACCACTGCGCCACCAGGGAAGCCGTAAGGAAACATTTTGAAGGAAATGACAATCGGTCTGAAACCTGGTGACATGTATATGTGTTGCCTTTAGATGTTTATTTTGTGCCAAGGACTTTTTTTATAGGCTTAGGTCAGGCATATATTAATTCAATAACCATTTCATCCCTATCTCTATTTCTGACTGCAAGGAGTTTCTCTGATTCTCAGTGTTTATATCTATAAAATGTGCGTAATATGTTACTGTAAATATTGAATGAGGTATCTGTAAATGTTTTTGTAAACTATACATTGACTAAGTTAATTTCTCTTTGTATGCTTCTAATTATATGTAAGACACTGTATGGGTTGCAGTGGGCATACAGTAATTGCAGACCCTGTTCTCCAGTTCCTGCACAGGTTACCCACTCTTCCTTCTTTTTCTCCCTGATATTTAGACAAGTGATCTGATAAACTCTGTAGGAAATTTGAAAGTGGAATTATAACATTAGATGTCCCAAATTCATTAAAAGTGCTTTATTGAATACATGACTCAAGTCTGGTTTTCAGTTTCCTACTTAAGAGTTACGGCATTTTAATAATCCTGTTATTCATTTATTCAACACATATTTATTAAGACCTTCTATGGGTCACCATATAGGATTCTGAGGCTATGGTACTGTCCTTTGCATTAAGAAACTGGTTTTGAAGGCAGTGCCATCCCCAAAGGGTTGACGTGCTTGAATGTGAACATGAATCTGTCAATTAAATTCCACAACAGTAGTGTTAAAGATGCTATATACTTGATTCTAACTACATAAAAGAAACAAGAGGTAAAAACTTTTTATGTCTGCATCTAATAGTTTTTCTAGTGTCAGTGAACATGTGAAACATATGCATTTTAAAAGAATCGCTTGTGAAATAAACTTTTATTATGTCTAGTTTTCCTTTGAATTCCACTTAAAAACTGTTCTATTTCAAATGGGTCTCCCAAGAGTATACTAAAATGTTTTAATAGGTTATAGAGCTTAGTAGTGACCAGTAGTGTGGGTGCCATTCCAAGAGCTGAGTCAGAAGCCAGGAGGTCCACCCTGGTCTCAGTCTTGTTTTGCTTTTCTTAATCATTTCTTGTGTGTTTCTGAGTAAATATGTATTTCTATCATCTCTCTTCCTGTTTCTCTATTTCATTACTGAGCTTGGTGCTAGGTCCTTGTCTACTTTTATCCTGGCTCATGCTGGTTGCCTTATGAAGTGTTTTATTATAGCGACCATACTTGCTGTTTTGCTCCTTTTGATATTTAGGGCATTCACAGTGAAAGACAAGTAGTGGCTTTTATAACAGGAACATTGTTGGTTGGGCTTAAATGCCATAGATCAAGCCCTTTTGGTGGCTGCAGATAAAGCCTGAATGACCACTCTGTCAGTGAGTTGCACTGTCAGATCAAATATTGGTCAAATCTTCTCAGGCCCCTGACAGAAAGATCTGAGTGATTTTAAATTTTATTACAATGCACTAATAACTGATTAGTATTATTTCCCATGAAAAAAGTTTAAAAATTTTAAAGGCAGTGAAATGCTAATGTTGAAACACCTTGGGGCATTACCAGTATACCCCACCCTTCTTGTGGTGTGTTCTGCGAACTCTGTGTCTCTCCCTTATCAGCAAGTGCAGTGGTTTCTGTTACAACCCAGTGTTTTAGCTTCTTATACTTGAGGAACTCTGCATAGATTCCCCATCCCAAGTTACTGTAAGAAACTCAGCCTGCCTTTGTATAGGGGATGCAGCTAAGAACCATAGTAGGTGTTCAGTTTTTTCACAGTGGGGATGGAAAGAATGGAAGAATAGTAGGTGGAAATATTAAGAAAAAAAGAGCAATAAAAAGTGGGGAATTTTGGAAGAAATAGAAAAATACCTATTGACATGATGAACGCAAACAATGCATTTGCATCAGTGTTCATCAGGTGGACAAGAAGGAAAATCAAAACCTTTGCTTAAAATCCAGATGCTTTGATGGCTAGACCAATGATTTTCTAACTGGCTTCTGTAGAGAAATTGGCTTACAAAGAATAAGGGAATTTGAGTTATTGTGACTCTGGCCCCCACCCCCAGCCCTTTAAACCAGAGCAGCCTCTGTTTTATCTCTTTTATGTACTAGACTTCCTATTAAGTTTTTATTTGAGGGAGGAAAAAAGAATTGTCTGGAAAAAATGGAATGCAAAACACAGAACTAGACTATACACTTCTTGAAGTTCTTCCTTGTGTTCGTAGGCATGTTTGTTGAATAGATGAATGAATTAATTTTGATGGAAAATCTGTTGTTTGTTGGAGATTCTAGTATATTTGGCAGGATTTTTCCATTTAATAAGAGAAAGGATTGTTTAAATCTACCTTTTCCTACATATACCATATTAAGAACTGCAGTTCCTTTCCTTTAACTTTTTCATTCACATTAGTATATAATGATAATGCAGTTTTCAATGTCACTGAATAGGAATGTGGTGTGAATTTTAGAACCAGTTATAGAATTTCCTTAAATATTTACCCCTTAATTTCTGCATTTTCCACTTTTTATTTATTTGTTAATAAACTATGATGAGTTTACACAAATTTGACTCTACCAAATATAGTACAACCTAAATTTCCTCATGAATTTTCCTTTCAGTATTTAGGAATAACATCATTTCACTATGTGCTGTATATTATAATTCTACAACGCTTAATTTTTAACATAGAAAGGAAAATTCACAACTAACCCTGAGATGGCATTCTCTTTTATGCATTCAGTGAGTATTTATTAAGTGCCTGCTATGCACTAGGTGTTGTGTTGGCTATATAAAAGTAGGGCAGGTGTGGTTCTTAGCCTACAAAAGCTCACAGTCTGCTGTGAGGAGGTAGGAAAATTAATAAGTGCAAGGGTGTTATGTCCGCAGAGAAATCACAGTACACTGGAGAAAGTCTTGGCTAAAGGAAAGTGCTTGAAATCTGAAGTGAAAAGACTTAAATTTAAGACTTGACCACTGCTACCAGTAGTGTCTTGGGCAAGTTACTTAACCTTTTGGACTACTTTTAGTTTTCTCAGCTGTAAAATGGCAATGGATCATCTCAAAAGTTTTATAAGAATTAAATGGCCATGCTTTATAAAGTGTTTTGCAATTCATAAAATTCTATAGAAATTTTAGGGCTCTCTCCCTCTAGGCCCTCCTGTGTAAAAGAAAATGCAAGTTCATGAGGTTTCTAGGCAGGTGTCAGGTAGCAAAATGTGGAATGACTAAGAATGATATCTTAGTTTCCCACAAGTACCATATAAATTAGCACTCATCATATAAGCATCTTCTCTCTGTATACAAATTCATTTTCTGTGTTCTTCCTGCTTTGAGGCCTATTTTAGAAAAGTTACTAGATTCTCAACTAATGTGGCCAGGTTCTGTAAGGAAATGTATAAAGCAAAGATTTTCAGGAGTCATGAAATAGCTATTTGAAGGTAATTGCACTGATTCAGCATGACTGAAGTCCAAATGATAAAATTGGTTAGAAAAAGACTGCGATATGTTACCTTATTCATACTCTAGGGCCTCCCATTAAAAAAACAAACAGTTGCTCATCTCAGGTAGGCACACTTCTTTTTGTTTCTACAAACTACTAAGTAGATCATCTCTTAGCATTAAATGGAATTATACTACTATGAAAATTTTCCTCAAAATTGTGAAATGCCCATTTTTCCATAGTAGGAGGGAACTTGGGAGAATTGGGTATCAGATGGGTGGAAATATGATGCCACAAAATGAACCCTGGTTAAGGTGGCAAGAAACCTGTTTCTTATGTAATTATATAACAATTTCACTGCATCGTCTGATCTATAAAATGATAAATGTATACTAGTTAATCTTTAAAACTGCTAACAGCACTGTGATCTTATAAGAAGTTATTGAATCTCAACTTGAATTTCACTTTTTTTTTCCAACTCAAGAAAATTATGTTGAAGAATAGCATATCCAGTAATAACTAGATGCTATTAGGCTGATGGATATAAACACATCTATCTATCACAGAATCAGAGACTTGGAGGGAAATTAAGACTTTATGTAGTCAACTAGGTCTTAGCCAGAGGTTTGGGGAGGGAGTTTGGAAGTGGGTAGGGGTGTTTTTGTTTTTTGCAGTAATAGGGACACCTCTAGCATTTTGGGGGACAGTGATGCTAAAGTCTTACAATGTTTGGAATTGTCCTACATGATGAAGAATTTTCTTTTACAGAATACCAACGATGCTTCATTGAGAAATACCAGTAAAGCAAGCTCTCATTTTATAAATGAGAAGGCAATTCTAAGTGAAAGATAATGGTCCTGAACACTGAGCAAATTTGTGACAGACCCCGGATTCCTCTGACAACCAGGTTATCCAACTCCATTTCTTTGTTTTCCTAAAGCCCCTTTTGTCAGCATAGATTTGTTTTCCATCTGCTTTGGAAAACTCTACCACCAAACTTTTTGGATTACACAAAAGTTGTCTAAAATATAATGTCATTGGTCAGCGTTTGGTTCTGGTTATATTACTTTCTTCCAAAGCATAAATCTCCCTGTAGTCATGGATTAGCCAAATATTACATTCTCAGAGAACAAAGATGAGATGATATGCCTTATTCACAATAGAATTGTCAGTGCCTCATGCAGTTTCTGGCTTTCATAATACCTTGAATGCTTGACACCTTAAGTGGGAAATCTAGAATGGATTTGGAGTCAAAAGACCACAATGAAGAGCATGTCCCAGCTAAATTACTAGTCTATGAGCTTGTAGAGCTACTTGACCACTCCACGACTCAGTGTCTTTTTCTGAAAAATGGAAATGATAACTTCTACCCTGACTTTGTCTACCTGGGAACTGAGTTTGAGGACTGGTAAGAATGAATGCTCAGGCACTTTGATTATATTCAAATTAAACTTTTCTTCAGTAAAGTTGAAGGGTACTACTTACAGCAAGCAACTTAGGTAGCATCAGATAGGGAATATTTGTTTAGTTTTACAGGTCTCTAATTCCGTCATGGTAGACATACTTGAGGAGGGGTAATACTAGGTAATGTCCTGCCGAGTCACCAAAACCTCTCAGGGCTTTCTTGCCCTGGTATCTGAAACTGTAGCATGATTTCTTTATATGTCTGTATAAACTATCTACGATTTAGTTTGGGGGCACTGTTTTTGCAATATACAATATTATAATAGCCCCATGTTATATAATGCTTAACCATCACAGAAGAGCCATATTACCACTTCGGTGTAATAATGACTAATCACTGGCATGGCAATTATATGACTGCTGTGTTCAAGGCCCAGGAGATTCTGAGCATGACAGGCCTGGCGATGGCCTGAATCATATCCCAAAGGATTGTTGTGAAAATTGAGATAATCACCTGCATATGCCTGATACTGAGATGCTCAGTTTATGATGATTCTTCCCAGTGTTTACTCTAGGTTTCTAATATTTAAAACATGCAAATATTTAAAACATGCAAAATATTTCTACATTATCAAAAATATGGACTTATTTCTGATAAATAGCTATTGGCTGCTTTCCTGTGTCTAGCACTGACCTAAAGTGATATATACATATACATATATATATATATATATATATATATATATATATATACACACACAAATACATGTATGACACTTATATATCACTATATACTTTTGCAGGGAGGTTGTAGGAGAAAATTATATCAGTCATGCACATTACACATTTTGTAGAGGACTTGTAAGCACCAGCCCCTAAATAGGTGGTGTTATGGGTTGGATTGTGTTCCTGAAAAATTTATATTTTGAAGTCCTAACCCCCATTTCCTCAGAATGTGACCTCATATGGGGATAGAGTTTTTACAGAGATAATTAAGTTATAGTGAAATCATTAAAGTGGCCCTAATCCAGTATAACTGGTATCCTTAAAAATAGGGGAAATCTGGACACAGAGACATGCATAGAGGGAAAATGACATGAAGAGACATAGGGAGAAGCTGGCATGTACAAACCAAGGAAAGAGGTCTGCAACACTCTTCCCTCAGCCCTCTGAAGGAAATAGCCCTGACAACACCTTGGTTTTGGACTTCTAGCCTCCAGAACTGTACACAATATATTTCAGGTGTTTAAGCCACTCAGTCTGTGGTACTTTGTTACTTCAGCATGAGCATACTACTATGCAGGGTTGGGTGGGAATTTGTCCTCACAGAGCCCCTCTCTGCCATGGCTTTCCTGTAATTTAAGCCTTGCTTTAAGTAATATGCCAGAACAGTTTATATATGCTGTGATACATTTGAAAGGATAAATGTCTTTGGAAAATTGAAGTCAGTATAGCTAGATATCCAAAAAGAAAAGACAAATTGAATTGCTTTTATAAGGAAATTACATATGTTTTGTCTTCTATTTGTTTTTGAATATATCTCTTGAGACAATGGAAAACGACATTATAATAATGCATAAAGCAAAGAGTCTTTTTTTTTTAACATATTTATTGGAGTATAATTGCTTTACAATGGTGAGTTAGTTTCTGCTTTATAACAAGGTGAATCAGCGATACATATACATATATCCCCATATCTCTTCCCTCTTGTGTCTCCCTTCCTCCCACCCTCCCTATCCCACCCCTTTAGGTGGTCACAAAGCACCGAGCTGATCTCCCTGTACTATGAGGCTGCTTTGCACTAGCTATTGGTTTTACATTTGGTAGTGTATATATGTCCATGCCACTCTCTCACTTTGGCCCAGCTTACCCTTCCGCCTCTCTGTGTCCTCAAGTCCATTCTCCAGTAGGTATGCGTCTTTATTCCCATCCTGCTCCTAGGTTCTTCATAAACTTTTTTTTTTTTTTAGATTCCATATATATGTGTTAGCATATGGTGTTTGTTTTTCTCTTTCTGACTTACTTCACTCTGTATGACAGACTCTACATCCATCCACCTCACTTCAGATAACTCAATTTCGTTTCTTTTTATGGCTGAGTAATATTCCATTGTATATATGTGCCACATCTTCTTTATCCATTCATCTGTCGATGAACACTTAGGTTGCTTCCATGTCCTGGCTATTGTAAGTAGAGCTGCAATGAACATTGTGGTACATGACTCTTTTTGAATTATGGTTTTCTCAGGGTATATGCCCAGTAGTGGGATTGCTGGGTCGTATGGTAGTTCTATTTTTAGTTTTTAAGGAACATCCATACTGTTCTCCATAGGGGCTATATCAATTTACATTCCCACCAACAGTGCAAGAGGGTTCCCTTTTCTCCACACCCTCTCCAGAATTTACTGTTTGTAGATTTTTTGATGATGAACATTCTGACTGGTGTGAGATGATTTCTCATTGTAGTTTTGATTTGCATTTCTCTAATGATTAATGATGTTGCACATTCTTTCATGTGTTTGTTGGCACTCTCTATATCTTCTTTGGAGAAATGTCTATTTAGGTCTTCTGCCCATTTTTGGATTGGGTTGTTTGTATTTTTGATATTGAACTGCATGAGCTGCTTGTAAATTCTGGAGATTAATCCTTTGTCAGTTGCTTCATTTGCAAATTTTTCTCCCATTCTGAGCATTGTCCTTTTGTCTTGTTTATGGTTCCCTTTGCTGTGAAAAACTTTTAAGTTTCATTAGGTCCCATTTGTTTATTTTGTTTTTATTTCCATTTCTCTAGGAGGTGGGTCAAAAAGGATCTCTCTGTGATTTATGTCATAGACTGTTCTGCCTATGTTTTCCTCTAAGAGTTTTAGAGTGTCTGGCTTTACATTTAGATCTTTAATCCATTCTGAGTTTATTTTTGTGTATGGTGTTAGGGAGTGTTCTAATTTCATTCTTTTACATGTAGCTGTCCACTTTTCCCAGCACCACTTATTGAAGAGGCTGTCTTTTATGCATTATCAAAGATAAGGTGACCATATGTGCGTGGGTTTATCTCTGGGCTTTCTATCCTGTTCCATTGATCTATATTTCTATTTCTGTGACAGTACCATACTGTCTTAATTACTGTAGCTTTGTAGTATAGTCTGAAATCTGGGAGCCTGATTCCTCCAGCTCCATTTTTCTTTCTCAAGATTGTTTTGGCTATTCAGGGTCTTTTGTGTTTCCATAAAAATTGAGAATTTTTTTGTTCTAGTTCTGTGAAAAATGCCAGTGGTAGTTTGATAGGGATTGCATTGAATCTGTAGATTGCTTTGGGTAGTAGAGTCATTTTCACAATGCTGATTCTTCCAATCCAAGAACATGATATATCTCTCCATCTATTTGTATCATCTTTAATTTCTTTCATCAATGTCTCATAGTTTTCTGCATACAGGTCTTTTGTCTCCTTAGGTAGGTTTATTCCTAGGTATTTTATTCTTTTTGTTGCAATGGTAAATGGAAGTGTTTCCTTAATTTCTCTTTCAGATTTTTTCATCATTAGTGTATAGGAATGCAAGAGATTTCTGTACATTAATTTTGTATCCTGCCACTTTACCAAATTCATTGATTAGCTCTAGTAGTTTTCTGGTAGCATCTTTTGGATTCTCTGTGTATAGTATCATGTCATCTGCAAACTGTGACAGCTTTACTTCTTCTTTTCCAAAATGGATTCCTTTTATTTCTTTTTCTTCTCCGATTGCTGTGGCTAAAACTTCCAAAACTATGTTGCATAATAGTGGTGAGAGTGGGCAACCTTGTCTTGTTCCTAATCTTGGTGGAAATGGTTTCAGTTTTTCACCATTGAGGATGATGTTGGCTGTGGGTTTGTCATATATGGTCTTTATTATGTTGAGGTAAGCTCCCTTTATCCCTACTTTCTGGAGGGTTTTTTTTCAAAAATGGGTGTTGAATTTTGTTGAAAGCTTTTTCTGTATCTCTTGACATGATCATATGTTTTTTTCCTTCAATTTGTTAATATGGTGTATCACATTGATGGATTTGCATATATTGAAGAATCCTTGCATTCCTGGGATAAACCCCACTTTATCATGGTGTATGATCCTTTTAATGTGCTGTTGGATTCTGTTTGCTAGTATTTTGTTGAGGAATTTTGCATCCATGTTCATCAGTGATACTGGCCTGTAGTTTTATTTCTTTGTGACATCTTTGTCTGGTTTTGGTATCAGGGTGATGGTGGCCTCCTAAAATGAGTTTAGGAGTTTTCCTCCCTCAGAGCAGAGAGTCTTGATTCTCACAATTGATTTCTTATATTTGTACTTTATGTAGAAGTGTGGTAGCAAAGATAGTGGTGTATAAGCATTCCTCTTGAATTCAAAAACTTCAGCTTACTCCAAAATTGCCAATTACCTGAAAAGAAAATTTGAAAAACAAGGAGTTTAAAATGCTTGCAAAACCCAAAGAAAGTCAGAAATCTATAAAAGAAACAACCAGTGGCCTATATAACTGGCACTGTATTGATGGAATCCAACAAGCCTGAACATGCAGATTCTGCTGAGTAGTAAGCAGTTCTTCTTCCAGTTAAGAGCCTCAAGGTGTGTACTTTCTGCCTAATGGATGCAGAAACAGTAGAGAAAAAGTGGGTGGATCAACCTCTGTATCTGCTGAAGCTCCAGAAAAATGCTTTAGAATTTTATGACGTGTAATATTGGTAGACAGT
This sequence comes from Tursiops truncatus, assembly GCF_011762595.2. Lineage (NCBI taxonomy): Eukaryota > Metazoa > Chordata > Mammalia > Artiodactyla > Delphinidae > Tursiops > Tursiops truncatus. The sequence goes on along the minus strand of NC_047050.1, from coordinate 30,858,259 downwards.
TTATATTACCATGCCAAGGTCATTGAAAACTGTGAGAATCAAATAAAATTCAAACACAATCTGCAAAAAGGAAATATTTTTTAAAAATACTTATCTTTTCTACCTTTAATAAGTGTGGACATAGTTTTGATTCTTTAGTCAAGCCTGTCATGTGGCTCCACCCTGAAAAATGTCTGGCAGTCTTCTTTAGAGCTAAATTCAAGCAAATTTTACTATTTACTAAGAAGTTTATAGCTTTTATGTTTCCCATGCCTACCTTTTTTCTTATAACAATACATCTCACTGCTGTGCATAGTCCTGAGTGTTTATGTTTTATAATTTCATTTCTTTGTTTCTGATTTTTGGTGAAAGTGGAAGTTTAGCATCAATTGGCCAGAATTCAACTATCACTTTATTCCTGAGCATTGAAACACTCTTGTTTTGTCCCTGTGCTAGGCACTGGGATACACAAAAAGGAGACATAGTCCTTTGTCTTAAGGAACTCAGTCTTTAGAGGTTACTTACTTACTATATAAGTAGTCTTGACCAGGTTACTTTCTGAATCTTTGGTTATTTTTAACCTGATAGGTTTGCTTTGGGGATTAAATAATATAATGTGTGTATCATGCTAGGTGTAGTGCTCAGTGCATAGAATACACTCAGTAAATATTGTTATTCTTCTTCCATTGTGGATAATTATATGGCATATATGCAGTGTATATATATATATATATATATATGTGTGTATATATATATATATATATATATATATATATATATATACACATACATACATAATGGAAAGTGCTTTGAGGTACTTCTCTAGTATTAGAGATGGGTGATGATTCATGATCTCCTTTGTGTGATATATTTTTGCCCGATGATTGGTAGAGAGTCTGAATTGGAGAAGGAGTTTTAATTGAGTGGCTGGATGGAAAATATATCCTGACTAGTGAAGTAGAGTGAGAAGTATTGATTATATTATCAAGTACAGCAGTGAAAAATGAGTGGTAGGACAGGAGTTCAGGGGATTGTACTTTAGAGATATAGTACAGTTTTAAATTGCAGACGGTTTTTTTTTCCCCTCATAAAACTGGGCTGTTGAATATATAATAAAATGTTTTTTTTCTCTGGGGTGGATATTATGACTATCCATGTGAAATAATATTTGAATCAAAGATGGCATATTTGTCTGCTAAATGCTTTCTAATCTTGATAAACTAAATACCAAAGTTAGGAAAGATCCAACCCATTGTGAGTAACTACCTAACCCTAGATCATGGTAAAACAATTGTTTGTAGTGATGTCCTTGACACATAGGGGAATGATTAAATTAGGACCAATATGTTCTGCTTAATAAAGCTGGGAAATTTGTACTATGTTTGAGGCATATTTCAACAAAAAGTGTTAAATGCTGTCAGCATTTTCCTATGACAGTCTGGACTGAAATGAGCTGTTGGGTTTTTTTTTTTGTGGTACGCGGGCCTCTCACTGCTGTGGCCTCTCCCGTTGCGGAGCACAGGCTCCGGACGCACAGGCTCAGCGGCCATGGCCCACGGGCCCAGCCGCTCCGCGGCATGTGGGATCTTCCCGAACCGGGGCAGGAACCCGTGTCCCCTGCATCGGCAGGCGGACTCTCAACCACTGCGCCACCAGGGAAGCCCGGGCTGTTGGGTTTTTGAGTACGAGGTGCTTCTTAAAGTGCATTCATTATCTGAGATCACTAATGTAAAAATTAGCCATTTAATATTTGGAAGCTATATATGACTTAAAACAATTATTCCCTTAAAATGGTAATAATTTACTCTTAAGGCACTTATATACTGAAGTCTGATAGCCAATTGTTAAAGTACCTGTTAACTGAGGAACATGACAGAATTCATTAATGAAACATGAGGATTGTTTGGTTTTATAGTTATATTTATACTTTGTATATGCTTTGTATAGGCTTTATATATGTTTTTTCCTAATTTTTAATCTATACTAAAGTTGCTAAATCTCATGTGATTGTCATTGTTCGAAATGTTTTTTTTATTTTCACTAATAGTTTGGTCTTGTTTAATCGGCTTTCCTTCTTGGCAGAAGTAGAAGAGATCTGTCTTTTGGATACTATTTGTAAATGGATTAAGTCATTTAAAATGTTAGACTATGGAGAGATGATATCCTGAATGCTCTGTTGGAGTTGTATACAGTAGAAAAATTAAACATATACTTATTTTAGCTACTTATTCAGAGATTCAATAACTAACTCTAGAAATCAGAAAAAATACAAACCTTTTGGTGAAAAAGTAAGATGATTTGATGATGTCTAAGAGGGTCAAGGAAAATAGGTCTTTTACCTTCATTATGTTTTAATTTGTTATTTTATTTTGCAAAAACAAACATACATTCAGTAATTATTAGTGTTTTGTGAAATATTTTCTATGAGAATACAGATAAGAAATGTACTCTTCTTTATGAAAAGCAATAGAACAATATTATAGAAATATAGAAAAGTAGAACAAAGGTGAAAAAATGAAACATAATTTTTATCACTTCCAGTATTCTTAATGGTCTGTTTTTTTTCAACGATACAATTGTGGGCCTGTTTTTGGAAAAAGTATAGACTTTTTCCATACGTAGCTTTTCACTTCACTTGGTCAACTAAGTTAAGCTAATGCTTTCTACCTTTAGTAGTGGCAACAAGTAAAGTTTTTTTTAAATTATTATTTATTTATTTATTTTTTGGATGCAGAGCAAGGAGCCAACAATTTAGCTACTTATGAGATTATGACTTATTCACATCAGTTTACCTGAATGACTAAACTCTTAAGAAATCCAGCTTCGAGTCAGATTGTTTCTGGTTTCACTGACAAATAATAATGGGGAAAGTGGGATGCTCGTTAGTAGCTGGAGCTGAAGGATAAGATCAACATGGACCTCGAGCATTTGTACCTCTTCCTAAAATAATCTTCCTAAGAATCAGTATTTTTCTTGTCTGCAAAGTTTTTAATGCAATCAATGTTACATTTTAACATAACTATAATCCTAATTGTTAGGATCTCTCTCTACACTTCACTTTTTCTGCAATTTTTAATTATTTGCCTAGGATTTGGAGGATTCATTCTGCAAAATACTATTGTTATTTTAGATTGTGGTAGATTTTACTATCAGTAGGGGTGTAGCAATATAGGGATAGGGATGTAGCAGTATAAAATGCCTTAAATTATATACAAACTACACCATTACCAGTATACAAACATTATCATTTTCATTTTTGTTTTTCTAATATAATACTCCCATTAATATTTGGTCTAATATACTCTATTATCTTTGAGACATTTCTGATGAAAACTCATCCAGTTTCCAAGATTAAACTATTTTTTTCCTAAAGCTGTAATTTTGGTTTGGCATAAAGTATCCAGGTAGTTACAGAGATGTTATAATGTAGATAGCATCCATCTCTGGTTCCCTAAAGGTCCTGCCTCTGGAGTTAGACAGACATGGGTTGAAACAATTCACCTACGAGACAAGGCACTCATCTCTTTGTGTCACAGAGACTTCATTTTCTTCATCTGTAACATGGAGATGATGACTGGTGAAAGGAGGAAAGTAAGGGAAGGAGGGAGGAGGCATGCTTCCGCATACTGTCACCACATGAAGTTCTTTGGACTTTTATGGTGGTTCTAAAATCCTCATGTTGTTCTAAATGCTAAATGAATTCTCTGAATCACAGCTATGCAATTTGTATGTTAGATGTAACTCAATCAAATATTTTGACTTCAAATTATTTTCTATCAGTAGTGTTCTATTTTTTTCTTTTTCTGCAGTATTACAACTTTTATACTATGCCTCTTCTCTATAAAAGGAAATTACAAGTTTCTAAGTTGTTGAGATAGGAGAACAATGGTAACATGATTCATTTTGCCCAGTTCAGAAATTTAAAAAAACACTTTTGGAGTTATAAGCCTTTATTATTTTCTCTTATTGTAAACAGTTATTTAACACTTACTGTGCACCAGGTGATGTGGAAATCACAGAATAAAATTTTGCTCAAAAGGCATACTTTTCACAAATAAGGTTCTATTTAGTCTTGCCTTTTTTTAGTGATTTCCTTAGTTTTAGAACAAAAGGCTACTAAGGAAGGGGAGACTTAGGAAAAGGGAATGAGGGCTTAGGCAAAGAGTAATCTTTTAAGTTGGGGAGAGACCTGATGTGTTAGACAGGAATTTGTATGCCTTATAGCTGACTCACTGGAAACTCACTTTGGTAAGCTAGTCATAATTTTTGAAATTGAAAACCTATTTTAGCTACTGATCTTAAGTATAGGCAATCATCATTCATGAAGGCAGGCAAGAAAGGAAATTATATACTACCCTAGCAGAGGTGTTAGCACAGACAGCTTGGACAGAGCAATGGGGAGGAAGATGTGAAGTAAGTCCCGAGCAAGAGAGAAAGAGAGACATCATTGAACTGCGACTCACCTAGATACAGGCAGTGAAGTTAGGTCCTCTTCCAATGTGCTTTACTCCTCCTCACCATTAGCCTACGCTTCTATTCCTAGAAAATATGTTTCCTTCAGAGAGCTGAGAAGCACCTTTACAGAGGCCAATATAGTATTCTATATAAATGTAAATTTTATTAAGACAAAATTCACGTGTTGTTTCTTTTTGTATCACCTTTAATAAGAGAGAGAGACTTAGTGTGTCCCATAGGGAGTGCAGTCTGTAAATATTTATAAAAATTAAATGGCAGGGTATTTGCTCATTTAGTCAGTTTAACAAATATTTATTCAATGCATGTTATGAGTCAAGCATTGTTCTTAATATTTGTTATATGTTCATGGTTGAAGAAACAACTTCTGGGCTCATGGAGTTTATGTTTTAGTGAAATTCATAGCAATAAATTATAAATAAAATTAGAACAAGCTTTACTGTAAGAGATATTAAGCCCCATAAATTGTAGATCCCTTAGAGGGCATTAATCCATCTAGAAATATTCAATGTTTAGTAGGTGCATGAAATATGCCAATGTCAGTCAAAAGTAATCATGAAATATGCTTAACTTTTCATTTGTTTCTATTTCTCTTTCCCTGTTAGCTGCACTTTTTGTTCATACATCAAAATTCTGCACAGACATGACTGATAGTAACTCAAAATTCTGCACAGATATGACCTATAGTAACTCTTCTTTACTGCTGGAAGGTGACTCCTTCCTCTGTTCTCTTCCTTATGCAGGTTTCTAGAGAGCATTGTCCACAGGTATTTACTATTACATATACATGGATATCTTCCTAAGACATTCTGGACTATTTAAGAGCAAGGACTATTTGTGTGTTTGTTGAATGAATGTAGGTCCTTAAGTTTAAATGAAACCAACTTTTCTAAGAGTAGATTAACTGGATCAATTGAAATAAAATCAAATTCAGCTTCATTAAGTGTTTCAAGAAGTGCTATTAAGAGGATGCAAGGTGACAACTAGTTGTAAAATTTAAGAAAATTAAATTATTGAATTTAAAGTAAAAGAAGGTGAGAAAAGGCATTATAGTGAAAGCAGTGGCCATTCTTATTTGGGATAGAACAAAAGAAATTCAGCAGAATTGTAATGAATCTATGGTTCTTGTTTTGAAAACTGTCATATTATTATGTTCAGAATTGCTTAAATAGGTTCTGAAACAAAGGTAGAAAAATACACTTAGCTATGGTGACCTAACATAAACCTCTTGCAAGAAAAGCAGGTCATAATACGTCGACATTTTTATTTCTGCTAGGGAGGTTATATGCTGGTGACCCCAAGTTAGGAGTGTGTGTTGCCACCCTTCTGATGGGGAAGAGATGATGTGTGTGTGTGTGTGTGTGTGTGTGTGTGTGTGTGTGTGATGGGGTGATTATGGAAGAATGGAGTGGGAAAGGAGAAAGGAAGAAAGCAAGATGATGATAAAGTGATGCATACATGCTTACTTCAGTAGTTGGTATTTCTTCTCAGAAAAAACCATAAGAATTAGCTATAAAAGAAACTTTGCCTGTTTCTTTTCTGGGTGTAAGTTGGTGCTTAGTCCCAGACAGGAAATCAAGCACTCAGATATGTATACAGGGTAGAGGAGAAGGGGGACTGAGGCCAGCAGTGCGGCATGACCTTGTGCTGGCTGAATCCAGCCCTGGTTTCAGTAGGTATGATTTCCTGCTGGTGTGGGAAAAGCCAATAAAGGCTCCAAAGCCCTAGAACACTGAATGGCTTCAGTATTCAGAACAAAAAAGAAAGCAGCTCAGAGCAGTTTTGATAGAATACAAAGGTGTTCAAACTCTTTGTATTTATCTAGATCTTATCTAATATACTATATTTTACTAAAGTTAAAAAATAATATTTTTCATTAATTGACAACATGTGGTTGTTTTCATTTATATGCTAGAGTACCTGTTCAAAATGTGGATGCTTCCAAAGTCTATTATGTTATGATTGACATCTAGGATGTTTTCCTACAAGTAGAAGGCTTTCACAATTGGTCTATTAAACATGTTTCCACAAAAAGGAATTCATATGTTGGGAGGAAAGTTTTCCATGGATCAACCACTGTTAATTTTGGGAAAGACTTGCCAAGTTCTTTGTGTATATTTTAAAAGATGATTGATTCTAATTAATCACAAATACTTTGATTCCTTCAGATAAGGAGGAAAACAAATTATGCTTCAAGGCTTTTTCATCCTTTAAACATTTTTTTTTTTGTTATTATACACAAAAATGTTTATTGGGTAGAAGAAGATCATAATAAAAATAACACTTGTCTTACAATCAAGAGACCTAGGTTCTTATCTTAGGTTCTTTAGGTGTATAACAATGGGCACAACACAGTTTTCTTGTCTGTGAAATGAGAGTTTTTTGAGCTAAAATAGTTGACATCTAGGTCTTTTGAGCTCTAAAATACTAGTTCCATTAGAGTAACCATAGACAAGTCTTTTGAGAATATTAAATAAATGTTAAATATTATTGGCAGAAATTTTTGCAAAGGATTTCTCTGAAAATAAAACTAAGATTGTGGCCAAATGGAAGGAACTGACCCAATTTCTGCAACCTAGAACTCCTAAACCAGTTCAGTGAATGGATGGACTCTTCCAGGGACTTTTTGCTGTCTCAAAATTACTCTAAATCATGATAGATTTGACTCCAGAAACTTTTGGCAAACTTTTAAGGACACAGCACGAGTTAAGACTACTGTTCACCAACAGTAAACCTTTGTGTTTCTTTGTTATTATAGGAACCTCAGGGAAGCAGCAGTGTAGCAGCAGAGGAAAGCCTGAATTTCGTTAGAAAAATGGGAAGATGCTGTTTCTTTAGGCATGTTATTCTCATTGCACTTCTTGCCTTCATTTATTATTTGAAGGGAAATGTGCATTATTATCTCTGTCACTTTAGGGGCAGGCTTGACATCAGAAAGGAAAGGATACTGATTTGAAATTTGTTAAACAGCATGAAAGCTCTGTTTATGTATTTGATTTCAACAATAACAGTGAAACCACAATAATGATAGTTAAATATAGCTTTTCCCCAAGGATTATCAACTTTATTTCAAAGGCCCTTTTTATGCTTGATCGCTGTGTTCTTTAAATTTTAACTTTAGACTTAGCTGTTTTCAATAACTCCAGCCTTCTATAATCTTTTAACAGCCTAGCATTATTCAAGGAAAAAAAAATCTTTAGAATGAGCTTCATATCACTATCTTCTTTAAGTTTTATTCTGTTCTTGAATCTCATTTTCAAGTTGTTAAAAGCAATAACACAAATTGAGACTAAACCAAAATGTAGTTCTTTTATGTACTCACTTTCTGGGATGGTCTTCAAATTTTAGTTTTAGTTCCTATCCTGAAAGAGGTCAACAATTCAACAAACATTTATGGAAGTTCTACTACTTGCTGAAGCTCTATTATGCCCTGGGGATAAGTAGATGCTTAAGCCATGTGCCCACCCTGGGGGAATATTTGAGTGCCTGTGGAGTTTTTCACAAAAAGAGATTATTTTAAAGTTATGGGGTAAGTGACAAAGGTTCTTTTATTGACCAAACTTTAGTCAGGATCCTGAACCTTCTCCTGGGCCCATCTGTCACTACCTTGTACAATTTAGTTTTGGCATGAACCTTGCTAAGTCACTTTAATCAGAAGTTCACCCCCTGACACCATATCTGATCAGGTCACCTATCTTTACCATCTTTCAAGTAATGTCTGATCACTCTGACTTGTCTTCAGTAAGAATCCTGTTAGGTTGGTTTAGCTAGAACCCCTCTGCCCCTTACCCTTGATGGTTTCTCTTTGTAATTTTCTGTCCACTGACTCGCACTCTGCTTCTTGGCTCTTGCCACTTGCCCATGGTGTATTTGGAATTGAGCCCAGTTCTATACTAAGGTCTCTTACCCCTTATTACAATAGTCCTGAATAAAATTTGTTTTTAACTTCTTTAACTACTGTCCAGTTCTGGTTTTCCTTTGACAGTTATGGTGCTGCAAATTGAATAGGATCAGATTCATCATTGGACCCCCAGACCACTCACCCAGGACCCTAAGTGTGCACCTTTGAAGCCTTTGCTTTTACTGCTGACTGATTGATCGGGGACCCATTGGTGAGTCTGACTCCTAAACCAGTGCTCCAGACAAACATCTGTTGGAGCTGGTAGAGACAGATTTTGATTTTTAAGTGTACACTAAAAGCTGTGTTAGAATCCCAGATAAACAAAGGCTGGATTAGATTCTTAGGCTTCTCCATTTGTAAGAGGCTATTCTCTAGAAGGAACAGAAGCTGTGTTAGAGTTGTTGTTTTACTCTGATGCTTTTGCAAAAGTGCTTTACCTAAGAAGATACTCATGCAAAAACTATAACAAGTACTGATTTCTAATAATACTACTGAATGAAGTAAAAATTTCCAGAACTCTAATGGAAAAACTGGATTAATAAAACTGCCATCCCAAGATCAAGCAAACCAGGTATCAAATAAACATGGAACTAAATAAAATGATGAGGATGATTATAATTTTATGGCTCTTTATTTGAAATATTGCTATTTCTTGATTTCTTTCCAGATTTAAGAAAACTTTTCATTTTCTTCTCTTAAGCTATCTATAACTGATAGCAATTTGGTAAATTATACCTTTGTAAACAGAACTTAAACAATTTATCTTTTTCTCCTTATCTGATCCCACCAGAATTTAGCAACTTTTAATGAGTATTCTTATTTTCAAGGAAATATATTTTTTATGTAAGTTCAATAAGAATCTGTTCTCTTCTCTTGGGCTTCCCTGGTGGCGCAGTGGTTGAGAGTCCGCCTGCTGACGCAGGAGTCGTGGGTTCGTGCCCCAGTCCGGGAAGATCCCACATGCCGCGGAGCGGCTGGGCCCGTGAGCCATGGCTGCTGAGCCTGCACGTCCGGAGCCTGTGCTCCGCAACGGGAGAGGCCACAACAGTGAGAGGCCTGCGTACCACAAAAAAAAAAAAAAAAAAAAAAAAAAAAGAATCTGCTCTCTTGAACAGATTCACAATTGGAAACACTGTGAACAGCTCACAATTGGAAACATTGATGATTTTGCCAAGACTTTGAGTGGAATGTCATATTTGAGAAAGGTGTGTGTATAATCAAAGGTGACAGCTTTAAGGACCTATGGTTGATTTTATGGAGTCAATAAAGTCTCCCTTCAAAAAAACGATCTGGTGTTTTTCTTCTAGGGTTCCTGGTTTTTTAGGTTAGTAAGGAAAGTCACTTTTTTTAGGACCAGGAACCTCAGGATATTTTGGGGACCTGGAGAAGGAAGGAATTCACTCAACAGGTATGGCAGGCGAACTCTGATGGTGAGTCCTTGGCTTGGCTTCCTCCCCTAAGAGGCTTTTAAAAGTCTAATCTGAGATTGCTTATGAAAATTTCCAGCAGAACAAATTCAAAAGACCTATGTTGTCAATCTCTATTCTTGCTGCACTTATGTAAATAACCAGGCCAAGTTTAATGAAAATAGACTTACTTTGCAAACAAACTAACCTTACTTTGACTATCTTTGATAGAAATGATGGTGACTGTAGAGAGAAAAATTGTTTCAGTGGAAAACTATAGAACACTCTAGTGGATATTAAATTCTAGTCCTGTTCATTGTTGTTAAGGCTTCGTTATTTATCCCACAAACTGGACTGGATCATGAATTTTTCTAGTTTCCTCTAAAATCTGGCCACAACTATCCAAATTAATGTTTCTAATTTTTCTCCCTTCTGACTTGGAATCATTGAGAACTAAAATTATCTTTTCCCAAAGCCCTGCTAGCTGAAGCTGGATGACTTGATATAAACTTTAAGGAAATCAGCATAACAGATCATGTGTGGGCAATATCATGCCTGCTGCTGTGTGAGTTCAGAAGGTTCACTGGAACACCCCATGCCAACACTAGAGGCATTCAAACTGCAAACCAGGAATTCCACTGGATTACCAGTGCTGCCCTCACTCCACCATCTAATGATACTTCAAGTTTATCATCTAGAAATCTTCCTGACTGGCTGCCCACTGAATTCAGAAACTGGATTTTTAACTATTAATCTCAGTTTTTCCTTTATTTTCATGGAAACTCCCCTCATTAAATGCCTGGCTGCTAGCACCATCTAGCAAATTCTCTCTACTACCAGTTCCCAATAGATGATTGAACTGATCCTTAATGAGTGAAAGATAACCTGATGAGAAATGGACCTATAATGTTCAAAAGAAAGAAGAATGTCCCTTCTTCCCTTGAACAAGAAATGGGACTGACAAAGATTCTTTGTTTGATCACCCTGGCGTGTCTTTAGCAAGAATTCTATTAGGTCAGTTTAGCTCAGAACCCCCTTACCCCTGATGCTGCCTGTTTGTAATTTTTCATTTACTGAATAACCACACCCCTCACCCCCATCACCCTGCTCCTTGGCTATAAATTCTCAATTACCTATGCCGCATTTGTAATCAAGTTCTCTTTTTCCTATTGTAAGAGTCCTGAAAAAATTGTTTTACTGCTTTAACTACTGTCCAAATCTGTTTCTTCTTTGACATAAGTGAGAAGGTAAAGGTAGGGCTGGGAATTCAAAACTCAGAAATCAAGGAGCCATATTCCTCTGGGTCACCGCCTAAATTGATATATCTGGAAGTGTCTTCCCACCTTCCCAGGCACTGGTAGCCCTCAGAAGAATTTTCCTTTGCATCAAGACCTTTTCACACTGGTGCCTAGGACCCTGCTCCTGTACTCTGCTCCTACATCTCTACCCCAGGGGCTCCTGAAACTGCTTCTTCAGATGTTGAACTCTTGTCCATAGAGCAGTTGCTATATTGGATGACCATGGGCATCAGGGACAGTGACTAATATAGCTCACTGTCAGGGGGGACTTGTGAGAGCAAAGATCGCTGCAGGGCACTGAGGATCGTTAGTAGTACCAACAGCAGCATCTTTTGGCTTCTATTTCTGTGTAGTGGTGCTGGTTAGTGGCCAATATTTAGAATTGTGAGTGTGGGTTAGATTCAGGAACAAGTTTATTATATTCTAAGTGTCTTGGAACTTCTCTTCCTAGAGTGGGAAATAGGTCAGAATTCTACCCCAGATAAAGCTTTATTTAAAAGAGAAAACAAAGCATTAGGTTACATGACCACATATATAAGTTATTTAACATTATATTTTTTTATGGAAAATATATTTGACCATTCAAAGTTTGATTTTGGAAAGAAAGAATATTAGCTCATTTATTTAGGTGAAAAGATTGGTTCTTGTTAGACACAGGCTAATTGTAAATTAATAAAATTATTTTTACAAATACAAACATAGTAACGTTGTTTGGTCCTGTCTTTGATGAAGAAAATGATAGAAGAATTTTGTTCTTATTTTTAAGTAATTAGAACATGATTTATGATAAGTTTGGCTTAGAAAATATTTAACTATACAAGACAGAATTGGTGAAGGAAGAATAAATGGGTTAAAAATACTGCCCAGAAAAATCACAAGCTGAAAACGGAGATGAGCTGTTTTAATAAGATCAGGGAAACCAGGTGCAGAGACGTTACAAAGATAAGCCGGGACAACCTTGAGGTTCAACCAAGTGGAGAGATAAGAATGACCTCTGGATAAATGAAAAGATAGAGTAGGAGAAAATGAAACTAGCAACTGCTGAGAAGTTCCTTAAAGCTATGACTACAGAAATGGGGATCTAAATGATTGGATTCCACCATATTCAAAAATGGACTGCCCATGCTGTACGCTTTACTGGTGGAAAAATTAGACTCTTGCTCAAGTATTCATTAGCGTGTATGAGTGTGGGAGTGTTCTGTGTTTGATGCACATATATAAAAGGGTTTTTAAAAATTAACCCTTCTCTTTTCTGCTTATCTTTTGGCAAATAAGTATGTGTTATTTTTAACTCAAATGTGTCAAGTCTTTATTTACAATGAATGCTGTTCAAGGCAACTCTGTTTTATTAGAGGAAAGCTTTGCTTTTAGGTTTGAAAACCCTTTACTGGTTCAAAGTCAGGCTCTACTAGTGATCCAGGATCTCGGAGAAGCTCTGTTTTCTAACTGTAACTTAGGATGTGTGTGTGTGTGTGTGTGTGTGTGTGTGTGAATTCTTTCCGTGTTTTTTTTTTATTTTATTTTAGAGTACATTTAGATTTACAGAGAAGTCATGATGATAATACAGACAGTTCCCGTACTCTCCAGAACAAACTTACCCTATTATTAACATCTTACATTAGTATGGTACATTTGTCGCAATTAATGGTCCAAGACCTATACCCTATTATTAACTAAAGTCCACACTTTATTTAGATTTATTTAGTTTATCTGGTGTCCAGTTTTTGTTCCAAGATCCCATTCAGGACACCACATTCCATTTAGTTGTCATATCTCCTTATGCTCATCTCTGCTGTGATGACAGTTTCTTAGATTTGCCTTGTTCTTGATGACCTTGACAGTTTTGAGGAATATCAGTCAGATGCTTTTGTAGAATGTCCCTTAATTGATACTTGTCTAATGTTTTTCTCATGATTAGTCTAGTATTATGGGTTTTAAGAGGAAGACTACAGTGGAAAAGTACCATGTTCATCACACCATATCAAGAGTACATGCTATCAACCTATCACTGTTGTTAATTTTGATCATTTGACTGAGGTTCTGCACTATAAGCTTACTCTTTTTCCCCCCTTTCCATATTGTACTCTTTGGAAAGAAATCACTATGCATAGCCCACATTTAAGAAGGGTGGAATTATATTTTACCTCCAGGAGAATAACTATTTTATGAGAGAGATTGTGACAACTAAATACATATAAATATATATAAAACTAAGTGTATATAAAAGACTTGGAAAATATACAGTACTATTTAAATAAATATTATTAATGATAATCATCATAGTAAGAGTGTCAAATACATGCTAGATGTGCTATTAACCAGCATCTCTGCAAGTAATTGACAACTAAATTATAAAGTTGAGGGAAGAGATGAAGAGAAAGAAAATACAATTTTAATTAAGGAAACAACAGTCTTCCTAAATAATTGTTCTATCAGAATTTTCATTTCCACTGTTGCCAAGTGTTCTGAACTAGTTCACAGAGACGTGCTCACTTATTTTTCAAATCTACTACCTAGTTAGCACATGTTTTTTTCAATTTGAGCCAGATAAATCAAGTTATCTAATTTGCATTATCCTTTTACATACCAAACTTTTATAGACTCTCTCTTTACAATCAGTCAATTTTTCAATGTGAACTAGAGTGATACAGAAATATGGAAAAATATAACCCTACTATGATGTCATTTTAGATGTGCCCATTGGATCTGAAAAACAGAACAGGAATTAAAAACAACTCTTACACAGCAAGAGTGAGTGACTGCAGCCATCTATAGGTGTGTGTATGTAGGCGTGTGTGTGTATATAAATATATATATATATATCTCCTGAAACTTCAGTCTTGAGTAAATATCCGTAAAGAAAATTTCTTTTCAGTGGACAAGCATACTCAATGTTCATTCAACAAAAACTACAAAAAATATTATAATAAAACAGTCACATTTGTAATTCATTTTGCCAGAAAAGTACTGGTAATATCTTTAAGGGTAAAAAATGCAATGAATAGAAAACACAAAAATAAAAGTTAAAACTTTAAGTTGTCAATACCTAGAAATGGAAGTTGGCTAAACTAGACACTTAATACATTTATAGATATTTATGTGAAATATAGAAAACAAAGCCTGTGTTTTTAATCAATTTTTACACAGAAATATAGGTATTAAATTGCCAGTAAAAATCAATGGTACATATTATTTTTCAAATGTTTTAGTGCAGAGACTTCCAGCAACTAACATAGAGCCTAGGAATTAGAAGTTTGCAATAGAGCCATGATTGGTTTGGAATTTCGAGACCAACGGAGAATTCCTTAAACTAAGGGTATTATTCAATCCTTATGCAATATTTCAACTTTAGAGGAACCAAGAGGTAGTATAAACACAGATTTGGATTTGAATCCCAACTGATTCATTTATTAGCTGTGTAACTTTCAACAAGTCACTTAGCCATCCTGTACCTGTTTTATATGTTTAGAGGTGCAAAGACGATGTTTGTGAAGAGACCAGTACACAGCAGTTGTTCAATGAAGATAAGTGATTATGAAAATTGTTTGTTACTGACCTCTAGTAGGTGATTGCTGCTTCATATATCTTCTTTTGAGATCAAAAATAATAATACTGCTTTGCTTTTATTTTGAGAAAATAAGTATTAAAATTTTCTATATTTCTCAGGCTAGAAGTACACATAACACTCCTGGAAATTAATGTTACAATTGAGTAATCAATTATATAAATCTGACTGGGCTAAAGTATTAACGCAAGATCTTCTGAGAATTTTAAGTTCATTTAACTTTACTTATGCACTTAAAATGTTTCAGGTGTATAATTAAAAATACTGGAAAACAATGTGAAATATGGTTTAAATTCCTACAATTCTGTTAAATGTCAATCTTTTATCTGTTAAAAAGCAGGAAAATATTTGTTTCTAAAATTTTCTTAGTAAAAATGCTATTCAACTTCACTTTTACCTAGATCTTGATATTAGATTTTGGAACTTTATTTATTCCTTCTTAATGTTTGACAGAGCAGTGGTTTGTTTTTACGAAGCTGAGAAAATAGTTCAAAGGGGAAATAAAGTAAAATGAATTTGCTATTCAAAAGCTGAAAGTGTAGGCAATAATGAAAAACTTCCTATTAACTGTAGTGATTGAGAAATCAGTTAGAGAGCTGTAATTGTCAATTAAGATAATGAGCACCATGAGCTAGAAACAACATGTGTGGAACAGGGGCTAGTACCAAGCACCATGGGAAAAATTGCAACTCTTAGTGGGTCATAAAAACTAGAGGAGTGTAAAACTACACCAAAAGAACTACAGACACTGAGGGCTACTTTAGTAGATTTCAGGGGCTTCTTAATGACCATCTTGTACATATTTAATATGAATTTTAAGAGAGAAAATATTTTCATTTTCAACTGGCCTTTTGCATATTTTATATTAAATTAGTTATCATTCATAATTTGCTCATTACTCTACAAAACGACCTGATTTAATAGTTGAGCTCCCTTTATGCTTTGCCAAGGAAAAATAAGTTGATCCTAAGGAAAAATAAAATTGTTCCTATTTGATACTACTATTAATTTCATTTTGGTTTCAAAATGAAATTGATAGTAGTATAACATTTAAAATTGTATCTTTTTTTATTTGAGGGTATGAAAAACTTGGAACTTTTTATCTTTTTAATATTAACATTTCAATAGAAAATTTATTTAGTGTCTTCTATATGCTGGCATTGTTAACAGGTGCTTGGAATTAAAAATTAAGAAAGACATGATACCTATGCCCAGTCTATTAAAACAAACAGACTGTAATCTTGTGCAATATGTTCTATATAGCAGAGGTTTATACAGAGTTTTGCAAAGTTTATGACTAGGGAACTAAGTATTGATATTAATGATTTCTGAAGCTGGATCATGAAAATACAATAGAAATTTGTAAGGCAGAAATGGAGCATTTGGGATGATGAAAATGTATGTTTAGCCAAAATATTAAGATGTGAAATAATTTTGGAATAGAATAGGTGTCTCTACAGCTACAGCATATTTTAAATGGTGGGGAAATAGTAGAAGCTGCTGATAGAAGGCAAGGTAAGTTGGTTACATAGATGAATGTTGCTTATACAACTAGACTATTAATGTGTGCAAATAGTGTCAAAATGAAAGAGGTAAAATATTTTAGGAACATTATACCTAATTTATTTAAGCACTTTAGCGCTTGTTGAAAGGCAAACAAAATTTTAAAATCTACTTTCTAGCTGAGCTCACTTGCTTTGGAATATTAGAAATACACCTTGTTGGATAAAGACAAGTTCTCTCTTGCTCGCTTTTCTCATAGATTATTCTTTTCTCTACTCTCACAGCCCTACCTCAGACTTGTAGGGTTTCACAGCTACAAGCAGGAGTTCTTATTGCTTTTCCTTAAAGCCATGGTCTGGAGGAGATCTTGGTCGAGGAAGACCAAGGATAATACTCCAGAGAAATATTTGTCTGGCTGGGGGAAGGAAGTTCTCAGGTGTCAGTTAACATAATGTGGCTTCTATCCCTGAGCAAGTCCAAGTCAGAAGTCTCTCGTGACATAAGGATGTTGAGTGGGGAGGATACCCCAGGAGTCAGGAAGGATAGGTGTTCTCGTTAAAGATTAGGAGATGCATTTCTTCGTAAGGCGGAGGATATGATGTGAGCATAATTGTAATATCTGAATGGTCTTCACTACTTCTTCCTTGCATGTTTACTCTGTTTCAGTTCATCCATTCATTAGGCCTCTGCTGGACCTAAAGGCAAGTTACGAAGAACAATTCATGTTCTAGGCAGTCACTCAGCCCTCCAGTGGAGTGCCTCTTTCTGATCAGTAACTATGATGTCCACCCTTGCCTCTCTGGCTTTCAAATGTGGCTTTTTCCTTAAATCAACCTCTGTCCCCATCAGACATAATTATTTTCTGTCTACCCTCTCCCACTCCCAAAATTTCAAATGACATTTTGAACCTTGACTCTTCTATGTATCATGTGGTTTTATCTGCTTTTACACTTTGTTTCCACCTTTGCCTCTGGGATGAGGGTTTCTGGTTCCAAGGATCACTGAGGAACTCTGAAATTTGATTCATCCAAGCCAGCTTGTGTTAACGATAGGTTTTTTAAAACAAAACAAAACAAAACAGGATATCAAATATAAGATTTCTCCAAAATCATAACAAGCAGGATTTCAAATTAAATTTGATGAACCTACTCTTTTAAGTCCTGTAGTAATTGTAACTGTATTGTGATTGGAAAACACACTAAAAGTTTATTTTTAACCATGTCCAACACAGCCCCTGCAACAAAATTCTTTTCACCAACTTCTGCCTTGAGCACAGTTCTTTTTCCAGTTCCCACACCAGGCAAGTCCTCTGTGTGTGTTGTGATGAGCATATGTGTTAGAGATTATTATCCTCAGAGTCCGACAGTAGGAATACTGGAAGCTCTGGAAGCCACGGAGCTTAAGCCAGGAGGTCCTGGGAATGAATGTTCTCCAGGAAAGAGGGAAAAGGGGCACCTGTGGGAAGCTGTGCCTTTGATGAAGACCTTAGCTTTTTTCACCTCTGGTTGTCTTCTACATCTTTGAAACTTTTATTTACATTTTCTGTCTGTTTATTCCTTTCTAATGCTTTCTGGGGACACTCCTTAATCTATACTGCCAGCTCACTAATTCATTCTTCAACCTGAACCATTCCACTCTTCAGTGTTGAGTTTATTATATCCACAATTATATTTGTTCACCCACTATCTCCAGTTGTTTTCTTATTATATCTTTTTATGCCCGTTCAAATAACCTGCTGTATAGCACAGGGAACTCTACTCAGTGCTCTGTGGTGACCTAAATGGGAAGGAAATCCAAAAAAGAGGGGATATATGTATACATATAGCTGATTCACTTTGCTGTACAGCAAAAACAACACAACATTGTAAAACAACTATACCCTAATAAAAAATTCTCACATATTTGATGATATTTAATATATTTCTTCAAAATATTTATCCTGCCTGGATCCATCAATTCTGATTTATATGGTAGATGGTTTTGTACATTGTCTTTCTTTTACGGAGACTATGCTATAAGTGGGTGGAATCTCCAGAGATTATTAGCTAATGAAACCTCAGCCTCAGTTTATGTCTCCCAATCTTTGGGAATTGTGTGTGTGCATGCCACTTTGGTGCCTCTCGCCCCCTCCCCTATTCAATTCTAATTTAGTTTGTCTGACAGGGGCCCAAGTTTCAGTTTCTTCAAAGCTGCCTTGGTGAAGTCAATGTGCAGCCATGTTTAAGAACCTCAGAGCCCTGACCATTGTAGTGGGAAGGAAATGCTTGGGGATAGCTGGGTACCCCTACTCTGTAATATGTTCCATGCAGCCGGGAATGGCAATGAAGTGATTAGTGAGTGATCTGCCCTGAGCAATGTGAAGCAAAGGAAAAACCAATATACCCAAGCCCACACCACATCCATGATCCAGGACTTGCCTTTTCTCTGGACTGTTCCCCCTAGAGTTGCCCTAGGGATTTCCCACTTTTTGCATCAATTCTCATCAATCTCCCTCTCCTTTGTGCACCCTCTCCTGGACTGACAGGAAGTCATTCTTGTTAGGAACCACAAGGGTAAATTCTCTAGCTTGTTAGCCTTTCCCTGTGAACAATGGCAGAGAATTCACAGTAACAACCACTATTATACAAGGACAGACTCTTATGTATCATATATTTTCCTGATGGCTGACACTTCTTTATACCCCCTCGATACTTTGTCCTCTGTTATAATGATGACAATTTACATTACTTAAAAAGCTATAAAATTCTTAAAATGACAAGATTAAATATACTTTATAGTAAGAAATATATCTATTAAATATTTCTACTTGAAATATTCTGATATAATTTTGTTGAGGATTTTTTAAAACATTATTTTAAAATGTCCTACTGTATTAAACACTGACTTCTGGATATATTTTAAAATTTTGTGAAGACTTAAGATAATCATAGTGAATATTATTGACTGCCCCATTATGTTTTGCAGTTCTTGGAACTATTCAATAGTTGTATTCTTCATTAGTTGGTTATTATTATTATTCCCTATGGCCTTCAGAAGAACTGCTTTCTCTGATTCTCTGTTTTATTCTGTAATAGTTTAAATAAAGGGATATTCATTCTGTTTAGAATCATATAAAAAGTAATACACTCAGAGTGACAGTTTTATGAACAAAATTCAATACAAAAATTTTTGAATTTTTTAATTCTGGGAAACAATGTTTGACACATTTCTTGTTTTGAAATTATGTCCAAATAGTTGAATTTGCTGGATTTAAATAACCACTAGATGAGAGAGATGGTAACTCTAATTAAATAGTATCACTTATCTCCTGATATGATATTTTCCTTAAACAATAACAGACTTGAATTCCTCCCTTCACTCATTAGCATATAAGCATCCTTAAAAAAAAATCTAGAGCACATTACCAATTCCCATAACAGATACTATGATGGTTCTATGAAACACATCCATAAGCATCTATTATCTTTTAAGGTGAAAGCTGGGCTGAATAGTGCTTATTGTTCAGTAGATTTTTATAGAATTGTCTTTATACACAGATGATATGTCACTAAACTGAAATTTTCTTTTCAGCTGTCTTGAGAGTTGATGTGAGATTGCTAGACAACCAGTCTTAAAGGTGACCAGATTGGCCATTCTGCTCATAATTTTGCCTGTATCACAGATGCACTCATATACTCTATTAGTCTATTTCTTAGGGGTGCTGTAGAAGAGATTTAAAGGTGCATGTTACTAAATTGGAAATAACCAAATTATTTGACAGATTCTATTTTCCAGATATAACAAGTGGTTCATAAAAACATTTGGCATACAATTTGACAAATCATCTGAATGAAAAATATTAGAATATCAAAATTTTCTTATAAATATGATCTCCAAATCAAAATCTAAATATCTTTATAATTTCCTCACTTTTTAAAAAATCAAGACACTGTTATACTGAAATAAAGCAGGACCATTTCACCTAGGTACTTGATAGGTCATTTCACTACTTTAATGTTTTCTGTAATGCATGGCTTACACAAGAAAACTTATTCATATTATGAAATATGATTTTTGTAATCATACCTTCCAATAGGGTAGAGCCCATGAGGAAAATAAAACATATTATTAAATATAAAACATATTCTCTTTGAAAATAGCCAGCCAAAATTTTGGCAAAGCAAATATAAGCACTATTTTAGTTAGAATGAAAATAGATTGCTTTATACAAGTGTGTATCAAAAAGATCTTTTAAAATGTAATCTGACTTTGAGATCTTTACTTCATATGTTTCTTTACAGGCAGCAAACTAGCAGAACAGAGGAGATTGAGAATAACAGCATAAAGTAATCCATTTCACAGGATCTTTACATATTTTTTCATAGACTGTGCAAACACTGACTATCACACTGAGTTGAAAATATTGGATTATTTTCAAAGAGGTTTAAATACTCAAGATAGGCCATCTTTTAAATAGGTTTAACCAATATTATTTTATCAGATCACTGGTTGTTCTTTTATTTGTTATTTAACCTGCTACAAAATTAATTTTAGGTGACCATATTGTCACAGAGCACTTTTTCTACTTAGAAAAGTTGGATTGAATTTTGTGTTTCCTGTTAGCTCTAGAATGTTTTATTAAAATCTGAATGTAATCAGTCTATTTTTGCCATGATTGATTGATTTTCTCCCATCTAAAAAGAGACCCCTATTAAATAAAAGTGGTAAAAGACACCATCTTCAGAGTACACTAAACAAATCAAAATTCTACAGTTGCTTATCTGATAAAAGAATGATTCTTCCTAGTCTTATTGGGTCCTTGGCTTTATTTTGGTGGAATCTGCTGAGAATTTTTACTCCATCTCATGCATATCTGGTCTCCTCTATTCCTCTTGTAATCTGTGCAGGGTAATCTCATAATATCTCAGCTGTTCTTTCTTCCTCTGAGGCAGTTCCAGTAGTAAAACATTTCTCTTTGCCCTTACACAGGATCTGCCTGGGAGAGACTAGCTCACCTGTCAAAATACTGTAACTGTTGATTTCTAGCCCTGCCAGAGAGTACATCCATACTACTGCCAAACTCAGAGGGTCTGATATTTTAGGAACTCCTAAGGTCATCTATTTATACTATCCTTAGATTCTTAATAGTGAGGAATAGATTTTGTAGTTATTGGTTCTCTAGTGGAGTGGACCTTGTATGGTAAAAACTGTGATATGGGAACATAGGTATATAAATATATTTAACCAGAAGAATTTCCATTCTAATACTGGTGTATTGAGAGTCACACCTCTTAGGCATAATAGGCAAAAGAGGAAACCTCCACACTGAGAAGAGAAAGGTCAAGTAAAACATATGGCAAATAGAAAATAAAGATTTTGCCTTAAGGTGCAGGGAAGAAAAATAAAGTGAAATTAAATCAGTCTGGGCCTTAAGCTCCACATTCCAGTCTATTGGTGTGGATGGAAAGGAGATAAGAGATATTTCACTGGAGCTGAGGACATGTGTTTGGCCTGAGGTTTATTGATAGCCCTAGGAACATAAATCCCTGGGTATCGGGGAGACATCTAAGTAATATCTAATGAGACTGGAAAAGATAATAATTGAGTAATAGCAGAAGGATTTTCAAATGTTTATGATGCATAATTTTGTTCCTGTCTATGAAAATCATGAAGTGAAAACAGATGTTATAACAGAGTAGTTAAGAGGCAAGCCTTCTGAGTAGCGCAGCTTGTGTTCAAACTCTAGGTCTCTCTTTTACCAGCTGTGTGACTTTGGGCAGGAGATTTCACTTCTCTGTGTCTTGGTTTTCTTATGTTAGAATGTATAGCATAGGGCTTATGGTTAGGATCAGTTAAGTTAATGAATGTAAAGTACTTACAAGAGTGCATGGTACATTTAAAAAATAAAAGATGCTTAATACATGTTAGCTATAAAAATGCTATTAGAGTAATTATGATATTATAATTATAATGTTATAAAGGAAAGGGGAATTTGACCTGTTTTTTTCATCTAGCCATGAACTACTCATCCCTAAGTAGTTTTCAGAACTCACTCTCAGAGTTTGATAAGGCTTTTATTTTCAGGCCCATTTCAAGTCACATTTAAGATCCTGTATTACATGTATTTTTTGTATATTCACAAAATAATAGCAATTTCTTATACTTTTCTGTTTCCTAATTTATAACAGTTTTTTTTTCAAGTAGATAAGGCAGATATACTCTACAGATGAGAAAAGTGAATCTGCCTAGAAGTTTGTATTTATGAACCTGTGATTTGATAGAATATACTGCTGGCACAGGCCAAAGAAACATTTATGATTAGAGTGGTAATCAGCTGTTGCCTTGAGCATGGGAAATGTCATCAACTTAATTTTTAAAGGTTCTTTATTAGGATTTTTCACTGGGTAAATTAAAAAAAAACTTTATTTTTACCTTTAATAAAAAAACAATTCTAGTAACTAATTTACTTTCGTAAAATACTACATTACAGCTGTCTTTTGCTTTTGTCTTTTGCTTCCTTCTTGGTTAATACTTTGGCTCAAATGAATGGCTTTAAGAGTAAATTCTAGCAACCTGAGCTTTACATTATCTTCAACAGGCAACCCAAGGATTATTACCTAGAAAGAAGCTCATTATTCATCTCTTTTGAGCAGTTGCCCAAATGAAACAATGGTGTCATACATTATATTAACATGCAGCACAAAAGATCCCTGCTTACTAAACAATTCTGAGCTCAGGAAAAGCTTGGATCTTCTTCCAAATAATAATGTGAAAAAATAAAACAAAACAAAACACTTTACCTACATCAGCAGAAAACAAATGTTTAATGTAACTCCACAATAAATTTGAGGATTCTTGTCCTAAATACTGCTTTTTAAGCTTTACAGTCTTATTCTATCTTCCTCCAGATTCTACTGCTGCATTTCTCAAGTGATAGCATGATGACTAGAAATAAAATTAGGAAGACATAGGTGACAGAAATTAAATGCTTCTAGTTTCAAGAATGACCAGGGCTGCTGTCACCCATAATTACATATGGAGCCTTGGGTGCTGCCGAGAACCAGGTGTTTGTTGGCCTTTGCCTAGTGCATCAACTCTCTGATGAGTCTTTTCATCTAGCTTCCCTATAGTTTGTGTTGATGGAAGTATGAGCAAAATCTATCTCTGCCTTCTTAAATCATGCCACAGAGAATGATTCCAAATGCCATCTAATCCAGAAACTAAGCCTCAACAAACATATACGACCTTGGAAATATTTTTATCTTTCTACTCTAAAACTGATTGACAACTGTAACTTTCATTTTGGGGCACCATTCTTTAAGCCTGAAGTTGAGGTTGGGAAGAAGATAATAGCTTATTGAAATGACTGAGCACTCACATTCCTGAGAATGGAAAGTCCTGTAAAACGTGCTTGCAAATATATTTAATTTTGGCTTATGAGATCATATCATGCTTTCAGATATGTTAAAGGCATATAGGTTTACCATCACTACAACTAAATGACTATCTAGGTAACCTATGGCCATTAAAAAAAAAGATACTTGGGTGATATATATTAACAAATAACATTATTCTCTAACTCATTTTTTCACTGATGTAGGGATATAAGGATTAACTACTATTTGCTGGCTAACCTGAGGAAAGCTAAAGGTCAAATTTTTCTTATCATAGTATTTAAATTGTGACTATCCAAGTCTTTTATTATCATGACTTGTTTTGGCCATGATAGAGTTCTTCTATATTTACAATTTCAGAATACTGTTTTTACTTTAGAATGGACTCAAACCATCATTTTCAGAGTGCGTGCAGCACTCAGACTAGGAGTTCAACATGCCTGAGTGGAAGTTATGTGGACAACTCAATAACAGTGCATTTCTGTGGTACTGCACCCTCTACAATTTAGGAGAGCTTGGTTTTAAGTCTTCTGTTGGGGCACAATTCTTTGTATTGCTATGTCTGCATGAGGGAAATATACTTAACTTTATTGTAAAGTATCATTTGGCTTAAAATATCTCCTCTTCCACTCCAATCTTTGTCTGGAAGTGCCCAGAAATGATATTGTTGATTAGGCAGGGTAAATGTCTAACCATTTGACAACTCACCTAGAAATCTTGCCTAGAATTTTTACTACAAAATGTAAGACACAAATGTTAGGAGCAAAATTAAAATAGAAAAAAAGTGATAAGTACAGTTTTTTCATGTTTAAATACTACTAACTACAGCTGTGTGCTCTATTCCTGTCACCATTAAGAGAGAAAATTATGTCTGTTTTATTACCTTATTTCAAGGTTTAACAGGAACTGGTTTCAAGTTTTCTTTTTTATTTTCTATCTACCTCTAAAATATTATATATGTTATCTGGCTTAAATAAATATTGTGTGTTTTCTAATATGTCATTTATTTTTTCACCTTTATTCATGTATAAATGACACGTAAAATTACAATACATTTAAAATGTACAATGTGATGATTCGATATACATATACATTGTGAAAATATTCCCACAGTCAAAGTAATTAGCACATCCATCACATCAGACGTTTATCTTTTTTTTTCTTTTTGATGAGAGCACCTAAGTTCTATTCTCCTAGCAAATTTCAGTTATACAAAATAGTATTATCAATTATAGTCACCATGTTATGTATGAGAACAAAAGATCTTATTCATCTTATAGCTGAAAATGTGTACTCTTTTTACCAACCTCTCCCAAATTCTCCCACCCCTCACCCTTGGCAGCCAGCATTCTGACTCTGTTTCTCTGAATTTGACTTTCTATTTTTGAGATTCTACGTACAAGTGATGTCATGTAATATTTGTATTTCTCTGTCTAGCTTATTTCACTTAACATAATACACTTCAGGTTCATTCAGGTTCTAAACGGCAGGATTTCCTTCTATTTAAGGCTGAATAATAAGCCATTTTATATATATATATATATATATATATATATATATATATATATATATAATTTTCTTTATTCCTTCATTCTCATGACACTTAGATTGTTTCCATACCTTGTCTATTGTGAATAATAATGCAATGAGTATGAGAGTACAGATATCTTTTTGAGATTATTGTTTCATTTCCTTTAGATATATAACCAGAAGTGGGATTGCTGGATCATATTGTGGTTCTATATTTAATTTCATGAGTAACCTCCATAATGTTTTCCATAGTGGCTATATTAGTTTACATTCTCACCACAGTGTACCAGGGTTCCCTTTTCTCTGAAACCTCATCAACATTTGTTATCTCTAGTCATTTTGATAATAGATACCTGAACAGGCTCGAGGTGACATCTCATTGTGGTTTTTGTTTGCATTTCCCTAATGATTAGTGATATTAAGCACCTTTTCATATACCTCTTGACCATTTGAATGTCTTCCTTGGGAAAAAAAAATGCTATTCAGGTCCTTTATTTATTTTTAGTGGGATTATTTATTTTTTAGCTTTGAATTGTATGAGTTCCTCACATATTGTGGATATTAAACCCTTATCAGATATGTAGTTTGTAAATATTTTTTTTTCCCATTCTGTATGTTGCCTTTTCATTTTGTTGATGGTTTCCTTTGCTGTGCAGAAGATTTTTAGTTTGACATAGTCCTACTTATTTATTTTTGCTTTCATTGCCTTTGCTTTTGCTGTCAAATCCAAAAGAATTGCTGCCAAAAACAATGTCAAAAAGAATAAAATACCTGTGAATAAACCTACCTAAGGTGGTAAAAGACTTATACTTGGAAAACTGTAAGACACTGATGAAAGAAATTGAAGACAGCACAAACGGATGTAAAGATATCCAGTGTTCTTGGATTGGAAGAAATAATATTGTTAAAATGACCATACTATCCAAGGCAATCTACAGATTCAATGCAGTCCTTATCAAAATACCAATGGCATTTTTCACAGAATTAGAACAAATAATCTTAAAATTTGTATGAAAACACAAAAGACCCCAAATAACCAAAACAATCTTGAGAAAGAACAGAGCTGGAGGAATCATGCTCCCTGACTTCAGACTATAATACAAAGCTACAGTAATCAAAAGAGTATGGTACTGGCACAAAAACAGACACATAGATCAATAGAACAGAATAAAGAGTCCAGAGATAAACCCACACACTCATAATGTATGAATGTTCCCTCTTTTTTCATAATGTATGAAAAAAGAGGGAACAATATGCAATGAAGAAAAGAAAGTCCCTTTAATAAGTGGTGTTGGGGAAACTGGACAGCTACATGTAAAAGAATGAAATTAGAACATTCTCTCGCACCATATACAAAAATAAACTCAAAATGGGTTAAAGACCTAAATGTAAGACTGGATACTATAAAACTCCTAGAGGAAAACATGGGCAGAACATCCTTTGACATAAATCATAGCAATATTTGTTTTTGAATCTGTCTCCTAAAAGAAAGGAAATAAAAGCCAAAATTAAAAAAATGGGGTCTAATTAAACTGAAAAGCTTTTGCAAAGAAAAGGAAACCATCAAAAAGAAAAGACAACCTACTGAATTGGAGAAAACATTTTCTAATTATATGACTGATAAAGGGTCACTATCTAAAATATATACACAGCTCATACAACTCAACTTCAAATATCAATAAACAACCCAATTAAAAAATGGGCCAAAGACCTGAATAGACATTTTTCCAAAGAAGAAATGCAGATGGCTAACAGGCACATGAAAAATTGCTCAACATCACAAGTTATAAGGGAAATGCAAACCAAAATCAGGTGAGATAGCACCTCACATCTGGTTATCATCAAAAGAACACAAATAACAAATGTTGGCAAGAATTGGAAGAAAAGGGAACGCTGGTATACTATTGGTGGGAATGTAAATTGTTGCAGCCACCGTGTAAAGCAGTGGGAAACTTCCAGGTTCATCAAAAAACTAAAAATAGAGCTACCATGTGACCCAGAAATTCCATTCCTGTGTATATATCTGGAAAAAACAAAAACACTAATTTGAAAAGATACATACATTATTTACAACTTCCAAGATATGGAAGCAACCTTAATGTTGATCAACAGATGAATAGATAAAGATGTCACACACACACACACACACGCACACGCACACGCACACACACACACAATGGAATACTACTCAGTCATAAAAAAGAATGAAAATGAAGAATGAAATTTTGCCATTTCAAGCAACATAGATGAACTTGGAGAGCATTATGCTAAGTGAAATAAGTCAGATAGAGAAAGATAAATACAATATGATATCACTTATGTGTGGAATCTAAAAATTTCCACAAACTAGTGAATATAAAAAATACAACAAACTAGTGAAGATAACAAAAAAAGAACAATCTCACAGTGATAGAGAATATGCTAGTGGAGAATGAAGAAGGGGTGGAACAATATAGGGTCAGAGGATTAAGAGGTACAAAAATAAGCTACAATGATATACTGTACAACACAGGGAATATAACCAATATATTATTATAACTACAAATGAAGTTTAACCTTTTAAAGCTGTGAATCACTAATTTATGTATACTAATTTTATACCTTTCTCCTTTACTAAATTCTCATGGATTTTACTGCTTTTTTTCATAGATTGTCTTGGATTTTGAAAGAATTCAATTATATACTATCACCTGCTAGTAATACTAGTTTTACCTCTTACTTTCCACTCTTTGGCCCCTAATTATTTTTTTCTAATTACATTGGTTAATATCTTCAGTACCATGTCTAACACAGGTGCTGATAGTGGACATCCTTATATTATTCTTGGCTTTTGTTGGAAACCCTCTAATATTTCCCCATAAAATTAAATGTTGGATCTTGGATTGTGATATAAAATTGATCAAAAATGTCAAAAAAATGTTGTGAATCACTATATTGTACACTTGTAACATATAATACTGTACATCAACTATACTTCAATAATAAAAAGAAAAACAATGTCAAAGAGCTTACCGTCCTTTTTCTCCTAGAAGTTTTATGGTTTCAGGTCTTATATTTAAGCCTTTAATTCATTTGGGGTTGATATTTGTGTATGGTGCAAACAGGCATTCAGTTTAATTCTTTTGCATGTGTATATCCAGTTTTCCCAGCACCATTTGTTGAAGGGACTATACTTACCCCATTGTATATTTTTGGTTCCTCTGTCAAAAATTAATTGACTGTATACACATAGGTTTATTTCTGGGCTCTCTATTCTATTCTATTGGTCTATGTGTCTGTTTTTATGCCAATGCCATACTACTTTGATTACCATACTTTTGTAATATAGTTTGAAATCTGGAAGCATCTTGCCTCAAGCTTTGTTCTTCTTTCTCAATATTTCTTTGACCATTTGGGGTCTTTTGTGGTTGCATATGAATTTTAGGATTTTAAAACTATCTTCTGTGAACATTGTCATTGGAATTTTGATAGGTGTTTCATTGAATCTGTAGATGGCTTTGGGTAGTTTGGGCATCTTAACAGTATTCATTTTTCGAATCCATGAACAGATTATCCTTCCACTTATTTGTGTCTTCTTAAATTTCCTTCATCAAAATTTTATAGTTTTCAGTGTACAGCTATTTCACTGCCTTGATTAAATTTATTTCTAAGTACTTTAATTTTTTGATGCTATTGTAATTGAGATTGTTTCCTTAATTTCTATCTTGGATAATTTGTTCTTGGTATATAGAAAAATAACTGAGTATTGTAATTCCTGCAAACTTACTGAATTCATCTATTAGTTACAACAGTATTTTTGTGGAGTCTTTAGGGTTTTCTATGTATAATATTATGTCGTCTGAAAATAGTGACTATTTTGCTTCTTCCTTTCTGTTTTGGGTGTCTTTCATTTCTTTTGCTTGCCTAATTGCTGTGGCTAAAACTTCCAGTACAATGTTGCAGAAAAGATTTGAGAGTGCACATCCTTGTCATGTTCTTGATCTTAGAAGAAAGGCTTTCAGCTTTTCACTGATAAAAATTATGTTAACACTGAACTTGTCATATATAATCTTTATTATTTTGAGGTACATTTCTTGTATACTCAATTTGTTGAGACTTTTTATCATGAAAGGATGTTTAATTTTGTCAAATGGCTTTTCTGCAGCTATTGAGATGATCATATGATTTTTATTCTTCATTTTGTCAATGTGATGTATCACATTTTTGATTTGCATATGCTGAATTATCTTTGAATCACTGGAATAAATTCCATTTGATCATGGTGTATGATCCTTGTATCATGCTTTTGAATTTGGTTTGTTAATATTTTGTTGAGGTTATTTGCATCTGTTTTCATCAGGGGAATTGATCTGTAATTTATTTTTTTCTTGCAGTGTCCATTTCTGGCTTTGATATCAGGGTAATGCAATGGCATACAATGAGTTTGGAAGTGTTCCCTCCTTTTCTAATTTTTGGAAGAGTTTGAGAAGGAATGGGATTAGTTCTTCAAGTGTTTGGTAGAATTCACCAGTAAAGCCTAGTCTTTGTTGGGAGGTTTTGATTACTGGTTCAATCTCCTTACTAGTAATTGGTTTGTTCAGATTTTCTGTTTCCTCATGATTCAGTCTTGGTAGGTTGTATGTTTCTATGAATTTATCTATTTCTTCTAGGTTATCTAATATGTTGGCGTATAACTATTCATAATGGTTTCTAATAATCCTTAGTATTTTTATGTTATCATTTGTAATGTCTTCTCTTTCTTTTCTGACTTTATTTAAATCTTTTTTCTTTTTTCTTTACTCAGTCTAGTCAAAGATTTGTCAATTTTGTTTATCTTTCCAAAAAATCAGCTCTTATTTTCATTAATATTTTCTTTCTAGTCACTATTTAATTTTTTCCCACTCTGATCTTTGCTACTTTCATTTTTCTACTAACTTTGGGCTTAATTTGTTCTTCTTTTTCTAATACTTTTAGGTGTAAATTTCAGTTGTTTCATTGAGATCTCTCTTTTCATTTATGTAGGCATTTATCACTATGACTTTCCACTTAGATCAACTTTTGCTGCATTCAATAAGTTTTGGTATGTTGTATTTCCATTTTCATTTGTCTCAAGATAGTTTTTGATTACCCTTTCGATTTCTTCTATGACCCATTGATTGTTTAGTAGCATATAGTTTAATCTTCACATATTTGTGAATCTTCCAGTTTCCTTTTTGTAATTGATTTCTAGTTTCAAACCATTGTGGTTGGAAAATACACTTGATATTGTTTCAATTTTCCTAAATTTATTAAGACTTGTTTTGCAGCCTAACACATGATTTAAACTGAAGAATGTTCCATGTATTCTTGAAAAGAATGTGAATTCTTCTCCTGTTGGATGGAATGTTCTATATACATTTGTTAGATCTATCTAGTCTAACATGTATTTTAAGACCGATTTTTAAATTTATTTTCTGTCTGGATTATCTAGCTATTGTTGAAAATTGGGTATTAAAGTCCTGTACTATAATGGTATTGCTATTTCTCCATTCATGTCTGTTAATATTTACTTTATATATTTAGTTGCTCTGATGTTGGGTGCATACATATTTATATTTGATTATATGCTCTTGATAAATTGACTCCTTTATAATTATATCATGTCCTTTGTCTCTTATTACAATTATATGCTTAAATTCTATGTTGTCTGATATAAATACAGCTATCTCTGCCATTTTTGGTTTACTTTTGCATGGAATATCATTTCCCATTCTTTTATTTTAAGTTAAGCGTGTTCTTAAAGCAAAAGTGAGTCTCTTGTATGCAGCATGTAATTGGGGTTTGTTTTTTAATCCATTCAATGAATCTATGTCTTTTGATTGGAGAATTTAGTTTATTTACATTTAAAATAGATATGGACTTACTGTAAGATCCTGTTAATTGTTTTCTGTCTCTTTTGCAGTTCCTTTATTCTTTTCTTCTTCTATTGCTCTCTTCCTTTGTGATTTGATGATTTTTTTGTAGTGGCATGCTTTGATTCCTTTCTCTATAGTTTTTGTGTATCTAGTGTAGGTTTTTACTCTGTGGTTTCCATGATACTTACAAAAAACAACTTATAGTAATGACTGTCTACCTTAAGCTGATAACTTCAAATGCATAAAAAAGCTCTACATTTTTACATGTCCCCTCAAATTTTATGTTTTTGATATCATATTCACATGTATTTATACTGTATATCCATTAACAAATTATTTTGTTAGAGTTATTTTGAGTCCTTTTGTCTTTTAACCTTTACACCACACTTTCAAGTTATTTACCCACCACCATTGTAATATTAGAGTATCCTGAATTAAACTATATACTTACTTTTACCAGTGAGTTTTATACTTTCATATGTTTTCATGTTACAAATTAGTATTCTTTTATTTCAGCTTGAAGAGCTCCCTTTAATGTTTCTTGTAAGGTCAGTTAAGTGATCTTCAGTTTTTGTTTTTCTAGAAGAATCTTTATCTCTCTTTCATTTCTGAAGGGCAGCTTTCAGGGGAAGAGTATTCTTGTTGTCTTTGTTTTTTTCCAGCACTTTGAAAATATCATCCCACTGCTTTTAAGCCACAAGGTTTCTGCTGAAAAATCTGCTTATAGTCTTAAAGGTGTTATTTTCTATATAACAAGTTTTTTTGTTGTTGTTGCTTTTAAGATTCTCTCTTTGACCTTAAATTTTGCCAATTTAATTATAATGTATCTTGTTGTGGGTCTCTATATTCATCCTATTTGGCATTGGTTAGGCTTCCTGGACCAGGATGTCTATTTATTTTCTCAGGTTAGGCAATTTTTCAGCCATTATTTCTTTGTATAAGTTTTCTACTCCTTTCTCTCTTTTCCTTTTGAGACTCTTGTAATATATATATATAGTCCCATAAGCCCCTTAAGCTATCTTTACTCTTTTTCATTCTTTTTTCTTTTTTCCCCTTTGATTGGATGAATTCTATAGCAGTGTCTCTGAATTTTCTGATCCTTTCTTCTGTTTGTTCTAGCTGTGCCTCTACTGAATTTGTCAGTTCACTTATTGTATTCTTCAGCACTATGATTTCTGTTTATACTTTTCTCTCTATTGAAATTCTCATGTTCAGTATTTGCACTCCTGATCTTGGTGAGCATGTTTATGACAGTTAAATTGAACTCTCTGTTTGGTAAATCACTTATCTCTACTTTATTAATAATGGTTTCTGGAGATTTATCTCGTTCTTCTGTTTGAAATATTTGGTTGGCCAAAAAATTCATTCAGGTTTTTCCATAAGACAGTATGGAAAAACCCAAACAAACTTTTGGCCAGCCCAATATATTTCTTTGTTTCTTGATTTTCCTTGATGTTCTGTGTTAGTTTCTGCACAATGGCTCAAAGAGTCACTTTTTCCAGTCTTTATAGACTGGTCTTGCACAGGAGATGAACCTTGTCAATAAGCTAGCCCAGGCTCCTAGCTGCTGCTCAAACCTTTGTAATTGTTCAAGCCACGGTTCTTGTTCTTAGTGGCTGCCTGTAGTTGAGGGTGTCCCAAGACACCTCAAGACCTTTCAGTGTCCCAAAGGAGAGGACTGCAACAGCACCGAGATGCAGGCTGATTAGAAGCCAGACCCTCAGGCAGTAGCTGGGCACATGTGCAGTTGACTACACAGCCCTTCCAGGCAGACACTGGGAGAAGAGCATTTTGCCCACTCCCTCTGTACTGAGTCTTTGTGGTATAGCTGTGGCAAGTGCTCACATGCCCATTAACAACTGCTTCTTTGTCATAATTCTGTGTGGCTATGAATGCAACCCCACTGGCTATCAGAGATAAATTATTTGGGAGCCCATTCCTTGAATGGCAGCTGTAAAAGTTGGACCCTGTATGTATACAGTTTCTTTCCTGATATACTGAGGTATTTTCCCGAAGTACTGGTAACTTGGTTTTATTGTTGGAATGAGCTTGAGGGAGAAGGCAGGAAAGTGCCCACCCACTCCCCTGGTCTCTGAGGGGGATCACATCCAGTACAGTATGAAGATGCATGCTCATTAAAAGCTGGACCCTCTGGGCTTCCCTGGTGGCGCAGTGATTGAGAGTTCGCCTGCCGATGTAGGGTACACGGGTTCGTGCCCCGCTCCGGGAAGATCCCACATGCCGCGGAGCAGCTGGGCCCATGAGCCATGGCCGCTGAGCCCGCGCGTCCGGAGCCTGTGCTCCGCAACAGGAGAGGCCACCACAGTGACAGGTCCGCGTACCGCAAAAAAAAAAAAAAAAAAAAAAAAAAGCTGAACCCTCAGGCAGCAGCTTGTAATGTTGCAGTCAAACACCTTCCAGGGAAGGACTGGGAGATGGTAGTGTTTGCCTGCTCCCTCTGTGCTGAGTCTTGGGGGAATAGCTGTGGCAAGTGCTTGTGTTCCTTTAAGAACTAATTCTTTGTTTGCTATAATAGTGTGGGACTCATGAATGCAAGTCCTGTTGACTTTCAGAGCCAGGTATTTTGGGACCCCATCCCTCAGGTGGGAGCTTTAAAAGTTGGGGCACCATATGTGTGGTCCAAGCCCTTCACTCCCAGAGAGAAGCTGGGAGTTGGGGGGGGGTCCCTTCTGATTGTATGGCACTGTGCTAGGGGTGGGGTTTATAGTCAGAGTGTGTCTCAGCTTTCCCTATGGATTTAGGTGTGTGATTTTCTTATTCACCCCACGTGAAGGAGTCAGTCAGCTGGTTTCTGGATTTCTCTCAGTGAATTGCTCCAGGTATAGCTGTGTGCATTCAGTGCATATGTGAGAAGAGGGAAATTTAGAAGCCTCCTATGTCACTATCTTGGTCCTGCCTCTTAAAACCTCATTTAAACTGAAAAGTTTATATACTTCCAGTTGTTCAAGTAAAATTTAGATTAATTCTTAAGTTCTTATGTTTTGCCACAGCAAAAACAGGTATTCTAAAATATTGGTTTTGAGATACTTACCTATAATATAATATGTACATCATATTTCCCTTAGTATCTTTGCATATCCATTTTAGCTAAAAAGAGTACTTAGTAACAAATTTTTCTCTGTATATTTAAAATCTTCTCCTTCAGTCACAATATAAATTACAATTAAAGATAAGCATGCCTGTTGTTAATTTTTGTAAACATGTTTTCTTCTGAAAATAAGTTGAATATTATATCTGTGAGGTGATATTATTCAACCATATTTTGCTTACAGTTTATAATTTTTCTTATATCAGGTATTTATGAAATACAAAGTATTTTTCCAAAGTTTTATTTTTTAATATGTTGATCTTTTGAAGGAGATATCTGGTGCTTTGCTATGCCATTGAAAAAGGATATCGTCTGTATACTCAATGGAAACCTTACCATGGTTGGTCATTAGCTTGGAAGAGAGTCCTGTAATTCACTAGACTTTCAGTGGTGGACTTTGATTACATTTCCATTTTCTGAAGGGCAGTATAATTTTTTAATATATTTCTTTGAAATCAGTTTTTTTTTTAATGAGAAAAATAGTACTATTACTGAACCAAACTTGGGTCTACTCACCTGCATGCAATAAAGCTAATCTACTGACACCCCGTTGTGGTGAGGGAAAGTGCAGGATTTATTGCAGGGCACCAAGCAAAGAGTCCAGAGCAGCTAGTACTCCAAATACTGGAACTCTTGGATAGGTTTCATGAAAGCATTTTTAAAGGCTAGGTGAGGGGTGGGGTGGGGGTTACAGGGTATGTAATCAGTTCATGCATAATTCTCTGACTGGCTGATGGTGAGGTAACAGGACAGTGTCATAGGGGTTAACATTACTGATTCTTAGGCTCCAGTAGGTCTGGGGGCTATGTGCTCATGGTCATCAAGTAGTTAACATCTTCCATTTCCTGGGGGCTTTAGCATCTGTAAAATGACTCTGGAAATGTGCACCAGAAACTATTATCTAGGTACTTCAGAGCGGAGCTAAAGTAGAGGAAGTGGGAGAGAGGTCTGTCCTGGGAAGGGTCTTGCTCAGTTGGGAATTGGGAAGCAGAATTAGTTCTCATAAGTTGTCTCATCAGCATAGAAATGTTGTAAAGAAGGGTAGCTTTTCCTTAGGCATATTTCTTCTAGGTTAAAATGATTCCTGGTGAAATATTTTTCAGCCAAGCACAGTACACTTCTCTAATGATAAAATTGTGTCCCCACAATCTTGCATCTTCTCCCCTGGTGACTGTTGTTCAGACATATGAACAATTTCCTTGCTGGGAAAATCCTTATGTTAATAAATATTGACTTCAGATTTGTTAATTGCAGTAATTAATATAACATCCATGCAAGCAGGGATTTTGTGTGATTTCTTCACTTAATGAGAGTGATTGGTGACTGGTCAATAGTGACTGACACATTGTAGATCTTCATTAAGTATGTTATTTTTTTGACTGAAAAAAATGCACAACCTGAAAGTTAAGAGTTATGTTTTGTTCAGTGGGCAAACCTGAGAAGTTAGGCCTGGGATGCAGCATCTCAGATAATGATGAGAAACTGTTCCGAAGAGGAAGTGGGGGGAGCCAGGATATATAGGACTTTTGGCAACAAAACCAGATGGTTGGAACATCAAAAGATTACTGTTAATAAAATTAAACCAGATATCTCAAGTTAAGGAATTGAGTGCTTTTCTATGTATGGAAAGATGCATGAGTCTGGCCTCACTGAAATCATTCCTTTGATATGCACCTCAGCTATTTGGGGCCAGTATCCTGTGTTTTATCATCCTGAGTTTCCTCAGGGTGCACCGTGAGAGGTGGCTACAGTGACTGAATTGGCAGTGGGCAGCCCCTTTGTCTCCATCCTGAATTTCCCTCAGGGCTCACTGTCTGGGAGGCTGTAATGTGATGGCTTGATGGCTGCAACATCCTTTGTTTACAGATACAGCAGGCAATATTTTGGTTCACAGTTCACATATGCATGAATGAATGCCTGACTGACTGAATGAATGGAGTAAAACTGATCCAAGCTAACCATTGGCTCTCCACAATAGAGATGTGGATGATGTTTCTATGCCGAATACAGTTGTGTTTTTCCTTATTTCAAGTTAAGGGGTACATCATTGTTCCCACCTATAATGGAAAACATAGAAAATTCTGTAAACTGTTCCTTCATTTTTTTTGAAAAAAATTCCTCTTGGTGATATTTTTGTTCAATATTAGAAAATATCTTTATTATAATCACTATTTAATTGAACTTTTTTGTATAGGGAATTCTCTCTTCATTAAAGAATTTATTAACCTTACAATCAACTTGATAATATAAACGTTTTTCTTCTTATAACAAAATTAATTTTAAGTGATACTATCATGTTCCTCATAATGCAATCAAGTTGAGAATTCATTAGTCTTCTGCTAATGTGTTTCCTTTGAGAGCTTAAACAAAACTCATTGATTCATTTATCCGTTCATGAATTGAGACATTTGTTGAACACCTACAATATGTGAGTCATTATACTGAGGCCAAGAAATGCAATGGCTCAGGGCTTCCCTGGTGGCACAGTGGTTGAGAGTCCGCCTGCTGATGCAAGGAACACGGGTTCGTGCCCTGGTCCGGGAAGATCCCACATGCCGTGGAGCAGCTAGGCCCATGAGCCATGGCCACTGAGCCTGCGCGTCCGGAGCCTGTGCTCTGCAACGGGAGAGGCCACAGCAGTGAGAGGCCCGCGTACTGCAAAAAAAAAAAAAAAAAAAAAAGAAATGCAATGACTCAGATGTCTCTGTCCACAGATGTTCAAAGTCTAGGAGGGAAGGGAATAACTGTGGTTAGTGAGTTAAGTGCTCAAGCATGGGGAGCATGTAGGCAGGGCATCAAAACCAAACCAGGAAATCATAGAGTTTTCTGTAGGAGTTGGTGAGTCAGATGATTTTTGAAGAGACAGCTCCACGCTTGCTATATAAAAAACATGGTTGTTCTGGAACAGTGATGGCAGGTGTACAAGAAGAGCAAAGAGAATCTGTGAAAGTATGGAGAAGTAAAATAGACATAGTGAATAGTTGTGGCTATAGCTGATAGTAGTACATGTAAGTCAGGAACTCTCTATTATATAGCAAACATTTGTGTGGTAGAATGGGTGGAATGGCTTCTTCCGCTTTTTATATTAAACTCTCCACCTAGGTAATTTCATTCACTCCCAAAGGAAATGCACATGTTTATCAAGAATATATGAAACACTAAACATGCCTATTGGTGGACTATAAAGTTAGCTTCAACATATTAACATGCAGAAACCATTTTTTGACAATGCAGCAAGTTAGAAGTAAAAAAATAAAGACATGTTTGAACATTTAAAAGCATGCTTCTAAACAACTCAGAGATTAAAAATAAATCATTATGGAAATGATAAAATATGAACTGAATGAAACACTTACTACCTGTCATTCCATGTGGGTTACAGCTGAAGTAATGCTTTACAAAAATAAATTTATAGTCCAAATGCTACATTAGAAAGAATAAAAGTTAAAAATTCATTAGCTAAGCATTCAACTTAGAAAATATACCCAAATATATCCAAAGATTTTAGGAAGAAGGAAATAGTGAAGGTAATTAATAAATTAATGAAGTAGAAAAAAATAAGCATATGATATAATAAACATAGAATAGAGTGGATCCACAAAGACTTATTCATTTTAGAAAGGCTAATAAAAATAGACAAAACTCCAGTAGGATTAATAATTTAAAAAAGGAATTACGCAATTACACTGGAAGTAGAGATGTAATTTTTATTACTACAGAGGTTGAATCACTAATAAGAGAATATTATGAACAACTTCATGCCAGTAAGCTCAGAAAGATGGACTGGAACAATTTGTAGATCACTGCAGTGGCCTCAAAATCAGTCCTCTAGACTTGGTTTGTAAGTCCTCTCAGTTCATTAACCACACAGTAAAGTGATCAGTTTACAAGGAAATCCAATCATGCTACTCTTCTGCTTCAGTATAAGCCAAAAATGATTTCTTGCTAGTCTAAGGGGAAAGTATAAAATCCTCAATGTTTCCTGCAAGAAGCGTCATCTTCCTTCCACCTCTCCATTTTCATCCGTTTCTGCTCTGTCCTTGCTTACTGCTCTCCTACCACATTGTTTTCCTCTGCCTCTGTTCCTAAAAAATGCTGAGTTCCTTTCTGTCTCAGGCTCTCCACCCAAACTATTCTCTCCATAAAGGCATATTTTTTCACCACATTCTCTTGAATAATTCTTACTTAGCTTTCAGATATCAGCTAAATGTTACTTCCTCCATGAGAGCTTCCCAGATTCCATAATCCCAGATTAGGTTGCACTAGTACAACCTTTCCCATTATTCTGTGCTTTTCTTTGACAAGTTCAATCCCATTTAGGTGTGATTATATTTTATTTATTTTTCATTATTCATTACATGTACATATACATTTCATAATGGCAAGAATCATGTCTGTTGAATTGACTGCTTTAATCCCCAGTGCCAGCCTAAAATCTGCCCCATTGTAAATTTTCAGTCCACTCACTCATTCATTCAGAAAAAAATGTTTATTGTGTATTTTTATGGACTTGGCTCCCTTAGAAGTTATGGCAACTCAGCAATGAACAAAACAGACAAAGTTGCTGCCCTTGTGGAGTTTAATTGTATCTATGTGTATGGGGATGTATGGATACCAAACAAAATAAATGAGTGAAGTGCTGTCTGATGGTGATAAGTGCTGTAGAGAAAAATAGAGATGTACTTTTAGAGAGTATGGATAGGAAAAACTTCACTGGGAAGTTTATTTGAATGATGATTTGAGAGTCTTCTCTAATACTTCCAGAAAAAATATATAATTATTCCTTCCTCAGGGCTTTTAAATTTTTATTTATAACAACTTCATTATAATTTTTTGTTTTATTTCATGTTGCTTGCCCAGCTTTGACAGTGGATGCCTTAAGGAATCTTTTAATTCCCGTCATGCTTGTATTTTCCAGTTAGTACTTTTGAACAAATTAAAGGATACTTGAATGAATGAAGATGTTTAAAGATAGACTGCAATTTATTTATTTTACACAGAGCTTTTAAAAAGGCTTTATCAATATATAAATAACATACAATAAACTGCACATATATAAAGTGTACACTTTGACAAGTTTTGATGTATGTATAAACTTATTTTGTAAGCATTTCTTCCTGCCTGTCCCCCTAGTCCCAAAGCAACCACTGGCCCACTTTCTGTTTGTATGGATTAGTTATCATTTTATTGAGTTTTATATAAAAGGAGTCATTCTGTATAAACTCTTTTGTGTCTGGCTTCTTACATTCAGCATACTATTTTAAGATTTATCCATGTTGTGTGTATCAATACTTCATTCTTTTTTATTGCTGAATAGTATTCTATCACATGGATGTAACAGAATTTATGTTTTCCTTGTTGATGGATTTACACAGGGTTTTAACCATTTGTCTGTGACTTACCTCTCCACAGACATATTAGTAGTAATAAAGTCTGCACGGATTGGGGGTAAAGAAACACCAAATACTAAGGTTGAAAATAGAGAAACAAGTGTAAAACTATTTATTCTAGATATTTTCAAATTAGTAGACATTTGTGTATTATAATATAGAGGTCTGAAAATTGCCTGTAACCACTGGCATGCTTTTTGGCTACAAGGAAGACTAAAGAGATGCTTGAATATTGGTAGAATCACTACTTGCTATCTCTATTTTTAAAATTATAGTCACTATAAAACTGTATGTTTAACTTCTACATTGGAAATCCTCTAAAACTATAGTTAAAACCTCATAAAGACAGTGTGGAAAAGAAAATTGCATAATCACTTTGCCTTTGCATGAAAAAAATAGTCCTTTTAGATTAATCTGTCATTTTCCTATTATGACTGTTAGATAAAGGGGGTATGAGAAAGTAATCTATTATTTTTGTATATGTATTATGTTTAATGTCATCACTTTTTTTCTAATGTTAAGTCTTAACCATAAATTAAGTGATCTTAAGTAAGGACATACTGCATCTTTCTTTTTTTTTTAGTTTTGAGTTTAATCAGCTTAAAATGCATCTGTCTATGTAGGGATACATCTCTCTCTCTCTAGCTATTGGCATCTATTAACATTTTTTTTTTAGAGTAGTGCTAGTCCAAAGAATAATTGGGAAGAGAATGAAAACAATACTTCTTCATTGTACTTTCCCTTTCAATGCACTCTTCTAGAAAATGCCTCTCTGCCAGTGTTTTTGGACTGGTTTGAGGAAGGAGAGACAGTCATCCAAATAAAAAATATTCACAAAGATGTTAGAATTTTCATATAGATATAATCTTCTTTTACAGTAGACATATAGACTTGTAAAAACTTACTCCAATTGCAAAGAAAAAATATTTTAATGTCAGGCATTGGGGCTTGGCTGAGAGAGACAATTGATAGGGCAATGCCACCGATCTCTAAGATGTCAGCTTATCATGCCTGCAAGAAGGGCCAGTTCAGTCATCTTTGGTAGAGCTTTAAATACAAAGAATTCAAAATATTAAAAATAGAAGTATGGAGGAGAAATTGAAAGGGAATCCAGAAAAAAGGAAATATGACAATATTGCCTTGTTTGTAGGTAATTGACAATTCTTAGTAATTGACAATTGATTCCTAGATTTAGTCCTCCAATAATGGAAGCTGCTTTAGCAGTAATTCTAACTTTTTAAACTGAATTGTTTTGATGTATTTTTTTTATGTATTTCTTATCTCCCATCATTTAAACTATTTTATTTCTGGAATGTAGTATTGTTTAGTGATTAAAAATATAATCAGAAAAATCTGGATTTGAAGTTCTTCTTTCTCTTTTCTTATTTTTTGGATCATGATTGAATTATTTAACAGCTTCCTCTTCAAAACTCAGTGACCACATCTAAAAATGAGAAATTGTAATTTCTTCAAAATTTCTGTGATTGTTGGGATATTAAATGAGAAATACACATTAATGCTCTATCATAATGCCCAGTGCATAGTATGTGCTCAGTTAGTGAAGATTAATGGTGGCACCCATAATTATAAATTTTGATATTCTTCACAATATCTTTTTCCTTACCACTCACTCTTTCCTAGACACTACCCCTATACTGAAGTTAATAATGTGAAGATAAAAGGGGCACCTTCTCAATTAGGCAGTGTTAATAACTAATATTAAGTTTATAAAGCACTATATATACATCATCTCATATAATCATTTAAAAATGTGGAAGTATAGGGCTTCCCTGGTGGTGCAGTGGTTGAGAGTCCGCCTGCTGATGCAGGGGACACGGGTTTGTGCCCTGGTCCGGGAAAATCCCACATGCCGCGGAGCGGCTGGGCCCGTGAGCCATGGCCGCTGAGCCTGCACGTCCGGAGCCTGTGCTCCGCAACAGGAGAGGCCACAACAGTGAGAGGCCTGCATACCGCAAAACAAAAAAATGTGGAAGTATATATTATCACCCTATTTCATATAGTAGCAAACTGAAAATGCACAAAGAGAGAGAGAGATTTTAAGGAATTTGTTCAAGCAATTGTGGAGGCTGACAAGTTCAAAATCAGCAGGCCACTGAAGACCCAGAGAAGAGTCAATTTGGCATCTAGAGTCTGAAGGCAGTCTAGAAGCAGACTTTTGTCTTCCTCAGGAGAGGACTCTTTTTTTCCTCTTAAGGCCTTCACCTGATTGGATGAGATCTATCTACATTATGAAGAGTAAATCTGCTTAAAGTTTATTGATTTAAATGTTAATCTCATCTAAAAAATACCTTCACAGCAATATCTAGACTAGTGTTTGACCAAATATCTGGGTACTGTGGCCTAGCCAAATTGACACATAAAATCAACCCTCACAACTGGTTAGTGATAAGTTGACCTTTAGGTCCCCAGGATACAGGTTGGAGGTCACTTCTGTTCACTTCCCATACTCCTCATTCAGTGTTGCATGATGGACACCTTTCAACAGCTGTTTTTGCCACTAGGTGAAGGAGGTTGTTTGCCTACCAACAGTGTGGGCCTTGTGCAGCCCTGTGAATGTAATCTCCAGGCATGTAGTACAAAAAGATGGAGAGTTTGTATGTAGATCACCTAAGTTAAATTTGCAAAGTAAGGAATTTCTTAATAAATCCCCAACATTTTTTACCCATGCTTTAAAAAATGCATAAAAGTAGAGAAGACCAATTTTTATGTTATTCAATGTATAATTTCTATATCTGATTTTTGAGTGAAAAATTGTAATCTATTCTACTCAGTGTTAATTCTTTACATTTTTCCAACTGAATGAAAGAAAAGCAACAAAACAAAACAAAACAAAACAAAAACAAAAAATATGCAACAGTGGTGTAAGTTTTTATAGTTAAAATAGTTTTAATTAAGGATTTCTGCTATATCATCATCTGATTTGTCCTCTTCTTCAGAAGGACTATATTTGAAAAGCAATAGACACTTTAGAAGAAATTCTTAGTATTTTAGTAATCATGTAAATGTGCTGTTTACATCTGTGGAAGCAATGTCTTTTGTTTCTCTTTAGTGATCTACCTACTTTTTCTTTTCTTCCTTCCTTTCTTCCTTCCTTCTTTCCTTCCTTCCTTCTTTCTTCCCCCCCTCCCTTTCTTCATTCCTTTTTTTCTTTCTTCCTTTTCTTTCTGTCCTTTCTTTTTTCTTTTAACACTCTACTGTTTTCAGAGAACAAATGCTAGATACTGAGATAATGGTTTGTATTTTTACCAGTGTACCTCAAAACTTTTGTTACAATGATGTGAGGTAAACA
This sequence comes from Tursiops truncatus, assembly GCF_011762595.2. NCBI lineage: Eukaryota > Metazoa > Chordata > Mammalia > Artiodactyla > Delphinidae > Tursiops > Tursiops truncatus. The sequence goes on along the minus strand of NC_047050.1, from coordinate 30,815,549 downwards.
TAAATAATATTTATTTTAGTAGAATACAGCAATGATAAAAATTAAAACTTGAAGCTGACCTTTTTTAAAAAGTAAATAAGCCAATCAAAAAGAAAAAGAAAGGGCTTCCCTGGTGGTGCTGTGGTTGAGAGTCCACCTGCCAATGCAGGGGACACGGGTTCGTGCCCCAGTCCGGGAAGATCCCACATGCCGCGGAGCAGCTGGGCCCGTGAGCCATGGTCGCTGAGCTGGCGCGTCCGGAGCCTGTGCTCCGCAATGGGAGAGGTCACAACAGTGAGAGGCCCGCGTACTGCAAAAAAAAAAAAAAAAAAGAAAAAGAAGATTTTTAATCCTTTTTGAAAATTTCATTTCTTCTATCACAGTATTTTCTCATTGGCTAAAGAAATGGCATAAACTTTTAAATATACTTCAAAATATTACAAAAGTTATACATGCATGTGGTATGAAAAATACTGATGGATAGAAGCTAAAAAGTTAAAGCCTTATACATGGTCTCCTTTGATATGTGAGTTTTCCCTTTACAGGTGGCACTGATGATCTAGATCATTGTGTGTATAATCCAAGGTATGGAGAGGAGACAGGCAGGATGGCCCTCCTATGATGGGCTCACATCTGTAAACAATTCATCACACTATAATTAATTTCATTTTACAAGGCTGGAGGGAATGCATGTTACTTTGAAGTTCTTCCTGCCTGCCTCAGTTTTCTCTGAGAGAGTGAATGGCATATTGTTTCATGTGCTATGTTACTAATAGTAACTAATAGAGACACTAAGTAGATGAAATCATTTCCAAGATAAAAGATTAATCATAATGATAGAGTAATATGCCTATGGTACTAAGGCATACATTTTCAGTCTTTGAGAACAAGCAAATGTACACACAAACAGAGATAACCAATAACAGCTTCATCCTCTTTAGCAAACGCTTCATTCCATGTCCATGTAGTAGGCAAGATACAATTAAGAAAAGCTGAATTCAGTAATGTGAATTTGAATCAGCCCTGTTATTAGCCAGATGTCTTTGAGCAAAAATGCATATGTCAATGCTTTCGGTTCTTCATCTATAAAATAAGACTGTTGGACTAAAAGAGTTTAAGGTCTTTCCACCTCCAAAACTCTTGTCAGAATTTTTATGGAAAATCTTATGGAAGATGGTCTTGTCAGTAAAATGGAGATGATAAGATTTAGGAGGATTATTAATTACCAAACAATCTGATGCTTATATGCTCATTTAAAATTAATTTATATAAGACTTTGAGCAGTCTTTGAAATAAATCTTTCCTCTCTGAAAATGGAGATATTTATAACCTGGACTGACTTGTCTATATCACAGGAGCTGTAAAGTATTATATCAATGTATGATTTCTTTAATTACTACTAATACTAATTCTGCCTTAAGTACTATATAGTGTGAGAAATCTTGAAAGAGATAGCTGGGAGTAAGTATTAGAGCAGGTTAGATCAGTGTTGGCCCAGATCTGAAAAGTGAGTCAGCAAGGAGAGAGAAGACAACAGTCTCAGTCCTGGGGTCAGTTTTAATTATTTATGTTCATGTTAGGCAGAACATTTTTCCATCACAATTATCATCACCAGCAACTAATGTCATGAGCAATTAACAGTTGAGGAGTGCTTATTTTATGCCAGGCACTGTTCTAAGTGCACTACATTTAATCCTCACAAAAATTAAATGGAATACATATTTTGGGGTCACACCACTAACTATAAAGTGGCAGATTTGGATTCCATTTCAGATTGATTCCAGAGTATGTGCTCTCAACCATTCCACTGCACTACCTCCTAATTTTTATGTTCAGTTTCCTCTGTTTACATGCTCTTTGTATGCTTTCTACTTCCAATTTCCATCCCTGTGCACAGATTTTTTACTTTCTGAAACCCTTATTTTTCCAGTAAATCATCAGTTTCAAGGTGAAAAGCTGGTGGTTTAGTTTACTGCTTGTGCATTCCTGCTAAGAAATCCAGTTATTTGACTGAAGACACCTAAGCCCATGTGCCAGTTGCCTGACTTGGATGTTATGGGTTTTTAAGATAAAACATGTAAAACTTCTTTAAAAAGTCATTTGGATGTAACTCAATATGTATTTTAACACATATGTTATTATTTTTTATCAGTGATTCTTAAATTTGGGGGTGATACAGAATCCTTCAAGAAGTTGAGCCTATAAAATCTTTATTCCAAAGGAAAGAAAGAAATGTATATCAACACACTTCATGAAAGTTGGGACTGCCTGAAACCTTTCCTAGGGCCACAGGTTAAGAACACCTGATCCATGGTTGAAGCTTTATTTATCCGCACATAGTAACTTTAGTAATGATATAATCTTATTATATTAACTCCTGAAAGACATTCAAACAAGGAATGAGTAAATGGAATAAAAGGCAATATATACTTTGGGGTTTTAAAAGGCAACCAACTCCTTTCCTCCATTAGTCTTTGACCTTCCTTTACTGCCCTTCTTTCCAGCAAGTCTGCTTTACTGAGTTACCAGAGTTAAAAGGGCCTAGCTCTAATTGTGTCTGTAAGTACAGGTCAGAGCATAACCCTGAATTTTCTATATTTGTTCTAATAGCTTTTGAAAGAAACAAAGGATCTGCTGCAGTTAAAGAAGGGTCAAGGAAGAAAAGTTAGTTAAATGATTAAATCAGAAAGCAGTTATTAACTTAAAGACCACTGCTGGGGAGACCCATGGAACCCTGAGCCATTAAATCAGAAAGGGCTTGCATACATAAGTCCCAAGGCCAAAACTATTCCTGAAGTGGGTGGGTAAGAAAAGTGATTGTGTACACTTCATTTGGATTATATCATACTCTTGCTGAAATACTTTAACTTTTATTAAATTCCCAGGAAAACATGAATACCACATTTTAGATCTGTGGCACATCTAAAATTCTAGTTTATATTTCAGATGAAATCTGTGCTTCAAGATGATAGACTCAAATATGAATAAACATATTTGGTTAATTAAATGAGTTTCTAAGTAATCCATCTGCTATTTGGTAATATGAGCACAACTCCACTTTATGTTGTTTTATTAAGGATAAGTGATCTGAGGTTTTTCCATCTCTAAAAAATGAGCATAAATAGATTTTATTTATTAAAGCATCTGCTCAATGAAACACTGATTTAATCATTCATTGCTAGGTTAAAAAAAAAATCTTTAACTGAATAATATTGTTCTCCAGAAGCTAGACTTATCTTCTTGAAGTTGTACATAATATATGTCATTTGCACATTTGGCCATGAAATAGAATCATTACTGTGAAATAACTAGACTTGACACCCACTTTGGGGACCATTTAAGGAAAGCAATTGAATAATATTGGAAAGTCCAGTGCTTTTGTATCCTGTACATTAAATATTGGTTCAATGTGAATAAACTTTGCTGTATGAGAAGTTTCCATGATACGGGCAGGCTGTGTCCCAACAAGTCTCCCCATTCATCATTATTCAGCATTTATTTCAATATGTGCAGGCAATATGCTGGCAGCTTTGTCATTTAAAGGAGAGAAAAGCCCCATCTCTGACACTGAAGAGTTCAACTTTGGTAGTGGAAGGTGCTCATCTGCCCAGATGGAATGTACTCTTGGAATGAAAAGGAATCATACTTGTATCATATGAGAATTAGTACTTGGATTTGACCATCAAGGAACTGAAATTAATAAGGGAAAAGTGGGATGAGAAGGGCATTTGAGGCTGATCAAAGGAACTACTTAAAGGCGGAGAGATCTGGGGATAATGCAGAAAAGGGCATACCATCTGGTCTGGATGAAACATGGATTGCCAATAGGAAAAGTGTAATGACAGAAATCTAGAAAAGCAGCTGCACCATAAAGTAAAAGGGCTTGAATTTCTGGCTTAGAAGCTCACAATTTATTTTGACAGGCAATTTTAAGGCATAAGGGGTAGGGGTAGAATTAAAATAATATCTCACATTTACTGAACATTTACTAGGTACTGAGTATTCTGGCTAGGAATTTTCATATTTTATTTAATCCTATGGAAAATTTAAAAGTAGGTGTGTTATTTTTCCCTATTTTAATAGATGAATAATCTGTGTCATAGAGACATTAAGTAAGTTGTCCAAAGTCACTTATAATAAATGGCAGAGCCAGGGTTCAAACCTGGATCCCCTTGACTCCAGAGTCTAACTCTCTTATTTACTATACCATGATTTGACTTAGGCCTTAGGAAGATAATTCTAGAAACACTGTATAGCTTAGGTCATGGAGAGAAGAAACTAGGGACTGTGAAAAAAGTAATGAGACACAAAATCAAGGTACTACTACTAGAAATGCATGGAATGGGCCTTAACATCAGTGCAAAGCTCAAAGCAGGGAACTTGGCCCAGGTGTTACTGTTTCCAGGGGAAGGATCTTCTTTTTTAACTAGAGTACACTTAGATGACACCTTTAATCCATCTGATCCAAAATATTTACTGGTTATACATTACTGGCCTGTATTAATCACTGTTTTTTCTCAAGTTGTTTTGTGTATGTAAATGCTTCATTTCTTTACGTAGCTTCTAAATTCACTGAAAACAAGAATTGTCTCTCATACTATCAAGCCTATGCCACACAGCCTTAACTGGATGCTAAATAAAGTTGTTGCTCAAAAAGAAATTGTCCGGGCTTCCCTGGTGGCGCAGTGGTTGAGAGTTCGCCTGCCAATGCAAGGGACACGTTCGCGCCCTGGTCCGAGAAGATCCCACATGCCGCGGAGCAGCTGGGCCCATGAGCCATGGCCGCTGAGCCTGCGCGTCTGGAGCCTGTGCTCGCAGCGGGAGAGGCTACGGCAATGAGAGGCCCGCTCACCGCAAAAAAAAAAAAAAAAAAATTGTCCACTTATATTGAAAGTCTGTTTGCTATTTATATTGGTGGTATTTGATTAATTTCACCGTGTGAGATAGTTACTGCTGACTTGCATTGGCTCCATTGTCAGAGAAAGTATGCTTGCACAGTAATCATATATTTAACTATTCGTTTGTAAACTGGCCCTCATACTCAGTGGACAGGGAGAGACCAAAAAAAGAGGCAGACCACTCCAGATTGGTAGGTAGCAGTTTTAATGAGTAAGGAAACTTAATTATGAGGCTTGCCATTGGTGGCCTCAAGACAATAGATCTCATCTCCAGACAGTATATCTTCATCATCAGAATCTTAAAAGTTTGTATAGAAGCCTTAACTAGATTCAGTCACACACGCAGTGTGGATAGTCTCAACATCACATGTCTATCTCAAGGCTGTGTCCTTGGGACAACTTCTGGGAATATGGAAGGCACATTCCTAGGACAGAGGAGAACATGGGAATCCTCGAATTGCCCAGATCCAGCACACAGTTTCAACTGGTGATCTCTTGATGACCTCCCCCAACTTTAACATCAGATGTGTAAGGGCCTTGAGTGCATCCTCTTAAGACTGAAAATATATAGAAAACTTCAGTATATACTGTGACTGTGTGTATCTGTGAAGAGTCTCAAATCACAGAACCATGTGAGGATCACTCAGTCTGTAATCCTGTTTTTTAAGTGGCCCGTGGCATTTCTGTTGAGAAAATTATGAGAAATGATCTGATATGTAATAATGAGAACTCAAAAATATATAGTCCATTCAATATGTAGTAGTAAATGTATCAATAGCTCTGTGGAATTTGGAAAGTATTTGGCCAGTTTTATATACTAAGAAGTGTCTTTTTTCTGTGTCCCTGATTCATTGGAAGGTTGATTCAGTTTTCTCATCTGTAAAATGGTTTTTTGTGTAGTCTATGGTTAAGTCAATGCAATTAAAGAAATATAACATAGTTTCTTATAAAAAGCACTCTGAAATCTGAAATGAAAGCTATTTCAGAAGTTCAAATTGGCATTGAATATCCATCAAGGCTTAAATTGACAATGGGGACCATTTCTTTGCTTGCCCATATGTGAAATTTGATCCTCATAGATCAGAGTCTGGAGAAGTAAATGAGTGGTAACCTCCAGGTTTCCTCCCCAATCCAATCACTCTTTTTATGGTTTGATATCTGTGCAGAAAAATAAATCCAGAATTTTTAAATGTCTTGACTCAGGAAGAATCCTTAGCATTGTTTCATGTTAGAATCTGGAATGTTTTAACACATTTTAGATAAGAAGATGAATCAGAACATGACATTTTCAAAGTTATAATCTAAAACTATGTATATATGTTTATCACATTAAAATATTTTGGAGAAAAAGTTTTTTAAATGGCCACATCCTAATACAGAACTTGTTTTAACTTTAGCATATTTGAAAATAAGGAAGTTAGAATCATTTTGGTGAAGCTAATATTTTTAGATAGAGGAAAGAGAGAACCAGCCAGTTATTTTCACAGGTGTTATTTAAGCTGTATAAGACTTGGGCACCTTTAACACTTACAAGCTGGTTACCTGGGTAACCTCCCAGTGACCTTTTATGGCTCTCATGAGCTTTAGTTGGAGAAAAGAGCTGCATGGTTTAAATATGGCATGTATAATGATTGTTTTGCTTTCTGTTACCACTGGACTTTCATTTCTGGACTTGGTAGAATGTGTGTTCTTTAAGTACTTTCCTGTGCTAACAGTTTCTGCCCAAGGAAATTAAGTAAGGAGAAGCTGGATGATTTTATATTCTACTTTATCAAATGAACTGCAGCACACACTGGAAATCTCATAATGACTAAAGAATCAATAATTTTATGCCTATATTGGGTTAAGTAATGGCTCAGTTTTGAGTTGGATACACCCCTGTTATTTCAGTGAATCATTATAGAATCTATCCACTCTTTCTGGTCTGTTGATTCCACTTTCTTGTCTCAAGTCTACTGTGGAAACAAAGAAGGATCAAAAAGGAAATTTTATAACTGTTTTCAAGATGGTATCATAGATATTTCAGGTAAAATATCTAGATAATATTTATTGAGGACCTTCTTTATGTTGAGCACTGACATATATATCATCTTTCAATTCAGCAATATTTGGAAGATGGAAGTTTTAATCCCCATTTTAGCAATAAGTATACTGAGACCTGGGAAGGTTATATGACTTCCTATTTCTGCACAGGTAGTAAATGCCAGAGGTTTTTTACTAGATGACTTGCAGTGACTTGATTTCTGAGTTCTAGGGTTTTGTAATTTATATAATTTATGTAATTTATGCAACTTCATGTAACTCCCAGAATAATCATGGATAATTCACATCAGGTGGCAAATTTGAGAATAAGAAAAACCGTGCAGCTTGTTTATCCAGTATTTATAAAATGGCAGAGTAATCTTATAAATCATGATCACATTTCTTAGAAGACATTAATGTTGCTTTTTATTATTGATATTATTATTGAAAAATACAAACTCTAAGTAGCTCACAAGCTCACATATTGTCTGACTTTCTAGCCTTCACCCCATAAACTGGCTCATTACATATTGAGATTCAATATAGTAAAGGGAAAATTTAATTATTATTTTCCTATTGCTTTCATTTCTATCTGTCACTAAAAAATAATTTGATCTAGTGACTATCTAGTGGTAAGTATTTAGATTCAGTGTGAAATAGCAGTCTAGGTTCTCTGGATCTCAGTTTTTGATGACTAAACAATGAAACATCACATGTTCAAACTGCCATTTTTTTCTTCCCATTAAAGGTTGTGTGTGCAGACTGCTCCAGAGTTATATTTTGAGACATTAGCCCTTGACTATATCTCATTTAACCTCAGTTACTTAAAATAGTTTCTCTTTACTGTTCCTAGGGTAATGTGGTTCTAGGGCAGTGGTTCTACAACTGCAGTCCCCAGACCAGCAGCATCAATGTCACAAGGGGTCTTGTTGTAATTGCAAATTCCTGGCCCCACCCCAACCTCCTAAATCAGATCTTGGGGGTAGAGATCAGCAATCTGTGTTTTCAAGAAACCCTCTGGATGACTGTAAGGCACTCTAAAGTTTGAGAACCCATGTCCTAGAGATAAGCCAAAATGATGAATATTACAAATAGGTAATTCCGAGGTGTGTGACACTCAGTTTCTGTTTCTGTGTAAATCGTCTGATTGTTGATTACATTTTGTTTCTGAATATAAGTTTTCCCTGCTATGGGAAAGTAGAGCATTCCTCTTTTGAAAGTTGAAGTGGTGTAAAGCAAAGAAGCAATTACCTTAGGATACATCTTGCTAACGGTGCACAAAATAAATGGTCGTAAAACACAGATGTTCACAAGACATAGTTCAAAGCTATGCCGGCTTGATGCTGAGCTGCTGAGTGTAGTTCCAGGGAAGGAGCTTGGTGGTGCCACTCTTGCTGCTCTGGTGCATGCTGCCTCTATAACTCCATTCAAAACAAATATTGAACACCATTTTTGCTTTTTGGCTTTTTTCATAAAGGCAAAATTCCTGTTTGGATTTCTTTTGTTTAGCGAGAACAGATACTAATGTAGGTCTTTTGTAAAAGTGAAGTGACGTAAAGTGTATTTTAGAAAAGTGGGGAATACCTGTATTTATTTACTTCTATTGACAAAGGGATGTGTATTTTGCCAGGATAATTTTGTACAAGGATGAAAAGACAGAACTACTCCGCCAAAAAGGGAGATGTAAGACAAAAAATTAAACTATACTGAATATTCTAACCAACTCTTAAATATATCATTTCCGCCACCCTGTGTTCCTGTATTCTTTGTTTGTTTTAATTTTGTTTTTGTTTGTTTGTTATTTTCTCCCAGTTTTATTGAGATATAATTCACATACAGCACTGTATAATTTTAAGGTGTAGAGCATAATGATTTGACTTACATATATCATGAAATGAATACCACAATAAATTTCGTGAACATCCATTATCTTATATAGATACAACAATAAAAAATAGAAAAATTTTTTTTTTCTTTGCGATGAGAACTCAGGATTTACTCTCTTAACAAATTTCATTTAAAATGTACAGCAATGCAAATTATATTTACCATGTTGTACATGACATACCTAGTACTTATTTATCTTATAACTGGAAGTTTGTACCTTTTGACTATCTTCATCCAATCCCCCACCCCCGACCCATCCCTCAGCTCTGGTAACCACAAATCTAAACTTTTTCTATGAGTTTGTTTGTTAGTTTTTGAAGTATAATTGATCTACAACACTATGTTAGTTCCTGGTACATACAACAAAGTGATGTGATATTTCTATTTCAAAATGATCACTATAATAAGTCCAGCTGTCATCTGTCACTATACAGAGATATTGCATTGTTACTGACTATATTCCCATGCTGTACATTTCATACCTGTGACTCAAATATTTTGTAACTGGAAGAATGTACCTCTTAATCTCCCTCACCTATTTCTCTCTTCCCTCCACCACACTCCTCTCTGGCCACCAATTGTATGTTCTCTCTAACTATGACTCTGTTTCTGATTAGTTATGTTTGTTCATTTTTGATTTTTAGATTCCACATATAAATGAAATCATACAGTATTTGTCTTTCTCTGACAGACTTATTTTACTTAGAATAATACCTCTAGATCCATCTGTGTTTTCACAAATGGCAAAAGGTTATTCTTTTTTATGGCTGAATAATATTACATTATATATATATATGTGTATATATATATATATATATATCCATATTCTTGGTTGTAGGTTTTTCCCATTCATCACTTTAAATATATCATGCTATTCCCTTTTGTCTTGCAGATTTTCTGCTGAAAAGTCTGTTTACAGCCTTATGGGAATTCGCTTGTACATAACTAGTTGCTTCTCGCTTGATGCTTTTAATATTCTCTCTTTATCTTTAATTTTTGCCATTTTAATTACACTGTGTCTTGATGTGGTCCTCTTTGCATTGATCTTGATAGAGACTCTCTGTGTTTCCTGGGCCTGGGTGTCTGTTTCTTTTCCAAGGTTAAGGAGTTTTTCAGCTAGTGTTTCTTCACATATGTTCTCTGCCTCTTTCTCTCTTTCTTCTCCTTCTGGGGCCCCTGTAAAATGAATATTATTATGATTGATATTGTCCTAGAGGTCTCTTAAACTGTTCTCATTTTTTAAAATCTTTTTTCTGTTTTCTGTTTAGCTTGAGTGATTTCCATTACCCATCTTCCAGCTCACTGATTTTTTTCCTCTGAATGATCTTATCTGCTGTTGTTTTCTTCTACTGTACTCTTTATTTCAGTTATTGTATTCTTCAGCTGTTTCATTCTTCTGTAAATTTTCTGACTCTTTGTTAAAAACCCCTAACTTTTCACACTGTTCATTTATTCTTCCCCTGAGTTGAGTTCTTCGAAAATCTTTATGATCATTACCCTAAACTCTACTAGGTAGGTTGCTTATCTTCACTCCACTAAGTTCTTCTTCTGGGGTTTCAACTTGTTTCTTCTTTTGGAACATATTCCTCTGTCAACTTATTTTGCTTACCTCACTGTTTTTATTTCTTTGTGTTTGGTAGGTTGGTTATGTTTCCCAGTCTTAGAGAAGTGGCCTATGGGGCCCAACAGGACATTTCCGCTGTGGTCACCAGAGCTATATGTGCTAGGGGTATCCTCTATGTGGGCTGCCTGGATTCTTCTGTTGTGGTGTGCTGATTACTATGGGTGGTCTTATAGGTGTGACTGGCCCCCATTATGGTTGTTTCCAGACACTGCCTTGTGCAGAGCGTACAGGGCACTGGTGTTTGAGGCTGGGTCATAAGGTGGGTGGCTGTGGAGCCCCAGGAAGTCTTGGGGCTAGTACTGACCCACTGGTAGGTAGAGCTCAGTCCTGGGGTTGCTAGCTGTGGGGTTGGTAATCCCGGAGATAGTGTGGCCTTCAGATGGGTGGAGCTCGTTCCTCATATGGTTAGCTGCAGGGACCAGGGTGACCTGGAGCTGGTGACATCCCACTGATAAGTGAGGATGGATTCCAGAATGGCTGGCTGAGTGCTCAAGTTTTCCTGGAACTGGTGTTGGTTTGGTGTTGGGCAGGGCCAGGGCCCAGGGAGTCCTGGGGTGGTGCCAGCATGCTGGTGGGTGGACTAGGTCTTGACATGGCTACTTATGGGGCCACAGAAGTCCAGGGACTGGTGTTAGCCCACTGGTGGGTGGTGCCATGTCTCGGGGGCCCCAGGGCTGGTCCCCCTCCCACAAGTAGGTGAAGTGGTATTCTGGGTCTAGAGCTGGCCCATTGATGGGTGGTGCCAGGTCCTTTGATCTCTGGTGGGTGGGACCACATTTCCCTCTTGCTGGAGGATCAGGGGGTGCTAGAGCAGTGGGCCTGCTGGCAAAAGGGGCTGTGCCTTTGCCCAGCTAGCTGCTTAGCCTGGGAAGTCCCAGGACTGATGCAGCCTGGCTGGTGGGTAGGGTCATGTCCTGGCACTAATAAACTAGAGGGAGGATGTCAAAATGGATCTTACCAGCACCAGTATCCCTGTGGTGGGTTGAGCTCCCAGATATGGCTGCTATCAGTGTCTGATGTCCTTAACAAGAGTCCCAATTGCTTTCTGCCTCTCCAGGAGGCTCTCCAAGATCAGCAAATGGGTCTGACCCAAGCTCCTTTCAAATTACTGTGTCTGCCCTTGGTCCCAGGTGTGTTAGATTTTGAGTATGCCTTTTTAGGAGCAGAGTCTCTCTCTTCACCACAGCCCTCTAGCCCTCCCAAAAGTAAGCACCACTGGCCTTCAAAGCCAAACATTCTGAGGGCTTGTCTTCCCATGGCAGGATTCTCAGCCTCAGGAGCCCAGTGTGGGGCTTGGACATTTCACTCCTTGGGAAGAACTTCTGCAATTGTAATTATTCTTATGTTTGTGGGTAGCCTACCTGGAAATGTGGTTCTTTATTGTGTCTCCGCTCTTCCTATCCATCTTGTTTTGATTTCTTCTTTATATCTTTAGTTGTAGATCTTTCCTACTAGTCTTCAAGTCATTCTCATTGATAGCTGCTCTGTAAATAGTTTTAATTTTGGTGTGTCCATGGGAGGATGTAAAGTCAGGGTCTTACTACTCTGCCATCTTCTCCTTCCTTTGTTCCTATATTTTTTAAATGCCAAATTATTGCTTCTCAAACTCATATAGACTTGAACACACATCTGCAAGACTTGCTTTCATCTCCCTTGTTACCCACATTCATTGGTCTGTAAATTCAGCAATTTTACCTTCAGAGTTTACTCAAGTCCGTGCTCTTTCTTCCCACAATCACCACGACATTAGGTAATGGCTCTGTCCCCTTAACTGATCAGGTGACTATAGTATTTTTTAATCTAATATAATTTGTACAGATAAAAGTCACTAAAATACTACTCTGATACTGTAGTTCATCTGTAAATAAAAAACAAACTAAATATAACAAACCCTTGCTTACCTCATAAAAGTCAAATGTCTTATTCTTGCTAAGGCTTCTCTGTAATCTAGTTATAACCAGGCTTTTCTGTTCTACCTCCCCTCTCTCCCCACATGTTTTCTAGTCAAACTGAGATTTGAGAGCATAATCTTTTTTTTTTTTATTTCCTGTCTTGACATTGTTTCCTCATGCTTTAATTTACTCTAGAATATGTGTTCTCATAGAATGTGGTCATCTATTAGAACCGTTAAACTCATTCACATTTTTTCAGCTTTATTGAGATGCAACTGACAAAAAAATTACATATATTTAATGTATACAACATGATGATTTGATATGTTGAATACTGAGAAGTGATTACCACAATCAGGCCAATTAACACCTCCATCACCTCACAGTTATCTTTTTTTTTTTTTTTGGTGGGAGAACACTAAGATCTACTCTTCCAGAAAATTCAAAGTATTTAATACAATACTGTTAACTATAGTCACCATGCTGTATATTAGATTCCCAGAATTTATTCATCTTATAACTGAAAGTTTGTGTCCTATGACCAGTTGTTCCCCCGTTTTTAAAATATGTATTCTGGAAAACTCAGAATATAAAAAAAATGTACAGAACATAAGTAGCAATAATCTCATGTCACTTCATTCTTACCACTTTTATATGGGTGATTCTATTATTTATCCTCTTCTTTTGTATATTCTCATCATTGTAACATTATTGTGTATTTTTTTTGTAAACAATTTTTAGAGCATATTTTAAGTTCACAGCAAAATCAATGGGAAGATACAGAGATTTCCCATATAACCCCCACCCCTACACATGCATAGTCTCCTTATTATCAACATCCCCCACTAGAGTGGTACATTCGTTGCATTTGATTAACCTACATTTGTACATCATAATCACCCAAAGTCCATAGCTTACATTATGGTTCACTCTTCGTATTATACATGCTATGGGTTTTGACCAAAACATAATGACATGTATCTCTCATTACAGTATCAGAGTATTTTTACTACCCTAAAAATCCTCTGTGCTCCACTTGTGCATCTCTTCTCACCTCAACCCCTGGCAACCACAATTCTTTTTTACTGTCTCCATAGATTTGTCTTTTCTAGGAAATCATATAGTTGGAATCATATAGCATTTAGCCTTTTCAAATTGCTTCTTTCACTTAGTAATATGCATTTAAGTTCCCTCCATGTCTTTTCATGGCTTGCTAGCTCATTTCTTTTTAGTGTTAATAATATTCCATTGTCTGGATGTACCACAGTTTATCCATTTACTTACTGAAGGACATTTTTGTTGCTTCTGAGTTTTGGTAATTATGAAGAAAGATGCTATAAACATATATCTGCAGTTTTTTGTGTGGGCATAAGTTTTTGGCTCCTTTGGATAAATACCAAAGAGCATGATTGCTGGATCATATAGTAAGAGTCTGTTTAGTTTTATAAGAAACCACAAAAATGTCTTCCAAAGTGGCTGTACCATGTTGCATTCCCACCAGCAATGAATGAGAGTTCCTGTTGCTCGACATCCTTACCAGCATTTGATGTTGTCAGTGTTCTGGATTTTAAACATTCTAATAGGTATATACTATCTCATTGTTGTTTTAATTTACATTTTCCTGAAAACATATGATGTGAAGCATCTTTTCATATGCTTATTTGCCATCTGTATATCTTCTTTGGTGAAGTGTCTTTTGAGGTCTTTGGCCAATATTTTCACTGGGATGTTTTCTTTTTTTAATTTAAGAGTTCTTTGTATGTTTTGGATAATAGTCCTTTATCAGATGTGTTCTTTACAAATATTTTCTCCCAGTCTGTGCCTTGTCTTCTCATTTTCTTGAAGTATTCAGTTTTGTATAGTGCTTACCATAAAAATTTTTAGGCTATTAAATTTTTGCTTTTAAAAATAATTTTATTAACTCTACAATAGCCTAGCAGGAATGTTCCATAGTTTATCTAATAGTTACCTTCTGAATTAAAATGCAGGCTATTTCAGGCTATATTCATGGGGGTAGGGTAGCTTTTATAAATATTGGCCTAAAAAATATCTTTGTATATCTCCAATTTCCCTATATTTTTGGTATTAAGATTGATGCTCAGAAATGAATTTATTCCATTTAATATTATAAATGCATAAGTAAAAATCACTTGTAATGTGCCACTTAGGAGGAACTACACATTATATTTTAATAAAATTCTTACAATCCTTTCTTTGGCAATCAATTTTTGTATGTAATTGGTACCATACATATTTTACTTGGTATTTTTAATATTTAACATAAGCATTTTATCATGTCATTAGAGGTCATAAAAATCATTTTAATGGCTGTGTAATATTTCATTTAAAATGTATCAGTATTTAATTATTTTAATCACTATGCTTATTTTGATATGTCTATTAAAATAATTTGTGAGGAATAATTTTGTACAAATGTATCATTCTAATCTCATTTTCTTAATAATTTCCTAAAAGTGAATCAAAGGGTATGATCATAAATTAAAGCTCTTGAAACATCTTGCCAAAATTTCCAGAATGGTTTGCCAATTTATATTATTGATATTAGCAGGGCATGATATTGCTTGATTCAGTGCTCCCTTTTTAGGATTGAAGATGATAATATTTTAATCATTGCTGAGTTTATAAGGGAAAACAGCATTTTGTTTTTATTTGCATTTTTTTTTGATTAGTCATGTTTGAACGTTTTCAAGTTCATTAGTCATTTGTATTCTAGGCATTTTCTGTATATAGTCGTTACCAGTCATTACCATTAATTGTGGTTGTATGGTTTTCCATTTGATGTTAATGATATTGAAACTTTGTCAATTAAAGTCATTTTATAAAATAATATGACAATTATTTTTTAAGTTCTTACATATTTTAGGGAGTTTCCTCTTCAAAGTTAACTTAAACAGATTGATTATTGTACTTCAGAAATGAAGAGTCTGCTTATGAAGCACTTGTAGACCACAGATCAGAAATCATACTTTATTCTATAGATATTGCAGAGACTTTTAATTCCTTTGATCAAGAGTGGAAAACACAACCAGATTTATATATTGGGAACAACAACCATAGATCCTGGGGAAAGTATACTAGAGTTGGGGCAAGACTGAAAAAGGAGGCAGCCACTTAGGAAGCTGATTTATAATGTGGGTAAGATTTCTATCACCTGACCTTAAGAAACAGGGAAATGAGTAGAATCAAGACACATATCCAACTAAGACTGATACATCTTTGTCAAATTTTCCTAACAGGGTTATTTTAGCTTCATAAAATTTCTTTATGTTTCTAATTTTCTATACCTTTTTTTAGGCTTTGGAGTTATAAATTTGATGATATAAAAATATCATTATTTCTGTGGTAATTTTCTATCCTCCCTTATGAGTTATTAAATAAGCATTTCTTTACAAAAATATAATTTTCTGTTTTACAATCTCTTGTAATTAATTATGCTATATGTATATTGTATGAATTTAAATTATTTTCTTTTTCCTGTGAGTTAACCAATTGTCTAAAAGTGGAAGTACTTAACTGTCTACGTGAGACAAATTGTGATCTGACTGACTACACCTAAATAGCATTCATTTTAATTTTCTTGTCCATCTACTTTTTAGGATGTTTTCCTTAAAAATATATTTGACTTATTTGTTTATTCTTTCTAGATTACTTTTATATATTTATAGGTAGGAGGAAGAGGGAACAGAGCAGAGCAAACTGAATTGAATCTCTAGTTGTTTTACTGTTCTTAAATATTTTTGTCTACTTATTTCTATGAAAAATAATAATAGTAGGCCCTTTGAGTATCTCTTGCTTTAATATGTTTCAGGAAACAAATTTGTCTTGAATGTTTTTTATAGGGACTGGGTTTTTTAAAGCATCTATTTGTGAGTTGCCATGAACACAGTTGAAAGGCAAAACTCTAACTAAGAAAATATTTTTAATTTTCATAAAAAGTTTTCCAACTTTACTATAAAAATTATGTAAGAAAATAGGGGACACATCACTTGGAAAAATGGACAGAGTATGAATCTGCAAGTCACACACACACACACACTCAGAGTCCAGTTTTGCTAATGATCTAATAAATATAAATGGAAAGAATAAGATACATTTTTCCTATGAAATTAACAAAAACAATTATAATCAGAGCATTATCAAGAGAGTGGAGAAATGTGTGGTCCCAAACACGGGTTATGAGAGAAGTGAAAAACAGTACAACTTTTCTAGAGGGCAATATGACAGTATCAAGCTTTAAAATGTTTATTCATGTTGATTCTACTTTGGCACTTCTAGGAATTTTCACAGGAGAAAAATCAGAATTACACAAAAAGCTTTTTAAAAGCTTATTATGATAATGACTATTTTCAAACAACCTAAATTTCCAGCAGTAGGGAAGTAGGGATGGCTTAATTGATGGTAAACTTATGCATAATAATCCAATGCAACCACTACACTTCACGTGAAACAGAAAAATATTCATGAGATAGATTGGAAGGATGAAAACAAGTCTATATTCAGCATGAACCCAATGCACAATTAGGTGTTTGCATGTGTTTGTGTTTGGGGAAGGGTGGGGTGTGTGTTTGTGTATTTTGGTGTGAGTGTATATGGTATAGTATGAGGTTTAGTATGTATTTAAGTGATATGTTTGTGGGTTTGAGTGATAGTGGGAATTTGGAGATGTGTTTGTGTGTTTGGGGTGTGTGTATGGATTTGTCGATCTGTATCAGTATTTATGGGTGTGTTCACGTGTGAACAAATACTCAGAGATGAAAGAATTCAAAGCCAAAACATTGAAGTGATCATCATAGTTATAGTTGAATAGGCAGGATTAATTTTATTAATTATATTTTTCACCAATAAATGTATTTTCATGTGTGAATTAATGTATTCCATTATACTTAGAGAAAGATTATCACAATTAATTAAAACAAAAATATTTTTCGTAACTATAATGAAGTATCTCTTAGGATTATAAATAACCTTCCAATTCAGATAAATATGGTAATAAATTCTACTTGGATAAAACAATCTGGATGAATTTTAAGAGCAAAAAAGTGGAAAAGCAACAATTTGTATACATTTTTACTATGCTATGGAAATATTTCATGTGAAGTGTGAAGTTTTAATTTGAACTAAATAATTTTAGTGTGAGCTATTCTGTTTCCCTTCAGTGCTTTTTTTGTTTTTTTCGGTACGCGGGCCTCTCACTGTAGTGGCCTGTCCCGTTGCGGAGCACAGGCTCCGAATGCGCAGGCTCAGCGGCCATGGCTCACGGGACCAGCCGCTCCGCGGCATGTGGGATCCTCCTGGACCAGGGCATGAACCCGCGTCCCCTGCATCGGCAGGCGGACTCTCAACCACTGCACCGCCAGGGGAGCCCCTCTCAGTGCATTTTTATCCATTTCAAACATAAAATATCTTATGGATGTTTCACATTAAAGCTATTTAAATTGAAATTATATGGTTTCAGAATGTATTTTTGATTTGAAAGAGATCCTTTATCCTTCAATGTAAAATGAAAGTTAGTATTTGAAATATTTAAACAGGTGGTGCTTGTTCATAAATGATTTGAAGTGTTAGGATTTATTTAACACCTCACTCAGGAAACATAGCAGAAAAGATCAGAGGTTAATCTAATCCTTTAAGCCAGAGACTCTCAAATTGTGTTCAGAGATGTTAATGGGTATTCTGGAAAAAAAGTACATAAATTAAAGGTTGTGTGGTCAAATAAGGTTAGGGAATGCTGTCTATTATAATCCTCTCTTGTTGATTTTCTGTTCATATTAGCTCTCTGAGATCCAACAGAATAAAAGCTATTTAGCTTTGTTTAATTCAATATTTACCACATAAGTTTGACTTTGGAATTTTTTTGTTTTTTGTTTTTTTCATGGATTGCCCATTAATGTGTCATGAAAGTAGAATTCTATAATTT
This sequence comes from Tursiops truncatus, assembly GCF_011762595.2. Taxonomy (NCBI): domain Eukaryota; kingdom Metazoa; phylum Chordata; class Mammalia; order Artiodactyla; family Delphinidae; genus Tursiops; species Tursiops truncatus. The sequence goes on along the minus strand of NC_047050.1, from coordinate 30,797,309 downwards.
GAGAAATAATGTGCTAAATTCTTCAGTTCAAGCATAGTAACAGATTTACTTTCAGGTCAAAATAGCTGTTTCCAACAGTCTTGCATGGCTGATTCATTCAGATCATCCTCAAAACAAGAACAAAATATAGCAGTAAATAGTTTGAGGTAAAGTCATAAAAAATTATTTCTAAGAACTTGATATACAAATGTCATAGTAGAGAATTTTTATAAACTGACTAAAGAAAAATCTTTTCACAGGCAATAAACATATGTATATTAGGGAAAGACAATTATTGATAGAGAAAAATTAACCCCCCCAAATCTGCTTATGGTATATGTAGCTATTTTTGCTATATTTTGAGTCGCTCCTAGATGATTACATATATTCTAGTCAGACATATGGTTCATATTAGATAGTGTCCAGAATCCTATATTATTAAAGAGAAACTAAAGATAAAAATGGACCTCAATTTTTTTATAGCCTAATGTGGATGCATAGAATGAGAACAGACCAATTTCCTTCTTAGTAAAATCTACCATTAGATACAAAGGACCAGTACTAGCATTTTAATGTTTTGAAACTGTTTTTAACATTCAGATAATAACAGTAATTCCCTCACAATCCTCCAGAAGCCTAATTCATGTTTTTATCTTTTTGATTCACTACCACTCTAATTAGTTTCTCTAATGACTTTCCCTTTCACAATCTATGCATCTTGGACCTCATGTCCTCTGTCATGTCCCTCATGCTTATTGCCACTTCTTTTGGACTATGAAAATCTGTGGTTTCTAGGTCCATATCAAATGCTTTCTGCCTGGTAAACATTTTCTGATTATCTTAGACTTAATTAATTATTTCTTATGCAGGTTACTATTGATAAGTTTTTAAAGGTCTCACCTCCACTCAATTGTAAGCTCTTTAAAGGGAAGTTCCATGTCTCTATACATGGGTCTCCTCTACAGTACCTGGTATTGTGTGGAGAGGACAGATCTGGAAAGATCTGTTGAGGTGAGAATGATATACCTGCTTGCATTCTATAATTACTCTATCCTAGTAATAAAATGCTATTTCGGTATGCATAGATTTATCAACTATTTTATCAAGATTTAAAAATCGTGAAGGAAGAACATGATTTTCTCCTTTAATAAAAAAAAAACACATAAAAAGATGGATATTTTGTAATACAACAAGCCAAAAACTTCCTAAAGCCTTGATGGAAAAGAAAACATAATCTGATTTGTACTTGTTTAAAATAATTATCTGTTTATAGGCCTTTAAGTTCATATAAATCTCAGTGACACATTGGATAGGAGTGTAAAACATGAGTAAAACTACTCTTTTCTTGACTTACTTTCTGGATTTTGTTAATCATTGTTAGAACTTTTTTATTTACTCCCCTGATATATTAATATTCTCTACTATTTTTGAATTCACTTTTAGTTTTTAAAGATTATTTCAATTCATCCTATCTACTGATTATATTTTATTGTAGTTTGGCAGTAATACATATATATTTTACTTTCCCAGGGATTTTATTTTTTGCTTCCTACTTCTTTTTTTTTTTTTGCATAAGAATTCTCTTTTCTTTGAGGGTATTAATTGTAAGGATATTTTTTGGTTTGCTTTTTGACAGTTTTTGTGTGTCTGACAGTTTTTTGTGTTTTGCTTTCTCTTTAATTATTTTTTTAGTGTTATGTTATATGCTTTCTGCCAATTCTCACTTTGGAGGTTTTCTTTAATTATTTAGCAATCTTCAGCTATCTGTACCTGTGTCAGACATAGGCACTAAAAAGCTTGTTGAATAACAAGGCCAGGCTTGCCAATTGGGGGTCTCACTGTATACAGTTGTGTAGTGATCTGGCCTCTAGGCTTTCATCATTTATAGAATTTTCTTTTAGCATTTGATTTCTCTAGAAAACTGTTACTGCCTAAGGAAAATAAACTTGCCTGCCAGCCTGGGACCCAGGTGGGGAGGACAGAAAGTCTCACCATTTAGTGTGCAGACTGTCACTCAACCAACCCTCCCCCCAGTAGCCATTCCAGTGTCTAATCTTTGTGCTTCACCCCCAACTTCTACCATGTCTCCCATCCCTCAGTTCTGAGTTGTTTTGGTTAAATTTTCTTAGAAACTAATCACATCTAGTTGCAGGATAGTCATCTGGGTGCACAGATGACCCAGATTGGATTCTTGAGAATCTGACTGATCCTTATATAACTTTTAGACAATCTTTGGGAGGTTGTTTTCTTATTTAGTAGAGTTTCAGGAGGGGGCAATATAAATGCATATGACTCAACCTGCCAGAAATCTTAAATATGTCACTTGTACATATGTAAAAAGTTAGTATTTTAAGTTATTGTACATATATTTTTTTTTTTTTTTTTTTTTTTTTTTTTTTTTTTTGCGGTACGCGGGCCTCTCACCGTTGTGGCCTCTCCCGCCGCGGAGCACAGGCTCCGGACGCGCAGGCCCAGCGGCCACGGCTCACGGGCCCAGCCGCTCCGCGGCACGCGGGATCCTCCCGGACCGGGGCATGAACCCGCGTCCCCTGCACCGGCAGGCGGACTCCCAACTGCTGCGCCACCAGGGAAGCCCAATTGTACATAATTTTGATGTTATAGCACTAAAAGCAAATTGGTCCATAACATCCACCTCATATTGACCTTTCCAAAGTGATTTTCTTCCTTTTGTGATATCACTTTTTTTTGATTCTCACAGTGTAGATAATTATTCCTCTAAGAAATAAAGATCTTGCAACTCCTAACAAGTAAACCTAGTAATGATTATCAATGGATGATTCTAGCTGAAAAAAATATTGTATACACATAATCTGAATGTGAACAGTCCTCTACCAACTTACAAGATACACATGAATTGACTTGGGACCATGATAAATGACAACATGAAGATGCAATCAGTGGAATCTAGGCATATAGTTTGAAAGAATCTCTATAGAACAATATGGTTTCTTTGACAAATAATTGGAAGAAAATAAAAAGGTGAACTTGGGGAACTTATAAACTATAATAACCTAAAAGACTTAAAAATCACAATGTACAGAACCTATCTAGTTTCTGGTAAAAGCAAACTATAAAAATAAATTACAAAACAGGGAAATATGGAAGCTGACTGGATATTTGAAGCTATTATTAAATTATGGTGAATATTTTAATGGTAATAATGGTAATGCAATTCTTAAAAGTAGGTACTGAAGTAAATTATTAGTGAAATGATATCATGCCTTGTGATGTCTTGGATTTGCTTTACCATAATCTGGGGGAGGAGTAGGTAGGGGTAGAGATGAAACAAGATTGGGAATATATTGATAATTGTTGAAGGTGGTATGTGTATATTAAATACATTTACCATTCTCTCCACTTTTGTCTGGTTTGAAGTAAAAAAAAAGTCAAGTCTGTTTTTACTCCTTGCAAAAAAATAAATGTATCTGCTTCTGAAAAATTCAAATCAGAATTCAAAGCTCTTCTAATTCAAAACAAGAAAATGGCATCAAGGATGCTAGCCTACAATTTGTAACACAAAGCTCTGCATATTAAGCTACTATATCTGCACTGAGATATGCATACTTATCAGGTTATTGAAATAAATAACCCTGGAATATTGTAAGGTTGTGTTTTATTTTAATCCAGTGAATATTGTCATTTGTATAAAATATTCTATTAAATAGCTATTTGTCCCATAGCTTAGTGTGTCTCTGTGTTTTTAGTGTACCAGAGAGCTGGCTCTACAAATTATTAAAATGAATGAGACTCTGATCCCAAAAGGCTACTTTAACAAAAGGTCTTATGGGTGAATAAAGTCATAGTCTTTCCTTCTTATTATGTGTCAATATTACTTCAATGCTCATCACTCTCTAGTGGTCCATGATCTTATACAGAGGAAAAGCCAAAGTCCTTAAAACAGACTGCATGATCTAACATTTCTTGGTTCTCTGGAAATTTTTTTGACTTTATCTCCTATTGAGTTGTCTTTTCTTACTCTATTCCAACTCTAAAGACATACTCTTGCCTGTGTCCTTGACAACTGTTAATTATTGCCTCTGCCTGGATCTGCATAACTCATTTCTTCACCTTCCTCCAGTCTTTACTCAAAATGTCATTTTCTTACTGAAGTTGTGCTTTACTATCCTGCCACTAATTGGGCATTTCCCTCCCCTATCCTCCTTTCTTACTTATTTTTTTTTTCCTGTGGCTCTTATCTCTATACAATATTCTATATATTTACCTTTTGTCATCATATTTACTGTTTGTTTGTTATTTTTATCACCTCACCAGAATGAGAACCATACGAGGGCCAAGATTTTTCTCCCTTTTATGGTCTGCTCTAATGCCAGAGTGACTTGCTGTAGTTGGTACTCCATAAATGCTTACAGATTTGATTTAAATGATCTAGCAACTATGGGCTACAAACTATATAACTTAGATAACCTTTAAGGGTTTCTAAAATGTAGCAATCATAAACTATTATTGGTTCTTTTCTGCAGTTTACTTAGGATGTCAATGCAACATCATATTATGAAGTTTGACTGATGTGCAATGCACCTCCTAAGCACGTGTGAAGCCACAAGGGCATTCTATCAATTTTCTGGATGGATACTTGACATCCAGCTACCATTAATGTTTTCTAGGTTTAGTGAGGATTCTCAATTGATGGCATTCTTGCTTTGGATTTAAATTGTCCTAATTTAGGTTATTGAGATTTTCTTACTTCCTGTTCATCATAGACTGATGCATATTTGCATCAACAGTGTCTTTGCTCCATACTTACCCAGTAGTAAACTAACAAATAAGGATAGGATGTACTGTGTCTTAAATATGATATTCATGCCTTTATTCCTAAAGGAGATGTGTACATAACACCCCCCTCATTTTTTTCCTTCGAGATGTTTTTCTTACTAAAATTAGCCAGGTAATAAGAGTAGAAGACCGTAAGATTTTTTGCCTGATAGTATGGACCATAAAAAAAGTGAATAAATTAAACAATAACAATAAATGGTATTGCCAGTCTTCTATCTTCTCTCAATGCTTTGTCATACATATTTGAAAACCAAGGTCAGGGCAGGGGTTAGGGGACAGGAGATGGAAAGACCAGTTCACATAGACACAGGCACTCCCTATGAAGGAGATATCTTCAAGTATCTAACTGGCTCAGCCAGCTGATTTTTTTGAATTTTCCCATAAACGATTATGTAATTTGCAAAAATAATGTTATTTTTCTACTTTTTTCTTACTCATATTTTCATATTTATTTTTTGTCTTATATGAATTAACTGAAAATGATGAAAGTAGAGATTTTTTTTTTCTGATTTTAAATATAATTCCTCTAGATCAAATTATCTGTGGCATGGGAGTAGGAGGTAGGATTGGTGCTGATGGAGATATGAGATTGGTTATGTAGAGAGGGATTGATCATATAACTGAATATGTTAAGGGGGATGGAACCTAGTTTTCATATTGGCAAAGAAGGGTGTTAGAAAGGCAGAAAGAGAAAAAAATTGTTTGACACCCTGTGGTGGATTAATATTATTGAGAACTGTGTTAAGAAATGGTTTTAAACACATATGTATATAGATTTAGAGAGATATAGATTTAAATCTATGTGAGTATGTGAGAGAGCAACATAGTAATAAATATTAGTGTAAACATATGTGTATGTGAATATGTATGTACACACAAACACATATGTGCATATACATACATATATCCCCTGGTTTTATACATTGAGAGAACTGAGATTAGCGGCAACCCAATAACAATCTTTTCCTCAGATATTACCTTCTAAATATTATTCACTAATAAAAGCAACTGCAACTCTTTAGAAAATGACTGATTCCAAGGCAGAGGCTGGGAAAGTATAAGAAGACCATTGAACATCTTATTGCACTAGAATAAAAGAAAGTGCTTAAACAATTGTGGGAACATGTCAAAAGGACACAAATAATAGCTTTAAGGCCCTCCTATTAGTCTAACATTAAAGTAAGTAATAATAGTAACAGATTAAAATCCATTGAATAAAATAGTAAATCATGAGTCCATACAGATGTAAATTCATAAGTAAATAATTTGAAAGTTCATGAGGAACTGGATATTTACATAGTTTCAGAATATATCATTAATTTATAGTGGAGGAACCTGGCAGACATGACCTAATCAAGTGATCCAAGTAAACGTCATCATTAATGGGACAAATTTAAATATTGTACCACTTGATGGATGCACACAGAATTACTTTGAGATATTCCTGCCAAAGTACATAGCCAGATCTAATTATAAGACAATATTAGGCAAACCATAGTTAATGGATACTCTCCAAAATAACTGGCTATTAGCCTCCCAAAATGTCAAGATCATGAAAGTGAAGAAAGGAGTGAGGAGATATTCCAGATTAAGGAGACTAAGGTGACAACAACAGGTAACCCAGGCTTTTGAACTGGATCATTTTGCTATTAAAAACCTTATTGAAAAATCTGTAAATAAAACCACCATATGACACAGCAATTCCAATCCTAGGTATATATCCAAAAAATAAAACCACTAATTAGAAACATGCACCCCTATGTTTATAGCAGCACTGTTTACAATACCCAAGATATGGAAGCAATGCAACACAACTGTCCATCAACAGAAGAATGGATAATGAAGATGTGAGATATATATATATATATATGCTATACAAAATGAATGAAATTTTGCTGTTTGCTACAACATGGATGAACCTAGAGGGTATTGTGTTTTGTGAAATAAGTCAAACAGAGAAAGGCAAATACTGTATAATATAACTTATATGTGGAATCTAAAAAAGTAATACAAACAAGTGTAAATAACAAAAGAGAAACAGACTCACAGATACAGAAAACAAACTAGTGGTTACCAGTGAGGAGAGAGAAGAGGGGAGGGGCACATTAGGGGTATGCAATTAAGATATACAGACTACTATGTATAAAATAAATAAGCAAGATTGTCGAGATCGGTTCAAGATGGCAGAGTAGAAGGACGTGCTCTCACTCCCTCTTGCGAGAGCACCAGAATCACAACTAACTGCTGAAAAATCATAGACAAGAAGACACTGGAACTGACGAGAAAAGATACGTCACATCCAAAGACAAAGGAGAAGTCACAATGAGACGGTAAGAGGCGCACAATCACAATAAAATCAAATCCCATATCTGTTGGGTGGGTGACTCACAAACTGGAGAACACTTATACCACAGAAGTCCACCCACTGGAGTGAAGGTTCTGAGTCCCACGTCAGGCTTCCCAACATAAGGGTTGGCAACAGGAGGAGGAATTCCTAGAGAATCAGACTTTGAAGGTTACCAAGATTTGATTACAGGACTTCAACAGGACTGGGGGAAACAGAGACTCCACTCTTGGAGGGCACACACAAAATAGTGTGCACATAGGGATCCAGGGAAAGGAGCAGTGATCCCATAGAAGACTGAACCAGGCCTGCCTGCTAGTGTTGGAGGGTCTCCTACAGAAGCACGGTGTGGCTGTGTCTCACCTTGAGGACAAGGACACTGGCAGCAGAAATTCTGGGAAGTACTCATTGGCATGAGGCCTCCCACAGTCCACCATTAGCTCCACCAAAGAGCCCAGAGAGGCTCCAGTGTTGGGTCACCTCAAGCCAAACAACCAACAGGCAAGGAACCAGCCCCACACATCAGCAGACAAGCGGATTAAAGTTTTACTGAGCTCTGCCCACCAGAGCAACAGCCAGCACTACCCACAACCAGTCCCTCCCATCAGGAAACTTGCACAAGCCTCTTAGATAGCCTAATCCACCAGAGGGAAGACAGCAGAAGCAAGAACTACAATCCTGCAGCCTGTGGAACAAAAACCACATACACAGAAAGATAGACAATATGAAAAGGCAGAGGGTTATGTACCAGATGAAGGAACAAGATAAAACCTCAAAAAAATAACTAAATGAAGTGGAGATAGGCAACCTTCCAGAAAAAGAATTCAGAAAAATGATAGTGAAGATGATCCAGGACATTGGAAAAATAATCTAGGCAAAGATCAAGAGGATGCAAGAAATGATTAACAGAGACTTAGAAGAATTAAAGAACAAACAAATAGAGATGAACCATACAGTAACTGAAATGAAAAATACACTAGAAAGAATCAATAGCAGAATAACTGAGGCAGAAGAATGGATAAGCGACCTGAAAGAGAGAATGGTTGCATTCATTGCTGCAGAACAGTATAAAGAAAAAAGAATGAAAAGAAATGAAGACAGCCCAGGAGACCTCTGGGACAACATTAAATGCACCAGCATTTGCATTATAGGGATCCCAGAAGGAGAAGAGAGAGAGAGAGAGAATGGACCCGAGAAAATATTTGAAGAGATAATAGTCAAAAACTTCCCTCACATGGGAAAGGAAATAGCCCCGCAGTCCAGGAAGCACAGAGAGTCCTATACAGGATAAACCCAAATATAAACATGCTGAGATGCAGAGTAATCAAATTGGGAAAAATTAAAGACAAAGAAAAATTATTGAAAGCAGCAAGGAAAATACAAGAAATAATATACAAAGGAACTCCCATAAGGATAAGAGCTGATTTCTCAGCAGAAACCCTACAAGCCAGAAGGGAGTGGCATGACATATTTAAAGTGTTGAAAAGGAAGAGCCTACAACCAAGATTTCTCTACCTGGCAAGGATCTCATTCAGATTCAATGGAGAAATCAAAAGCTGTACAGAGAATCAAAACTAAGAGAATTCAACACCACCAAATCAGCTTTACAACAAATTCTAAAGGAAATTCTCTAAGTGGGAAACACAAGAGAAGAAAAAAACCTACAAAAAAAAAAAGCCACAACAATTAAAAAACGGTAATAGGAACATACATATCAATAATTACCTTAAATGTGAATGGATTAAATGTGCCAACCAAAAGACACAGGCTCACTGAGTGGATACAAAAAGAAGACCCATATATATGCTGTCTATAAGAGACCCACTTCAGACCTAGGGACACATACAGACTGAAATTGAGGGGATGGAAAAAGATATTTCATGCAAACGGAAATCAAAAGAAAGCTGGAGTAGCAATACTCATATCAGATGAAATAGACTTTAAAATAAAGAATGTTACAAGAGACAAGGAAGACACTACATAAAGATCAAGGGATCTATCCAAGAAGAAGATATAACAATTATAAATATATATGCACCCAACACAGGAGCACTTCAATATATAAGGCAACTGCTGACAGCTCTAAAAGAGAAATTGACAGGAACACAATAATAGTGGGGGACTTTAACACCGCACTTACACCAATGAACAGATCATCCAAAAAGAAAATTAATAAGGAACACAAGCTTTAAATGACACAAGAGACCAGATAGATTTAATTTATATTTATAGGACATTCCATCCAAAAAAAAGCAGATTACACTTTCTTCTCAAGTGTGCATGGAACATTCTCCAGGATAGATCACATCTTGGGTCAAAAATCAATCCACAGTAAATTAAAAAAAAAATTGAAATCATATCAAGCATATTTTCTGACCACAACGCTATGAGATTAGAAATCAATTACAGGAAAAAAAATGTAAAAAAACAAAAACACATGGAGGCTAAACAATACGTTACTAAATAAACAAGAGATCACTGAAGAAATCAAAGAGGAAAACAAAAAAATACCTAGAGACAAGTGACTATGAAAACACGACCATCCAAAACCCATGGGATGCAGCAAAAGAGGTTCTAATAGGGTATTTTATAGAAAAACAAGCCTATCTCAAGGAAAAAAAAAAGTCAAATAAACAATCTAAACTTACACCTAAAGAAACTAGAGAAAGAAGAACAAACAAAACCCTAAGTTAGCAGAAGGAAAGAAATCATAATGATCAGAGCAGAAATAAATGAAATAGAAACACAGAAAACAAATAGCAAAGATTAATAAAACTAAAAGCTGGTTCTTTGGGAAGATAAACAAAATTGATAAACCATTAGCCAAACTCATCAAGTAAAAGAGGGAGAGACTCAAATCAATAAAGTTAGAAATTAAAAAGGAAAAGTTACAACAGACACTGCAGAAATACAAAGCATCCAAAGAAACTACTACAAGCAACTTTATGCCAATAAAATGGACAACCTGGAAGCAATGGACAAATTCTTTGAAAGGTATAACCTTCCAAGACTGAAACAGGAAGAAATAGAAAATATGAACAGACCAATCACAGTAATGAAATTGAAACTCTGATTAAAAATCTTCCAACAAACAAAAGCCCAGGACCAGATGTCTGCACAGGTGAATTCTATCAAACATTTAGAGAAGACTTAACACCCATCCTTCTCAAGTTACTCCAAAAAATTCCAGAGGAAGGAACACTCCCAAATGCATTCTATGAGGCCACCATCACCCTGATATCAAAACCAGACAAAGATACTACAAAAAAAGAAAATTACACACCAATATCACTGATGAATATAGATGCAAAAATTCTCAACAAAATACTAGCAAACAGAATCCAGCAACACATTAAAAGGATCATACACCATGGTTCAGCAGGATTTATCCCAAGGATGCAAGGATTCTTCAATATACGAAATCAATTAATGTGATACACCATATTAACAAATTGAAAAATAAAAACCATATGACCATCTCAATAGATGCAGAAAAATGTTTTGACAAAATTCAACATCAGTTTTTGTTAAAAACTCTCCAGAAAGTAGGCATAGAGGGAACCTACCTCAGCATAATAAAGACCATATATGACAAACCCACAGCAAACATCATTCTCAATGGTGAAAAACTGAAAGCATTTCCTCTAAGATCAGGAACAAGACAAGGATGTCAACTCTCACCATTATTATTCAACATAGTTTTGGAAGTCCTTGCCATGACAATCAGAGAGGAAAAAGAAATAAAAGGAATAAATATTGGAAAAGAAGAAGTAAAACTGTCACTATTTGCTGATGACATGATACTATACACAGAGAATCCTAAAGATGCCACCAGAAAACTACTAGAGCTAATCAGTGAATTTGGTAAAGTTTCAGGATACAAAATTAATGCACAGAAATCTCTTGCATTCCTATACACTAATGATGAAAAATCTGAAAGAGAAATTAAGGAAACACTCCCATTTACCATTGCAACAAAAAGAATAAAATACCTAAGAATAAACCTACCTAGGGAGACAAAAGACCTGTATGCAGTAAACTATAAGACACTGATGAATTAATTAAAGATGATACCAACAGATGGAGAGATATACCATGTTCTTGGATTGGAAGAATCAATATTGTGTAAATGACTATACTATCCAAAGCAATCTACAGATTCAATGCAATCCCTATCAAATTACCAATGGCATTTTTTTACAGAACTGGAACAAAAAATATTAAAATTTGTATGGAGACACAGAAGACCCCAAATAGCCAGAGCAGTCTTGAGGGAAAAAAAACAGAGTGTGAGGAATCAGGCTCCCTGACTTCAGACTACACTACAAAGCTACAGTAATCAAGACAACATGGTAGAGCTTCCCTGATGGCGCCGTGGTTGGGCATCTGCTTGCCGATGCAGGGGACACGGGTTCGTGTCCCAGTCCAGGAAGGTCCCACATGTTGCAGAGTGGCTGGGCCATGGCCCATGGCCGCTGGGCCTGTGCATCTGGAGCCTGTGCTCCACAATGGGAGAGGCCACAACAGTAAGAGGCCCATGTACCACACACACACAAAAAAAGACAATATGGTAGTAGCACAAAACCAGAAATATAGATCAATGGAACAGAATAGAAAGCCCAGAGATAAACCCACGCACCTGTGGTCAACTTATCTATGACAAAGGAGGCACACATATACAATGGAGAAAAGACAGTGTCTTCAATAAGTGGTGCTGGGAAAACTGGACAGCTACATGTAAAGAAAGAAATTAGAACACTCTCTAACACCATACACAAAAAGAAACTCAACATGAATTAGAGACCTAAATGTAAGACCAGACGCTATAAAGCTCTTAGCTGAAAACATAGGAATAGCATTCTTTGACATAAATCACAAGATCTTTTTTGATCCACCTCCTAGAGTAATGGAAATAAAGACAAAAATAAACAAACTGGACCTAAGGAAACTTAAAATGTTTTGCAAAGCAAAGGAAACTACAAACAAGTCAATAAGACAACCCTCAGAATGGGAGAAAATATTTGCAAATGAATCAATGGACAAAGGATTAATCTCCAAAATATATAAACAGCTCATGCAGCTCAATATTAAAGAAACAAACAACTCAATCCAAAATTGGGCAGAAGACCTAAATAGACATTTCTCCAAAGAAGACATACAGATGGACAAGAAGCACGTGAAAAGCTGCTCAACATCACTAATTATTAGAGAAATGCAAATCAAAATTACAATGAGGTATCACCTCACACCAGTTAGAATGGACATCATCAGAAAATCTACAAACAACGAATGCTGGAGAGGGTGTGGAGAAAAGGGAACCCTCTGGCACTGTTGGTGGGAATGTAAATTGATACAGCCACTATGGAGAACAGTATGGAGGTTCCTTAAGAAACTAAAAATAGAATTACCATATGACCCAGCAATCCCACTACTGGGCATATACTCAGAGAAAACCATAATTCAAAAAGACACATGCACCCCAATGTTCATTGCAGCACTATTTACAATAGGCAGGTCATGGAAACAACATAAATTTCCATTGACAGACGAATGGGTAAAGAATATGTGGTACATATATACAATGGAATATTACTCAGCCATAAAAAGGAACGAAATTGGGTCATTTGTAGAGACGTGTATGAATCTAAAGACTGTCATACAGAGTGAAGTAAGTCAGAAAGATAAAAACAATCATATATTAACGCATATATGTGGAACCTAGAAAAATAGTACAGATGAACCAGTTTGCAGGGCAGAGATTGAAACACAGATGTAGAGAACAAACATATGGACACCAAGGGTGTAAAGCAGCAGTGGGGGTGGGGGTGGTGTGATGAATTGGGAGATTGGGACTGATGTATGTACACTAATATGTATAAAAGGATAACTAATAAGAACCTGCTGTATAAAAAAATAAATAAAAGAAAATTCAAAAATTCCAAAAAAAATAAATAAAAAATAAATAAAAGACAAAAAAATAAAATAAATAAATAAGCAACAAAGATATATTGTATAGCACAGAATTTTAGTCATTACCTTGTAATAATTTTTAATGAAGTATAAATTATAAAAATTCTGAATCACTATGCTGAGACTAATATAATATTGTAAATCAAGTATACTTCAATAAAAACAAAAACATTATTGAGACAACTGGATAACTTTGAACAGGGTCTGATGATTAAATGATAATAGTATATTGATGTTAATTTCCTGACATTGATGGTTATATTTAGCTATGTAGGAAAATTTTCATATTTATAATAAATACAGTATTCAGGGTAATGTTTTATTATGTCACTGGCAATTACTTCTCAATGTTTCAGAAAAATAAAAGTTCTATACTGTCTCTGAAAATTTTACAAGTTTATGATTATTTCAAAATTTAAAAACTAGATTTTAAATTCTTAATCTATAATGTATCAATATTTCTGTAAAATGCAGTAAAAATATTATATAATGTCAAAATGTTATAATAGTTTTTAAAAGCTTACTACTAATGTTTGTACTTTACCTTGTAATAGATCAGTCAGAAGCAGTCATGACTTCAGATCTGTGCCAGTATGTGGACTACACTTTGCAGAGCATTGCTCTGGATTACATATAGTCTTTTGTGATAAAATATGTACTCATTATTTTTGGAAAATGGTTCTAGGAAATTGGCTTCATGTTGCACAAATGTGTGTGACATACCAAATACTTACGAACATGCATGGGCATTATGTAGTTTTTTTAAAGGCAGTCAAGATGGAATATATATTCTGTTCTATTCAATATATCCTATATTGCTGCTTTTTTCTATTCATGGAATAAACTCAACTTGGTATATGCATTAGTCATACATGTCAGTCAGGATCCTGGCAGGAAGAAAGTGGCACACTAACCCAAAAGAATTACATTAGGGGACCATTTTCTGAGATTTAGGGAGGGTTAAGGGAACCTACAGGATAGAGTGAGGGACCCTGAGATTAGCAACAGCAGGCAGTTGTTACTACTTTTAGGATTAGGAGGGCAAATGGATGTGATTCAATTTTCAGAGCCTGGTGAAACCTGCAGTCATGGAAGAATCACTGTCCAACAGATGTGTGACCACAAAGAAATGCATTGAGGGTAGTAGAAGGGGCATGGATATCTCAACTTCCCCTTTCATTGGTCCTCTGTTCTCCACAGTTAGAGTCTCCTTTTGCACAATCCAACTGGAAATCAAATGGCAAGGGAGCCTCAGTGGTGTAGTCCATGGAAGTCAGCCTCCAAGGGTACAGGTCAAAGGGAGATAGAAAAGGGATTGTAGAGAGGCAAATGAAAAATAAACCATGTAGCATTTTTTAAAAATGTCTTTAGTTCAGTTGCTATTATTTACTTTAGTTTTCTATCTGTTCAGTCATGAAATTGTCTCTAATTTTCTATCTCTGTGTTTCTTTTCAGATTTAAGTATTAGAATGATAGTTCACTCATTGAATGAGTCCAAATGAATTCTGCCCACTTATTCTATGGTCTCTTCTTCAAGTGTTCGGAAGATTGCTGACTAAAGATTATCACACTAATAATAGACAGGAAGTTGAATCAAGAGTAGAATCAGGGAGACACTTTAAGAGGTCATTATCACTTTTCAGTTTTAAAAGTTTGAGCTCACAATCTAAGGCTAAGGATGGAGAGATGAAAATGGGTCTGAGATGTATTCACTGTGCACAATCAGTCAGATGTGTAGACTGGCTGATTGGTTGAAAGAGGTAAGAAAAAAAAATTATGTTGAGATAACTTCCAAATTTGGAGTTTGGTTGACTGGATGGTATCATTTACCTCAATAATTAACATAAGGCTGGGCAATGTTTTCCCTGCACTGGAAGCCACATGAGCAGTGATAAAAGGTTCAGTTTTAAACATGGTGACTGATGTGCTATGGAGACATCTAAATGCAGATGTTTGTGAGAAAATGTGAAATATATTTCTGGAGTTCTGGAGGGAGAGCTCAAATGAGGTTACAGATAAAGGAATCATCAGCATTTAGTTATGGTTTAAGACATTATTATTGTTTTTATTATTATTAACAGCCTTCATATGTTGAAAAACCACAATATGTCAGGAGCTTGGTAAAATCAGAGAAGTTTAGTAACTTGTTTCCTTAGGAGAAGATGAATTCTCTAAGTGTAGAGAAATTCAGAAGTCAGATTTTTATAGGGGTGGGGGAGTAGTGGTAAGGAAGAAACATCAGCAAATAAAAAATCTGATTTTTTTTCCAATTTTATATATATTGTTGATATTAACTATTCTAAGTGATTTTTTTTTCTAAACTGATTTTCTTTGGTCTGTAATAATGAGGCTAAGTACATAGCCTCAGGGTCATATAGTCACAAAGTTCATGAGAAAAACAACACCCAGGATTAGGACTAGGAAAAAAAATAAGGTCTTTCTAAAGCAATCTTGTGACCGTCGTAATTGATCTTATAATTGAACATTTTTTCTGTCTTTGCTCTGAATTTTAGGAAATCCAGATGAGTTGGGTGTATGGCACCTATACAAGATATTACAGTATACATAATCTATATGAATTTTGTCACTGGCATTATCTCAATGTCAACTCTTTTATCCCTAAATGTCAATGTTTTCTATTTTACTCCTATTCAATATATTTCTGTGAGCAACTTTAAATATTGAATGAGGTAGAATATTTTTTAAATGAATACCAATGTAATCATGTAATTCTGCTTCACAGAGCAGTTTTCCTAATTCTCAAACCATTTGGGTTTGCAGGGTCGACCCATTTCAAATGTTAATTTTCAGTATTTATCAAGTCAAAATAACATTTTAAATTAAACCCAAATGAATAACATATGAGAGTCAGTGTGGAAGATCTTAACATAATGTTTACTGGATAAGTGCTCTAATGATATTGCTACAGAAGTACAGAACTCATTATGTTTAATCAGTACAATACAACCCCTGATATTCATTTAAAATATATTGTTTTAAGCAATCTTCAAGAATTATGTGGGATATCATATGTTATACACTAAAAGAATTGCTTTTAGCCAGAGTTTGCCTCTGAATTTTCATATATTTACTAGGTCTTTTAAAATTATAATCACATAAAAGTTAAATACTACAGAGATGAAGTCTTCTGTTTCAACTGTTTACCCACAGTTTCCACTCATAAGAAGTAAACATGTTGAATGATTTTTTAGAAACATGTACAAATTTAAAATGCACATGCAAGCATAACATATAGATATGTATATACATGTGCTGTCACTAATAATTTGCATTCACCTCTTCCTATCTGTTCATATGGGTCCATTTGATTCTTCTTTATGAGTATATAATATTCTGTTATAATAATTTGTCCACTCATTCAATATTTATTGAGTGCCTAATCCATGCCAGGGACTTTTCTATATGCAGTTTAATAGGATATTCATGTTCTCTGCCCTGATGGAGCCTAAGAGTCCAGAAGGTGAGAGACAAAAAAGTAAATTAAATATCTATTTTGGAATTTACTTTAGAGGAATGAAATAGTTTATGCAAATATAAAGTAATAGGAGAGATGTATTTATTTAGGATGATTTGGAAAGTCTTCTCTCTGAGGAGGTGTCATTTGAGCTGAGACCTGGAATACTGAACAAAAGCAACCAGACATCAAGAGAAGGTCAAAGTCTCTTTTCCACACTGTTACATAGTATTTCACTGACATATTATACCACAATTTATTTATTCATTGCCTTCTCTAGTTAGAAGTTTTCTTTTTTCTCTATTAGAAAAATACTGTTATAAACATTTGGGCACAAGTCTCTTGGTATACATGTGCAAGAATTTCTCTAAGGCATATACCCAGAAATAAATTTGCACAGTCATAGATATTTATATATACTTTAATATATTCCAAATTGTTTCCCAACATATTGTGTATATTTACATTCCCATTAGCAGTATGGAAGAAGGCCTATTGTTCAACAACTTGCCAGTACTTTGTAATGCTATTTTTTTCTTAAGTTATATTACTCTTAAGGGATATGACCTAAAATAATTCCCTCTCAACTTCACTGACACTCTGATTCTTCTTACTTCCTGGTATCTCCACTGCCACTTTTGTTGGTGTCTTTCCGTTGGTACCCCTTAAGTGTTGGTGTTTCATCCTTCTCTTTTGTGTTCTCTCTCTTTCTGTGTCCTACTTCTTATTTCCCTCTCTCTGTTCCACTATTGCCCTCAAAATGCACAGCCCTTATAATTTTGCTATTTTTGTTATATCAGTGTTCACATTGCCAGGGAGTGTATGATGACAAAGATGTAGCTTACCTGCCACATTACAATAGAGAAGTCAATTAAGGGTGAAGGAATGCGACACAGTTGATGTGTGTAAGTAACACTTAATCCATTAGAAGAATTATCCATGGATTGTAAAATGAAGGAAAGGTAGGAATTTGTATAGATAAATGCAATTAGGGACATGTCCTCAGAAGAACAGATGATAAGCTATCACTGATGCCTGTTGCAGATTTTCAGCTAGTGTCTTAAAAGTATTGTAAACATAAATTACAAGACATGGCAGGAGGCGAGAGGAATCCAGCAATTAGAAAACAGAATTTATGGTAGAGAGTGGATACGGCTCCTACTTAAGAGGTGGAGGTCCCAGACAGGCTCATGAGATGTTCATCAGTAATGGCACATGGTAGCAAAGGAATGGTTTTTATTTGTTTTGTGGTTTCTTCTTAATGGGTGTAGACATCACAGATATTTTTGTCAAGAAATATATCTGTTACCTAAAGTTGTCATGTATTCTTCAGATATTTTGGGAATATAATTATGTTATATAAATAATTATAACATGTACAAATGTGATTTTTTATCTATTATTGTTGAACTATAATATTTTGTGCTATACCCTGTGCTAAGCACTCTTGTAGGGATTTTTTTTTATTTAACCCACACCACAATCCTATGAATTAGTGATAGTATTATCTCCATTACAGATGTACAAACTGAGACTTACAAAGGCCATTTACTTTGCTCAAGATCATAACTTGTAGGTATCTGATCCAGGCTTGAACCCGTGTCCTACAGACTCAAAGGCTATACCCATACCTACAACGTACTGTTACTTATCAGTGATGACTTAAGTGCCCAATGAGCTGCATGCACACTAAGTGCTATGAGAGGCTAGAGAGGGAGATAAGGAAAGATAAAGACTTCAAAGAAGGTGGGGACTTGATCAACCAAGGCACTTCGCTATATGCAGGGAAATAGTGGTATGGGGCTAATGTAAACATAGGCAGAGCCTGGGAAACATGTTCTATGGCCCATAAATAGACCGATTTGGATAATATCCAGGGAATATATAGGTTTTTAGACAGAGTTGAATTTGCAGAAGTAGATATGTATGAACTTTTAGTTTATTAAATGCAAGGATAAATTTTAAACCAGTACAGGAAGTAAATGATAGCAATCATAGTGTCTTTAACAGGAAAGTTAAAAAAAAGAAATACTATTTTAGGCTAACTAATCTTTCAGTACTAAGTAGGATAAATCAAAATGGAAAGAAATGGAGCCGGGAAATGAATTAGGCAATTAGGAAGTGTCACATTATTAAGCCTGGCCTAGGGAAGTGACCTTGAAGATTGAAAGGGGACAAAGGAGCCTCTTTATAAAAATTTTAAAATGCTTTCAAAGTTGTATTTAAATACTATTACCATTACCCAGTGAGGTTTAAGAGCCTTATCCATGTACCCCTATAGTGTCCATACAAGATTCTATCAGAATATCTGCTTGTTTCTCTGATGATTCAACTATGAAGCTCCTTGATGGCAAACAGTTTGCTATTTCTTTCTATCCTAGTGCCTAGTATTCTGTACAAAAAAAAAAAAAAAAAAAGTGAATATGCACCAAGCTTAAATAAGATAGTACTAATAATAATACCTGTAACATACTTTACAGCTTGCAGAGTTGTGTCTACCTTTGAAAGATATCATGAATTCATCTACTTACCCATCTCCCCAGCTACTGCCAGAATTGCATTTACTAACTGCTCCACTTGCACTTATATTCCCTTCAATTCATTGCCTATACAGCAGCCAGAATGATACTTTTCTAGTACAGATTTTATTGTATCACTTAAAGGCTTAAAACCATTTTCTGCTTTCAAATTAAAACCCTACAAGTTGTTGCATAATCTTGTCATATAACTCTCTTTTCTAGATTCATTCCCTCTCAACCAGAGTAGCTTTCTTTCAGTTTCTTGAAAACTCAGAGCTCTCTCATGATGCTCCAGTTATCTACTGCAATGAAACAACCTGCCCCAAAACTTAGTGGTTTAAAACAGCAACATTGGTTTTGCCCACGAATCTGTAATTTGGACAAGGCTCAGCAAAGGGAACTTGTCTCTGAGAGTACTACTCACAGGTTAGGAGCTGGAATCACCTGAAAGCATGTCATTCACTTGTTTGGCAGTTGATGTTAATTGGCTGAGGCTTTAGATGAGGCTGTCAGTGGTAACACCTATATGTGGCTTTTACATGTGGCTTGTGCTTTGTCACAGTGTGGAGGCTGGGTTCCCAGGGTAAGCCTCCCACAAGAGAGAGAACCAGGCAGAAGCTGTATCACATTTTCTAACATAGCCTCAAAAGTTAGGCAGCATCATATCCATCATACTCTGTTAATCTAAAGCAAGTACAAGGACTAACCCATAACCAAGTGGAGGGGAAATTAGACTCTTTTTTATGGGACAAATGTCAAAATTTTTACATCTTTTAAAACCACTACCCATGCCTCTGGGCATTTGTACCTGCCTATATGTCACCTTAATATGAACTTCATTTTCTTTTCTTTTCTAACTTTTATACTTCAAGTTTCAGTTGAACTATCCGCTTACTACATGTGCCTTCTTATCCTCTACATCTAAATTAGGTCCTTTAGTTAGACTTCCACAACACTCCATGTTCTCTTAAAGTACTCGTTACCATCTGAAATGACATATTTACTTAATACTTGTATTGCCAGCCATCAGTCTGTCAGTTCCATAAGACCAAAGATTATTCATGTATTATTCACTGATATGACTGAAAAGCCTAGTCAAGAACCTGTACATTATAGTTTTTCTGTAAATACTTGTTTATTAATGCACAATGGAAGAGGTTTGCTTGTTTTTAAGACCCTTATTCTTTAGAGGAATTTGGAATAGGGCTTCTTACCCTTGAGAAACTTCAATTAACTTATTAACCCTAAAGCATATGTATTTTTAGAATACAGGTAACCTTATTTTAAAAAAAAGTGTTCTTAATGTCATAAAGCATTCAACCTTTTAATTTTCTTAGTTATAGTAAATGTTAAACTCTTTCAACCCTCAATGCTATGCTATTCCCCTAAAAAAAACAAAACCAAGTTTTACATTTCCAAGAACTATATACCCTCAGGGGCAAAGGATGTTGCAAGATTTTGAAGCACAAGATTGTCCCTGGAGAGAGAAAGCTGTTTTGTGAGAGCACCCAGTACTGAAAATGGAATACATGTGTTTTTGTTGTTTTTAAGTATTATTTCACTGTTCACTGTATCATCTGGAGTTATATCAGGAGAATCTATCCTCATTAACTCACCTTCCTGCATCAAATTAACTTTATGTTTAGTGCTTCCAAAAGTACAATATGCGAATGGATTGGCAATATGAAACCTCTTTTCTTACCATTTGGCAGAGATCAGAAAGAGACGGGAGACACCTCTCCTTTGTCTTCAGAGGACTATGCTGTTTTGAAGAGAAACTTTTAGAGAATTTAATTTTATTTTCAAACTTTTACTTTTAGAGAATCATAATAATTTCTAGCCTTCTGAGAGCTGCTCACACTTTCTCTTTGGTAACTGGTAGCATATGGGTTCTGTCGGGCAGATAGGTAATGCTTATATGTGCTTATAATTTGTTTTTGTTTGTGTTTTGTTTTTTACAGTGAAATGGCCCATCTTCCCACTGATGGGATTCAGCTGTGTGAAACAAGACTGCTGATTTCTGACCTAGAATGTCCTGTGTAGATCAACCTTAATCTTATAAAGGCTAGGTGTGCCAAAGACTCACTCTTCTTGCCTTTTTGTCAGTTGTTAAGATCCAGAGCCATTTTATATCCACACTGAGACTTGTATTCCTGGATATCACCTACCTGCTCTGAGGTTGCCCTGAGCAAGTTGATTAACCCTTCTCAATCTATTTGCTCACCTGTAAGGTGAAGATAATAATACCAACCTCACAAGCTTGAATAGCCTAATATAGTAGAGAGATTAACACAGTGCCTGAATTAATAAATGTTAGTGTTTGGTGTGTTGTTTACACTGAATATCAGTGTTTTCCTAATAGCAATTTTCAAGTAGTAAAAAGAAGTCCCCATTGATGTTTATCTCCAGGTATGGGGAGGGAAGGTAGAATCTGAAGAGCCAAAGAAAAACCTAAAAACTGCTGTGTTCTTTTCCAACAGTGACCCAAGTTGTCACTCATATTTTACCTTGTTCTGTATTTCCTAGAGCTTATCTAGAGGTGCCTGGAAGTTACTAACTTTTGCCATGAATCTGATAAACTGAGGTTTGTTATTCATGTTTGAGGCACTTAATGTGAGTTTGAGGACTCTCATTTGGGTCCTAGTTGTGTGTGTCAGGGTGGGGAGGGGATGAATAATTGGGTAGTTAACTTAGTGAGCAGGAAACAGCAAACAGCAAAAGACCATATGTAAGGTTTCAATTGTGATATCAACTGGGCATTAATGTATGGGTTCCTCACTTAGATATCCTCATAATTCTATTACCCAAGCTCAGAAAATACCAGAAACTGTTTTAGGTGTTGTGCCTATCCTGTTAAATGAGAATAGAAGGATAAAGAACAAACATGTAAAAAACAAAGCTCCCATGTAGCGATTATGATAAATGCAGTGAGAAACTTAAATGGGATGTTACGTGGTGTTGGTGGTAGTGGTAAAGTGGAGTCAGGGAAGATTTCTATGAAGACGTCTAATTTGAACTAAATTTATAAATATGAAGAGAAGTGTATTTTTGTATTTCATACATAAGAAAAATAAATGCAGTGCCCTAAGGTAGAAAATAATTTAGCTTGCTCCAGGAACAGGAAAAAAAAAAAAAAAAAAAGGACCATGTGCTTCGAATGTTAAGAGAAGGTACTAGGAAAAGAAGTTAAAGGGATGTGTGCTCACTCCCTCTTTCAAGAGCACCAAACCACAACTAACTGCTGAACAATCATAAACAGAAAGACACTGGAACTCACCAAAAAAGATACCCTCCACAGACAAAGGAGAATCTGCAGTGAGATGGTAGAAGGGGCACAATCATGATTAAAATCAAATCCCATAACTGCTTGTTGGGTGACTCACAAACTGGAGTACAATTATACCACGGAAGTTCACCCACTGGAGTGAAGGTTCTGAGCCTCATGTCAGGCTTCCAAACCTGGGGATCTGGTAATGTGAGGAGAGAATTGGACTTTGAAGCCCAGCGGGATTTGATTGCAAGACTTTGACAGGACTAGGGGAAACAGAGACTCCACGCTTGGAGGGCACACAGAAAGTAGTGTGCAAATCAGGACCAAGGGGGAAGGTGCAGTGACCGCATAGGAGGCTGAACCAGACCTAACTGTTAGTGTCAGAGGGTCTCCTGCAGAGGCAGGGGGCAGCTGTGGCTCACCACGGAACAAGGACGCTGGCAGCAGAAGTTCTGGGAAGTACTCATTGGTATGAGGTCTCCCAGAATCCACCATTAGCCCCACCAAAGAGCCTGTAGTCTCCAGTGCTACATTGTCTCAGGCCAAACAACCAACAGAGAGGGAACATAGCCCCATCCATCAGAAGACAAGAGGATTAAAGTTTTACTGAGCTCTGCCCACGAGAGCAACACCCAGCTCTACCCACAACTAGTCCCTCCCATTAGGAAGCTTGCACAAGCCTCTTAGATAGCCTAATCCACCCAAGGGCAGACAGCAGAAGCAAGAAGAACTACAGTCCTGCAGCCTGTGGAACAAAACCATATTCACAGAAAGACAGACAAGATGAAAAGGCAGAGGACTATGTCCCAGATGAAGGAATAAGATAAAACCCAAAAAAAAAAAAAACAACTAAATGAACTGGAGATAGGCAACATTGCAGAAAATGAATTCAGAATAATAATAGTGAAGATGATCCAGGACCTTGGAAAAATAATGGAGGCAAAGATCGAGAAGATGCAAGAAATGTCTAAGAAAGACCTAGAAGATATAAAGAACAAGTACCTAGAAGAAATAAGAACAAACCAACAGAGATGAACAATACAATAACTGAAATGAAAAAATACACTAGAAGGAAACAATAGCAGAATAACTGAGGCAGAAGAACATATAAATGATCTGGAAGACAGAATGCTGAAACTCACTTCTATGGAAAAGAAAGGAAAAAAAGAATGAAAAGAGATGAAGACAGCCTGAGAGACCTCTGGGACAACATTAAACACACCAACATTCGCATTATAGGGATCCCAGAAAAAGAAGAGAGAGAGAAAACAGCCAAGAAAATATTTGAAAAGATTATAGTTGAAAACTTCCTGCACATGGGAAAGAAAATAGCCACCCAATTCCAGAAAAAGCAGAGAGTCCCATACAGGATAAACCCAAGGAGAAACACACCGAGACACATAGTAAACAAATTAACAAAAATTAAAGACCAAGAAAAATTATTGAAAGCAACAAGGGGAAAAGGACAAATAACATACAAGGGAACTCCCATAAGGTTAACAGCTGATTTCTCACAGAAACTTTGCAAGAAGGGAGTGGTAAGATAAAGTGATGAAAGGGAAGAACCTACAACAAAGAATACTCTACCCAGCAAGGATCTCATTCAGATGCAATGGAGAAATCAAATGCTTTACAAACAAGCAAAAGCTAAGAGAATTCAGCACCACCAAACCAGCTGTACAACAAATGTTAAAGGAACTCTAAGCAGGAAACACAAGAGAAGAAAAGGACCTACAGTAAGAAACCCAAAACAATTAAGAAAATGGTAATAGGAACATGTATAGTGATAATTACTTTAAATGTGAATGGATTAAATGCTCCAACCAAAAGGCACAGACTGGCTGAATGGATACAAAAAGAAGACCCACATATATGCTTTCTACAAGAAAGACCTAGGGACACATGCAGAATGAAAGTGAGGGGATGGAAAAAGATATTTCATGCAAATGGAAATCAGAAGAAAGCTGGAGTAGCAATATTCATATCAGATAAAATAGACTTTAAAATAAAGAATGTTACAAGAGACAAGAAAGGACACTACATACTGATCATGGGATCAGTCCAAGAAGAAGATATAACAATGATAAATATATATGCACCCAACAAAGGAGCACGTCAATACATAAGACAAATGCTAAGAGGTGTAAAAGGGGAAATCAACAGTAACACAGTAATAGTGGGAGACTTTAACACCTCACTTAAACCAATGAACAGATCATCCAGACAGTAAATTAATAAGAAAACACAAGCTTTAATTGACACAATAGACCGGATAGATTTAATTGATATTTATAGGACATTCTATCAAAAAACAGCAGATTACACTATCTTCTCAAGTACACAGGGAACATTATCCAGGATACATCACATCGGGTCAAAAATCAATCCTCAGTAAATTTAAGAAAATTGAAATTGTATCAAGCATCTTTTCTGACCACAATGTTATGAGATTAGAAATAAATTACAGGGGAAAAAAGTAAAAAGTACAAACACCTGGAGGCTAAACAATACGTTACTAAATAACCAAGAGATCACTGAGAAATTAAAGAGGAAATAAAAAAATACCTTGAGACAAATGACAATAAAACTATGGGATGCAGCAAAAGCTATGGGATACAGCAAAAGCAGTTCTAAGAGGGAAGTTTATAGCAATACATTCCTACTTCAAGAAGCAAGAAAAATTTCAAATAAACAATCTAACCTTACACCTAAAGGAACCAGAGAAAGAAGAACAAACAAAACCCAAAGTTAGTGGAAGGAAAGAAATCATAAAGATAAGAGCAGAAATAAATGAAATAGAAACAAAGAAAACAATAGCAAAGATCAATAAAACTAAAAGCTCGTTCTTTGGGAAGATAAACAAAATTGATAAACCTTTAGCCAGACTCATCAAGTAAAAGAGGGAGAGGAATCAAATCAATAAAGTTAGAAATTAAAAAGGAGAATTTACAACAGACACGGCAGAAATACAAACCATCCTGAGACACTACTCAAGAAATTCTATGCCAATAAAATGGACAAACTGGGAGAAATGGAAAAATTCCTCGAAAGGTATAACTTTCCAAGACTGAACCAGGAAGAAATAGAAAATATGAACAGATCAATCACAGTAATGAAATTGAAACTGTGATTAAAAATCTTTGAACAAACAAAAGCCCAGGACCAGATGGCTTCACAGGCAAATTCAATTAAACATTTAGAGAAGAGCTAACACCTATCCTTCTCAAACTATTCCAAAAAATTGCAGAGGAAGGAACACCCCCAAATGCATTCTATGAGGCCACCATCACCCTGATACCAAAATCAGACAAAGATACTACAAAAAAAGAAAATTACACACCAATATCACTGATGAATATAGATGCAAAAGTCCTCAACAAAATGCGAGCAAACAGAATCCAGCAACACATTAAAAGCATCATACACCATGGTCCAGCAGCATTTATCCCAGTGATGCAAGGATTCTTCAATATATGCAAATCAATCAATGTGATACAATGTATTAACAAACTGAAGAATAAAATCCATATGATCAACTCAATAGATGCAGAAAAAGCTTTTGACAAAATTCAACACTCATTTATGATCAAAACTCTCCATTAATGGGCATAGAGGGAACCTACCTCACCATAATAAAGGCCATGTATGACAAACCCACAGCAAACATCATTCTCAATGGTGAAAAACTGAAAGCATTTCCTCTAAGATCAGGAGAAAGACAAGGATGTCCACTCTTGCCACTATTATTCAACATAGTTTTATAAGTTTTACCTATGACAGAGAAGAAAAAGAAATAAAAGTAATACAAATTGGAATAGAAGAAGTAAAACTGTCACTGTTTGCAGATAACATGATACTATACATAGAGAATCCTCAAGATGCCACCAGAAAACTACTAGAGCTAATCAATGAATTTGGTACAGTTTCAGGATACAGAATTAATGCACAAAAATCCCTTGCATTCCTATACACTTACAATGAGAGATCAGAAAGAGAAATTCAGGAAATAATCCCATTCACCATTGCAACAAAAATAATAAAATACCTAGGAATAAACCTACCTAAGGAGGTCAAAGACCAGTACTCAGAAAACTATAAGGCACTGAGGAAAAAAATAAAAGATGACAAAAACTGATGGAGAGATAAACAATGTTCTAGGATTGGAAGAATCAATATTGTGAAAATGACTATATTACCCAAAGTGGTCTACAGAACCAGTGCAATCCGTATCAAATTACCAATGGCATTTTTTATAGAACTAGGACAAAAATCTTAAAATTTGTATGGAGACACACTAGACCCCAAATAGCCAAAGCAATCTTGAGAAGAAAAAAAAAAAAAAAAACAAACAGAGCTGGAGGAATCAGACTCCCTGACTTCAGACTACACTACAAAGGTACAGTACTCAAGACAATATGGTACTGGCACTAAAACAGAAATATAGATCAATGGAACATGATAGAAAACCCAGAGATAAACCCACACATCTATGGTCAACTAATCTATGACAAAAGGCAAGGATACACAATGGGGAAAAGGCAATCTCTTCAATAAGTGGTGTTGGGAAAACTGGTTAGCTGTATGTAAAAGAATGAAATTAGAACACTCCCTAACACCATATACAAAAATAGACTTTAAATGGATTAAAGACCTAATGTAAGACTAGACACTATAAAACTCTTGGAGAAAATCATAGGAAGAACACTCTTTGACATAAATCACAGCAAGATTTTTTTTTGACCCACCTTCTAGAGTAATGGAAATAAAAACAAAAATAAACAAATGGGACCTAATGAAACTTAAAAGCTTTTGCAAAGCAAAGGAAACTATAAACAAGACGGAACGACACCCCTCAGAATGGGAGTAAATATTTGCCAACAAGTCAAAGGACAAAGGATTAATCTCCAAAATATATAAACACATCATGCATCTCAATATCAAAAAAAACAAGCAACCCAATCAGAGAATGGGCACGGGACCTAAATAGACATTTCTCCAAAGAGACATACAGATGACCAAGAGGCACATGAAAATCTGCTCAACATCACTAATTATTAGAGAAATGCAAATTAAAACTACAATGAGGTATCACCTCACACCTGTTAGAATGGGCATCATCAGAAAATCTACAAACAGTAAATGCTGGAGAGGGTGTGGAGAAAAGGGAACCCTCTGGCACTGTTGGTGGGAATGTAAATTGATACAACCACTATGGAGAACAGTATGTAGGTTCCTTAAAAAACTAAAAATAGAATTACCATATGACCCAGCAATCCCACTACTGGGCAGAGAAACCATAATTGAAAAAGACACATGCACCCCAATGTTCATTGCAGCACTACTTACAATAGCTAGGTCATGGAAGCAACATAAACGCCCATCAACAGATGAATGGATAAAGAAGTTGTGGTACATATATACAGTGGAATATTACGCAGTCATAAAAAGGAACGAATTTGGGTCATTTGTAGAGACGTGGATGAATCTAAAGACTGCTATACAGAGTGAAGTATGTCAGAAATAGAAAAACAAATATCGTATATTAACGCATATATGTGGAACCTAGAAAAATGGTACTGATGAGCCGGTTTGCAAGGCAGAAATAGAGACACAGTTGTACAGAACAAATGCATCGACACCAAGGTGGGTCAGATGAATTGGGAGATTGTGATTGAACTATACACACTAATATGTATAAAATAGATAACTAAGAAGAACATGCTGTATAGCACAGGGAGCTCCACTTCACTGTACAGTAGCAACTAACACAACATGGTAAAACCACTATACCCCAATAAAAGAAAATAAAAATAAAATATTAGAAATATCATAAAAGAATAAAAGACTAAGAGATAATTTTGTGTCTGATACATAACAAGCTCAATAAATATTAATTTCCCTTTAGCTCCACTAGTTCCAAAAAGTAGAAAAAAAGTTAAAAGGTTAACCATGACTGTGCATGGACTTATAAGCCACAGTAAGGAGTTTGAATTTTATATTCAGTTGTTGGGTAACTCCTAAAGGTTTATAATCAAATGAATGATATAGGTTGATCTACTTAAAAAGACAGCTCATGCCACTTCATGCACATTAGGATTACTGTTATAAAAACAATAATAAACAGAAAATAACAAGTGTTGGAGAAGATGTGGAGAAATAGAACCCCTTGTGCATTACTGGTGGGAAAGTAAAATAGTGAGGCTTCTGAGGAAAACAGTATGAGAATTCCTCAAAAAATTATACTTAGAATTGCCATATAATCCAGTAATTCCATTTCTAGATATAACCCCAGAAAACTGAAAGTTGTGATTAAAATAGATATTTGTACACCAGTGTTTATAACAGTATTCTTTATAATATCCAAAAGATGGACAAAACATAAATGTTCATCAACGGATCAATGGATAAATAAAATGTGATATATACATTCAATACAATAGTATTCAGCTTTAAAAATTATATTTGTAATATCACATGTTGTAACACAGATAAATGTTGAAAACATCCTAAATGAAATAAGCCAGACACAGAAGGACAAATACTGTGTGTATCAGTAATGCGAGGTACATAGAGTAGTCAAATTCATAGACAGAAAGTAGAACAGTGGTTACCAAGGAATGGTAGAAGAGGAGGATGGGGAGTTATTGTTTAATGGATACAGAATTTCAGTTTGTAATTATGAAATAGCTCTGGGGATGGATGGTGGTGATGGATGCTTAACAATGTACTTAATGCCACCAAATTTTACTGTTGAAAATGGTTAAAACGGTAAATTTTAAGTTACATATATTTTACTGTAGTTAAACAAAAAACACTTCATATTAGTTGGGGAATGAGAGAGAATAGTAGCAATATGTAAAGCACAGAGGCCAGTTGGAGAATCTTGTAATTTCTGGTAGGTGCTCTGGACAAAGGAGTGGCAGCAGAAATAAGAGTTTCCATTCAATGTAAAATTGGAGCTAAGGAATGATGATGGATTGAGTATGAATGGTGAGAAAAAGGAGAATTAAGGGTGATTCCTATATTTTTGGGTTAAACAGCAGTGTCATAGCAGAGTCTGTGCATTATGGTGAGGTCAGGATTAAAGGGTTAAATTGGTGTGCCATCAACATGTGTATGGTATTTGAAGGATTAATTTTAGAAGAGATAACCGAGGAAACTGTAGATACAGTTGACCAGAAACACTGAGACTTATTGTAGTCTTATTATTATAGAAAGTGCTGGGAAGTAATTAATGAAGTGAGAAGAAAGGATAATTCTCTGGTAAAGATGGTTGTAGTGTTTTTTTTAAACTACGAAACAGAAATGGCCATAAGTATTCTGGCATGGAAATAAGAATATTAGTTGAGCTAGGCAAATTGGACAGTGCAAGGCTATTTTGCATTGGCAATTAGAGAAGCCCTCAGAAGTAGGAGCTAGTGTTATATCCAGAACATAGGCAACAACAGCTCCTTTCATGATGTAAAATGGAATGTTTTGTTTGTGTAAAAGCTACAAAAACTCACAGTTATTGTAGATATGTTTTCAGACGGTCTGCTTTCTCAGTTTGAAATGTGAATAGGGTCTCCTAGCATTTCCTAGGATATAGATAGGCAGCTGGGTCTCTTCCATGTCTAAGAGGCAGCCTTGAAGAACAAAGTTGACCTTGGGTGTAGTCAGATCTCTATTTGAATACTGATTACTCCTCTCTTATTGGTGTGTCCCTGGGTAAGTTATTTAATCTTTCTGGGGTTTTATTCTGTCATTTATAAAAGAGAGATAATAATGCTTAACTCGCAGAATTGCTATAAGATAAATCATGTAAATTGCCTAGTACCTAGTAGGCAGTAAAGGACTGACAGCAGTTGTTATTATTATGGAGGTCTGTTGGGGGTAGAACTGAAATTTCAGTGTGACCAAGAAATGGATTCTATACAACAAAGTAACAAAGGCATACTTGGAGACCAAATTATGAATGTCTTGGAAGTTATTCTAGGGAGTTTACTCTACAGGACTTCAGTAGCTTCAATAGTGCCTGACAGAAAGGAAAAGCTTGGGAATTGTCACAGCCAGAATATATTATATAGATATTGATAGACTGTGTTCTCATCCCTTAGGGAGAGTAAGTGACTATGTCATGGAGAGAATTTAAGGAATTAGCTTCACTTTAAAACATAGAGTATCTTCTTTCTATCAGATCATTGATCTCTGCACTTTCTATTGCATTCCTCCATCAGTCATTTTTTTAACATTCACAATCTTATTTACCATTATATCTTTGAACTAACTAAACATTATATATGTTATAAAATATCCTCAAAATAGAAATAGTAAGATGAGTTAAGGATGACAAAATTAAATAATAATCTTTGTATTTTACATAATAATTGCATTTATATTGTTTTGCTCTTATTAGAACTATTTTTTCATGGAGAGTTCTATGGCTGACTATGGTTCATTATTTTGAAAATATTGATTTGATACTTTAAAATATGGCAATTTCAAGATTTGTTTATTTCTTTTTTTATTGGAGTATAGTCAACTTACAATATTATATTAATTTCAGGTGTATAACATAATGATTCAATATTTTTATAGATTATACACCATATAAAGTTATTATAAAATATTTACTATATTCCCTGTACTGTATATTACATCCTTGCAACTTATTTTTTTATACATATATCAATTGTTTGTACCTCTTAATCCCCTTCACCAATCTTGCTCCTCCCCCTACTCCTCTCCTCTCTGGTAGCCACTAGTTGTTCTCTGTATCTGAGTCTGTTTCTGTTTTGCTATATTTGTCCATTTGTCTTTATTTTTGGATTCCACATATAAGTGAAAATATACAGTATTTGTGTTTCTCTGGCTGCCTTACTTCACTAAGCATAAGATCCATATATTTGTAATCTCCTTAAAAATTGCCATGGACAAAAAGACACCTCATAAAGATATGTAAATGCAACAGAAATAGCTATGTCATTAGCTAACTACAAACCACTAGGCTCGTTCTATAATCTTATCAGTTATGCAAAGGTTTTTTGGCAAAATTCAGATGGCAAATTCTCATCTTCCATGATGTCTA
This sequence comes from Tursiops truncatus, assembly GCF_011762595.2. Taxonomy (NCBI): domain Eukaryota; kingdom Metazoa; phylum Chordata; class Mammalia; order Artiodactyla; family Delphinidae; genus Tursiops; species Tursiops truncatus. The sequence goes on along the minus strand of NC_047050.1, from coordinate 30,765,869 downwards.
TCAATTGTTCTTAAAAACAAATCGAAAGGTGTTGCATTTTCATCTTTTTAACAAATGGACTTACAACCTACTGAAATTATTCTTTTGGCAGGTTATTTTACAGGTGGAAAATTATGTTTCTGGAATTTTAAAGTAGGAAATTCTGAGACAGTTTTAATAGGTGATGTATTTATATCTTTTCAGTACAAATTCATGTGATAATGGAAACACTTCCAGACATGCATCTTTACAAAAATACTCTCTATATAGGGCATATTTCTTTCAAAAGCATTTTTTTCTCCTAATTGCTAAAACATCACTTTTATCTTAATGGGACAAATTTTATGTTCTTTTTATTCATATTCCCAATGTAGCTATTGAGTAGTATATTGCAGTTGACCCTTGAACAACACATGTTTGAACTGTGCAGGTTTGCTTACATGCAAACTTTTTCAATAAATGTATTGGAAAATTTTTTTGGAGATTTATGGCAATTTGAAAAAACCTTGCAGATGAACAACATAGCCTAGAAATACCAAAAAAATTAAGCAAAAGATATGTCACGAATGTATAAAATATATGTAAATATACACATACTTACAAATTATGTTATTCAACTGTTTATGTTGTCGGTAAGGCTTCTGGTCAACAGCACGCTATTAGTAATTACATTTTGGGGGAGTTAAAAGTTATACTCAGATTTTTGACTGCGTGGGGGGTCACTACCCCAACCCCTACATTGTTCAAGAGTCAGCTGTATTTGCAACCTCTTGTCTTTATGGAAAATGACAGCACTTTTGTCTTTTTGTAAAAGAAATGCAAAATTTATGTAAGTGTGACAACTTTTTAAGTACTTTGCCCTGAGATAAGCAGGAAACATCTATGTGGTACAAAATATTTTCTTGGTCATTCTCCATCACATCACAAAGTATTACAAAATTTCTTCTTTTTAAAATGACTAATCCATAAATCCATTTAAAAATAGCTGTATTTTGCAATGTGCTGGAATCAAGCTAACTATTGAAGGTGACACACTAAACCTGTTTGTACTGTGGAACTCCATCTCCTCCCTCAGGACACCTGCTTGAACACAGATGATGACTGTATGAAGTCTGTCCAAGTGAGGGAACCAGAATCAATCTGTGCATTAAATAAAAGTGAAGTTTATTTTTTCTTATTTTATAGGTAGGAGAGTTCATGCATAAATGTGTGGATGTGTGTATTAAATACAATGCTCTGGTATTTTGTGTCTAAGTTTCAAAGATATTTTGTACCTCTACGTCAAAGAAGCTAAAGCTGCACCCCACCCCCACCCCAGCCCAATAAAGGCAAGTTCAGTCCATCATCTACATGACTTAGGCTCAAGTAATGTCTTTTAGAAAATTCTCAGTAAAGACAGATAAGGAGACAATGTATCGCAGTACTCTAACTTTCCAGCACAACAACTAACATATAATGGAATCTTATTAAGGGCTGTTGTCTTTTTGTTTGTTTGTTTATTTGTTTGTTTTTACCATTAGAGTTCAGCCATTACTGTTTGAGGGGCTTCACTCCCACAGTTGCTAAATACAAAGTACAATTCACTTTTTTTTTTTAAAGCATCTTCATTGGAGTATAATTGCTTTAAAATGTTGTGTTAGTTTCTGCTGTATAACAGTGAATCAGCTATACGTATACATATATCCCCATAACCTCTCCATCTTGCATATTCACTTTTATGCAGAATGATAAAAGTCTCCTTAACCTTTATATCCTAAGTTTTTAGTTTCTATCATAAATTAGAGAATCACATGTTAAAGTGAAAAATATGGTCATGATGATCATTATAACTTTTAGTAATGGCCCCAGCTATTTTCCATCTTTTTGTCCAGTTGACAGTGTCTCTTGATTGGTAAGATGTTCAGTGGAGTATCTTTTGGTCCTTCCACTGCTTCATTTTCATTTAAGAAGCCATTTAAGCAACAGTATAATTCTAAAGAAATTGCATACTATATATGAAATTTCAAACACTGATTCATTCATGGTGGGGATGGGATGGTGATTTAGAGCTCCTTTAGATTTTTGAATGAACAGAAACACTAATTTTTGCCTCATTAACTTATCCTATGAATTTTCAATTTGACCAATTCTGAATGACTGCTCCCACATAAGTTTTTTGGTTAATAGGTAGTTATAATTCATATTTATAGCCACTTTTCAGACTAGACAATTTAGGTCCTAAATTCTGCCACTCTTTATAACCAGTGAATATATGGAATGTCAGTGAAAAATGTCCTCAAGCTTTTGCTAACTTTGCTGATGGTACCACAAAACAAGGTATGATCAGGTTTTAGTTGTTTATTTTGGTTAATAACAGAATTTTACAAGTATGTTTGGAAGTCTCATATTGAAAATGGAAAATAACTTGATAACAATGAAAATTTAACTATTAAAAATACATTCTTCCAGTTGCATTTTATTAAGAAACTCAGTTAATTATATCAGAATAGATTTAAATATTTTGTTAGTAAATATGTTCAATTTAACATGAAGCCAATAATTTTTAAAATGTATGTGCCAATATAATAAAAAATGCATAATTATTTAAAAGGAAGTGATTGTTATCATAAAAATATACTTATCACCCATTTCTTTGTTCTTCCATACTGAGTACTATAATTTGGATCATATAATCACTGGGTATATGAAGCTTGCATTTGGCTTTACCAAACATCAGCTGAAATGAAACTATGCCTGAAATAACTGGCTCAGTCACAAATAGGAATATGGACTGGCAAAGTGATCTTTCAGGTTAAGTAAGATTCCAAACCCTACTTCCCTTTTCTTCCTCTCCAAGAATTTCTATAATATCTAAAATACATCCCTTCATGCCCTAATAAATTTATTATTTTAATCATTTAATTTTTTTTTCAGGAGGAAGGATGTCTGTGTTTCATTTCATTGTGTTCTCTCATTTCAATGTGTTGGGTCCTGTCAGTGAGGGAGATTTAGGGTTCTTGCCTTTGTGATTCACTTGAGTAAATGAGTAATAATATCTTAATTTTATATTAAGGTATTGATAAACTTATTAGCCTCAACAGCTGGAGGAAAATTTACTTCTCTTGATTTCAGTACTGGACTGAGAGATTAAATAAGAATATATATTCTAAAAATGCTCTGCTTACATTTGCCATTAGGCATAAGAACTATTAATGTCTCCTCGTTGTTATTGCTGTTGAAAGCCATATTTCAGGATACCACCCTGATATATGGATATGGATAGCTAAGTCAATTAATACAGGTTTTCACTATATGGTTACATGAAATGTTTGTGACAAGGACACTTTCTTAATGAGTTTACTGGAACTTTGTGTGTCTGCTGCTCCTTATTTATATTAGAATCTAGTAAAGGCAATATCTATTAGCACAGAATTTAAGTGTTTGCCTTTTATTGCCTGATATATCTTCTTGCTCTGCAGAGAAAATAACTCTTCTGGTTTTTCCTCCATTTAGGTAATCACTAAGTGTAGGACATTGGTTTTGTCCACAAGACAGCAAGGTATTTGAATATATTAGTAACAGAGAATGTAATTCAAGGTTAGATTTTGTTGCACCATTTGAGGTTCTGTAGTTGCTTGTTTTAGTGATAATGAGATGGGCTGAATCCTAGACAGTAAAAGGAGTCAAGATTTCCCTCAAAGAAAGCTGTTTGTCTCCTAATATATTTTCTATACTCTCAAATGCACGTCAATCCAGTGAGCAAAATAAAGCAAAGAAAACAAAATAAAAACTAATTTGCCAATTTTTTTACATTTCCCCTTTTTGTTTTGGGACTTGGGGAATTTTCAAGCAATATATGATTCTGTACCCTCTGTAGTTTCTCTTTCATCACAATTCTGACTACTTAAATCTCACCTGCATATTCAGTCTTGCTCATTCCAAGGACAAATCTTAACTTCAGTAGGAACAATTTCAAGAACTCAGAACAATTATTAAGCATAAAATAATAATATGGCTTATTGAGCAAGAATTATGCTGGTGGCTTTATATATTCTCAAGCCTCACATGGACCCTACACATACAATATCATTTCCCCAAAATGCACACATAAAGAAAGTTTTCCTTAATTATCCATTATGTGCATTTTAAAACATTGAAAATACATCAAGGCACAAAATAGGGATATATTTCATACAACAATGTATGAAGATGGATGTCTATGGCATAGTCTTTAAGAGATAAGGTGTACCTTCAAATTTTACTTTGTAGATTTAATTTAATTTTTTATCAAATAAGATACTATAATTTAGTAGAAAACAAAAACGTTATAAAGAAAGGTTTCTTCTATGTCACTTCTATTATACCCCAATTTCCCAAACTTCTTATTGTTCACTACTATAGAATGATGACATGCTAAGCCACCTATCTTGCTCTGTTTGTACAACAAACATGTTTTATTCTATAGAGTAGAATAAGGTTACTTATACCAAAGACTCCTATACTTCTTTGACGATTTCGAGCCAGTGTTTATTCCTGATCTTCACTTTTTGAACCTGATCTTAATTCATTGGTAACTTAAATGTCAGTGTTTACAAAGCACTATGAATTTCGGCCAGAGTGTTTTCCTACCCTTGATGCTGAGTGTACAGTACGGCTTGTATTTGGCTAGTTTTACATCACCATGTTGACCAAATTATCCTCATACAAAGAGCATTAGCATCTTATTATTTAGGGCTGTTAGGTACAGACTTTTTCCTATCATACCAAAAATGATTGGACTCTCAGAATTCTGTGGTCTCAACAACATAAATGAAATAACAGAAAACAAAAGCAAACTCAAGAGAGGATATCCCCTTGGTGATTAAAAAATTATTTAAACAGATATTTGTTTTCATCTGTATTTTATACATTGGATTATATATATATATATATATATATATATATATATATATATATATACACATATATAGGCACTGAAGATAAAATTACTACTTGAAAGCATTGTAGGTATAGTCACTTACTTTTCACCTTGACCTAGAGTAAAGCTGTCTACAGCAGGCTTTGCTTCAATAAGAAATGTTATTGAGGCCTTGCTGAATTCATACTATAATGTGACACCAATACAGTCATGTTTGATCTTCCACTGTTTTGTGGAAATTTGCATTACAAATTTTAATTGATAATTATTCCTGGTCAATTATTGATGATGTCAGAAAAGATTTCTTGATTAACCAATAACAATGGTATGAAGAATGGACAACTCAAAGTGACCCATAATCTTATTGACATTGATTTGTCAGCCGAGAAACAGACTTTGATCATAAAATGGTAGATTCCTTAGCCTTTCTGATATTTTACAATTAAAAATAGTTATGCACTTTTTATTCATTTGGAGAAACAGCCTTTCATGATGAATGACATAATATAAAAAATAATTTAGAGAAAAATCACCATTCTTTTTTTATGTAATTCTAACTTATTTGTTTGAAAGCCTAAGGCATAAATCAAATACATATTTTTTAGAGCATGCTATTTTTTCATTATGCACTTAAAATTCATATATTTTATAGTCTCTATTTGTATGTAAATCATAGGGCTTATTAACAGTTTTTTTCTTTGTTGTTCTCACAAACGTGATTGACAGTAGCTTAGCGCCCTTGAGTAACCTAGCAACAAGGTTTCTTACTCTATAGCAAGTAAGAAATGGATGCAAACAAAGTGCTATGGGAAAAAGAAAAGAGTTCAATTTCAGAATATTTGTGCATGTATACTATTAAAAATCACAATGAAATCTAATTTGGGTGAAATTGTTTGAAAATAGGTATTGAATTTCCTAGTAAGTAATATATTGTCAGTGAAATCTTGTCTCCTTCATTCAGGAAAAAAAAAAAAAAGGTCTATTTCAGACTGTACCACTGTTGACTAGGTTACTGAATATATGTCTTCCCTAGCAGCCTATTCATTATAGATTAGATGAGGAGAGTGTCTGGGCATGTTTTCACTATGTGGTAGATGAGTTTACTAGATGGAATTTCAACAGTAAACCTTCGTGACAGTGATGCATTTGCTAATCCCTTAAATAGTTTTAGAATAAATGTTTTGTCTTATTTTCAAGGGGTTGCGCTGCACTTTTGGGGGGTCAATTTCTTGGAAATACCACAAAAGATTCCACCTTGTGTTTTACATGTTAAAAAGCTGATATATTTAATATCTCTTTTGGTGAAATTTAACTTCTATAATTGCTGTTTATTTTCAATGAGAAAATAACTCTTTTCTGTTTTAATTGTAAGGTCATAATGGAAGTGTATCAGGTATTGGGAGAAAGCTACAACTTCACAGGATCATTATATGATGAATAGACTCAGGTGGGAGGGGAAACAAATACTGGTGAATACCTTCCGTTAAATAGCACAGCTTTTATTTTGTGCCAAAGGCAGAATTACCTGGCCTTTCTCAATCTGACAGGAATCTTCAAGAAATCTTAGAGCCTTATGAAAGATTGAAGTAAGGGACAGCAGGATGGGATATGAGCTGGACATATGATTGTGCATTTAAAATGAATATATAGAATTGTAAAACTAGAAAGCATCCACTCTCTGGTAGAGATCCCCCCCCAGATAACCCAAGTTTGGGTTATTTTTAAAATCTAACCTTAAATGACTCGGATTTTGGCTGTAATCATGACTGGGTGTGAGCTCAACATCAATATCTTCCTCTCACTATCCTCCCAAATCTCTCATCCCTAGGGAAGACCAGAACTAAAATCATGATATCCTTAAGGAGAGGGACAAATATTCTCACCTAAATAGTCTGATTTTATCTGTATGTGAAAAGTTTGGTCACTTACATGATTTGGTTTGAAGTGAATCAACTGTAAATAAATGAAAGGATATCATTTACATGAGAAAGAGTTCCCTGTCCTTGAAGATATCTAGCTACAATTGGATAGACCAGTTGCATAGAATTCATACCCCAAATGTCATTATAGAATAATTGGTCTACATGTGATGATGCTACTGGTAACAGCTATAGTCAGTGACTAATTATTCAGGAAAATGACATTTCAGATGTGGCATATGCACATTAACTTCCCCTTTCAGCATAGATGTCTCAGTGGGGTCATACTCTTGAAAAAATATCTTCATTTTGGGAAGTTGAGTTCCTAGAGGGCAGGGATGATCTTATTTGTGATTTTATCCAGTATCTACTATAGTATTCTATACAGTGTAAGCTTGAGACAAATGATTAATCTTTTTCTTTACAATTAGAGTTTGTGTGTATGTTAGAAAGATCTGTAACAACCACTGAAATTATACTAAAATAACCTAAACTACATAATATGTGTTAAAAAGAGACAAAATTAAATAATATATGCCCTTAGGAGAGGAAATAAAGTTTAAAAATCAACTATAGACCGAACTTAATTACCATAAAATTCCTGTTAAATTGTGAAGTTGATCTAAAAAGAGCTGTACTTGTTATTGCAGGTTTGGTTACAGAAGTACGGCTACCTTCCACCGACTGACCCCAGAATGTCGGTGCTGCGCTCTGCAGAGACCATGCAGTCTGCCTTAGCTGCGATGCAGCAGTTCTACGGCATTAACATGACAGGAAAAGTGGACCGAAACACAATTGAGTAAGTAATGGCATCAGCACTCTTTTTTTCTCAGCTCTTGAGCCAAACTAAGTGGTCTGAAAAACCCTTAGTGAACTCCACCAACTACAAATGGAATGATATTTCTCATGAATGTTTCTTTGGAACTTAATCTATGTTAACTCCACTCCCCTGAAATTTCATAAAAAATTAAAACACAAAATTAAGTTTATTCACCTGGACTTAAGCAATACATTTTCAAATTAGGAAAGAAAATACCAACAATGGGAGTTAAAGTAGATGTACAGCTGAAGCCACTACTAGAAGAGTGGTGATAAGTGATGTGCTGGAGCTGGATTGTATGGCTGGAGGGAGTTGTGTGTGCACATCTCTTTCCCTAAATGATATCACAGCAGTAGCTTGAAATTGGCCAAAGTCAAAATATTGAAACCGAGGAAAATAGGAAACTGTAAATCAGGCTCTGTTTTTGAGGGGGAGGGAATCAGAGAGCCAGTTAATAGCTTACTAGCTTTCTGCTAGTGACAATTCTCATACTAGTTAAATCAAGGGAAGAGTTTTCACTGAAAAGTCTGTGCTTTCAATCTTTTAGTAACAAAGGACTTATTTCTACTCTTTAATAATTTGTTATTTTATTTATTGTTTTATCAATCATATGTTCATTTATTTATTCAACCAGTCACACTTTACTGGGCATTTTATCTGTGAAAGAGGCATATACAGATCCAAAAGACATAGTCTCTTCTTCAAAGGAACTTCAAGTTAACTGTGTAGCTAGACACAGTCATAAATTGTTTTACCACAAGTACACTATGAAACAGCATTATTGTTTCTAGACAACAAAGGAGGAAATGATTAATTCTTTTAGTGCAGGGAAGAATTATTTGTGTTCATTGAGTCTTTGATACTCAAATCTACTTCAGCATTTATAATGATCAACACACATTAAACCTACACAATAGGGAAGATAAGAATACATTTTTCTCTCCACTTTTTCAAGTAGAAAACTGAAAGTCAAAGGCTAGTTGAAGTCCAGATTAGTTTCAGAGTCCAGATTTTTTGACATTTACTTGGGGAAGTTTCCACTATACCATGCTGTGTACCTTTGAGAAATGACACATTTTTCTTAAATACCTGAAGTGCCTGGACTCAGGAGTATATAATTAATTCTTACATGTTAAACTAATTAAATATATAATTTTAAAATTCTATTTTGCCTTCTAATACTTAAAGTATGATGTTAGTCATACTATTTCTATTTCATCAAAACAGAAAAAAACATATAACAATGGCTTGAAGATTAAACAGTTTTCAAGCAGTTTGAAAAACTAAATTGGGATAGGGAGGGTGGGAGGGAGGGAGATGAAAGAGGGACGAGATACGGGGACATATGTATATGTATAACAGATTCACTTTGTTGTAAAGCAGAAACTAACACACCATTGTAAAGTAATTATACTCCAATAAAGATGTTAAAAATAAATAAATAAATAAATACATTACCTCTCCTAACATTTTTCATAGATACTTAAATATTGAATTTGATTTGAGTCTGTGAAAACAGAATGAAGAATTAATATAATGCATTCTGTGAGAATGAGAAACCTGTTATTAATATTGGGAATACAATTTTGATATTTTGGATCTACTGCCCTGTAATCATCGCAATTCTCTCTTAATAGTATACTATCAAAAGTTCATTTTAAGTCATAAGATACCTCTTATCCAAAATAAATATAGTGTTAAATTAATAAGCAAAACCTCCAGCAAGCCCTGTGTTTCATTGCTGTGTACAATACAGAACTCCATTTATATTGTACTCTATCCCAACAACTTAAAAAGCGCTCTGGACAAGCTTTCTTGTTCCCTAACGCAGAGCTGATACCTTCTAATTCACTTTTTTGGAAATTATGACACAGTTTTTAAAAATACAATAAATGGTGACTTGGGAAACAAATTATTTTAAATATGCTTATTACTAGATACTAAAATTGAGAGAGTGGAGTCCTATAAAAGGTGTCATTTGCGTTTCCCCCCACTTTTGAAAGCCCCTGCTAATCATTGAAAAGACTCAGGATGGATAAGTTTGATTCCCTAAAATAGCTAGAAAAAGGTCTTTGTCAGGACATAATGGAAGAGGAATGTGTGCAGGATTTATTTGGACCCTTCCTGTGGAAAGGGGTCTGAACAGCAGTATGAAGTAAAAAATGCAGAGGTGCAGAAAAAGACACGGGTCTTTTCCTGGCATACAGTGGCTCAGATTACAGACCAAAAGAAAGGAATGTGTCAGTGTGCAGGTGTTAAAGTAACATTTCTGTGAGCTATAGCATTATAAAGAAAAGATCAACTAAATAAGCAGCCTTAAATTTAAAACCAACCAGTTTTTCTGCTTGCTTTTTGTTTTTTTTCTTTAAAAGAGTTTTGTTCTAACTCAGTTATTTTGAAATTAAAAATACATCTTTCTCTTTAAAGAGAGTGTTACACTTGGTCGTTATTTCTATGTGAACCCATTAAAGCCTTGTTGAACCCTGGTCCTTTCCCTTCCTAGACTGTGATGCCTCCTCTGTCCTCTGTGTCATTCTCATTGTCACTCATACTAGAAACCCTGCTTCATACTAGAAGCAGCTTCATTTGCTTCCTGTCTGTTTTTTTCCACTGATGTATCCCCAGTCTTGGGGTATTGTTGCTCAGGGTACTCAGCTCAAATTATGTACCATTTTTGTAAGTGTAATCCCTATAATCATGCTACTTAAGCAATTTTCTGTGCTTCTGTAATATTAAATGAATGTGTGGTAACAATCCATGCTGAAATTGCATTCTATTATTTTACATAGTCAAATTATAATGTATGATTTTTTTCATCTAAGTCTTATTACATAAAATATGTAGTAAAATTAGAGACCTAGAATTATTCATCAGTATTAAAATAATGTCTTAGGATTCATTCATTCATTACGGCATTTAAATGCCATAAACATTTATCTAATTTTAGAGTCTTGTTGAAATCAATTGTTTTTAAATAAAGTAATTATATTCTTTTTTGGCAGACAGACATTTGGCGGATTCAATCTATAATTCTTGGGTAATGAAAAGTAATGATGCCAATTATAATAATCCCTATATTACATTGAAGAAATTAACCATTTTCATGCAACAAATCTGGTTAGTACCTTAAGTGGCATATTATATAGCTTTTGAATTAACATTGGTATTGGAGAGATAGTAGTGGTAAATACTTATACCATCCCCACCCAAAATGAGCTAATTATCATATGTTGCAATGGTTCTTTTAAATTATTGGTTACTTAGCTAATTTTAGTAAGCAAGCTCACTTAAATTCCTTAATAAGTGAATTAATCTATGTTATGCATAAAAATGCAGAGTTTTGCAAGGACGGAAAAGGATAGCAAGGCAATAATAAGAATGAGTCTAATATGTTTTTATAATATTAATAATAAGTATTTTAAAATTTTAGTTTATCTTTTTATGTGTGCACAATGTTATGCCCTGAAGCATACTTGATGGGATTTGTAAGGTGATCTTTCTTTCTGTTTTTATCTCTCTCTCTTTCTTTCTCTCTCTCCATATATATATATGTGTATGTGTGTGTGTATACACATACAAACATATATACATTTATACATGTATACTGGATGATCTTAGTAATTCTGTTTAATTTATTTAAATCATGCCCAGAAATTTGTCTTAATTAAAAATTATTTTAAGACTGAATAAGTAGCTTTATTCAAAGAATTATTATGAAACTGTAGTGATATTTGAACTCCTGATTTTGGAATTCAAGTATTTATTTAGATATATCAAGAACTACAAGTTTTTTGGTCTACTTATCCAGATGTTCCATGATTTTTTTTCTTTTGTCTAAATTATCAAGTTAAGACTCTTCATTTTCAATTTGGATATAAAAGATAGATCCATCAGTAATTAAAGATTTTTCTTTGTTATTTTTTAACATAACAATGGTACTCAAAGCTATAACATTATAGCATGGATCAGTCCACATCTTGGTAGCTGCAGAAGGTTGGTTAACAGCTAAATGAGCAGGGTCCTTAGAGCCCCATTCCAAAAGGTAAAAGGTGAGAGGTGAAAGCTTAAGAAAGAGGTGACGCTGTAACAGAGCTTTTGTTCACATTGCAGATCATGGAGGCTTAATACACTTATTCTCTGTGCTTGGGTTTTTAAGTACTTTAACTTTGCAGTTTCAGCTTTGGAAATAACGTGTGGGTCCATGCAGGCTGCTAATGAGTTGATAGAAAAAAGAAACTCTGGACCAGAGTGAGCTATCAGCCTATCTACATTTTGAGCCCTAAGTTAATTTTCTTTTGAAAAATCTTCTTCATTATTATTGAACTTGAATACAAGCAAAGCCTAAGGATTTTTAACATAATAAATATAAGCATATTTTAAAATTTCTAGAAAGATTTCTTGGGACAACTATAATCATAGGTATTACTCTTACCTTTCATTAGAACTTGGAAAAGTTTGGAGGATAGAAACCTGTTTAATATATTATGTTGATGAATATTTTCTAAGATTACTTATGCCTAAGGCACAAAATATATATTTTTGAGTATTTTTTCCCTTGGTAAAGGTAGATATATGTACACAGGGCCACTGTGTGGCACAGCCCCAACCCCAAAGCCAAAGAGTGGCATTCCCATCTTATTCTATTGAGGAGCTGCCTTCCTGCAGCCCCACTATAGGGGCATCAGGGGCATGGACTACAACTTGAAGGAGCTTCTTGGAGTCATGCAGTGGGCAGCCCTATATATTAGTTGGACATGAATGCCCAACTAATTAATTTCTTTTTTAACTGAAGCTAATGGATACTGTTTCCTATATAGTGGCTTTTAACATTACTGTAAACTTGCTTAGAAGATTATGGTTACTTTATTTACATAAAACAGAAGATAATGTGTCTGTTGGCATATTTGTTATCAAAATACTAAGAATATCCCTGTCTTGAATAACAAAGTGCTTTATGTCAACATACAAGTCAAAGTGAACTGAAAAATGTAGAAACATAGATATCTGTATGCTGCTGCTGCTGCTTCTACTACTACTAGTATAACTACTTCCTGATATTTTAAAAATAATATTAAAATTATAAGTTAATAATAATAGCAGTTACTATCTGCCAGGACCTGTTCTAAGTATTTCACCTGATTTAACTAATTGAATCCTCACATTAACTCAATAATAGTACAATCATTTCATTTTATAGAAGAGGAAACTAAGGAATAGAAAGAAACAGTAGACTGAATAATAGCACAGGGCTTGTGAGTCAGTGAAGCTGGATGGGAACCCTGGCAGTCTGGCTCTTGGATCCCTGCTTCCAACTTTTATAATGTAACTCCTCACAAGATAACTGATTTTTAGATATTTTTCATTTTTAAATTGAGTTAATTTAAACAAAGACATTAATGATCCACCAAACTAGTTTAAAAATGCTCCGTATTCTAAACAGTTAAACCAATACTGAATATCAGTATTATATTTATGAAAATTGGGGTGGTGCCGTGACTTACAACTTGAAATTACAAAATGTCTCTCTTGTAGCTCACTGCCCCCCACCCCCACCCCCACCCCCCGAGCCCAGTGCTCATTCCCCATGTCTTTGTTTGCTTTAGAATGTCAACTTAAAATTCTTAGCAAGGCTTCCCTGGTGGCGCAGTGGTTGGGAGTCCGACTGCCGATGCGGGGGACACGGGTTCGTGTCCCGTCTGGGAGGATCCCACATGCCGCGGAGCGGCTGGGCCTGTGAGCCATGGCCACTGAACCTGTGCATCCGGAGCCTCTTCTCTGCAATGGGAGAGGCCACAACAGTGAGAGGCCCGCGTGCCACAAAAAAAAAAAAAAAAAAATTCTTAGCAAATGAGTCAGTAAAGAAGCACAGGTATATGAGTGTGTGTTGACACACTGAAAAAATAAGTGTTTTAGCTATGATACTTTCACAAAAAAGTACGACTTGAAAATCACACACACACACACACACACACACACACACATACACTTCAACACCTTTCCTTTTCATATGATGTAGTTATTACCTTGGGTGAGACAATCAATTTTACTTTTGCATGCAAAAGTAAAATTGCACTCTTTACTTCTGCACTCTTGTGTATAGGTAAATATGGGATTTATCAAATTGATATATGAATGGAACTAACATTTTGGTGCATGATAACTAGAAATGAACTGCCAGACTCTAACTGAATAAGAAAATTAACATGCCAATTTTACATTTAATATTAGACAGCATTTAATTCATTGATGAATTCTAGTAAACACTGACCATTCTTGATATCACTGAGAACTTTAAAAATTGTAAGAGAAAGAAACAAATGCTTATAAAATTAAAGAACAAATGTTTGGAATCACATAAAAATCCCAAGGACAGATTTAGCTCAGATACTGTGTGACATATTTAGTGTCAAGATGTGCTCTGATCATGTTTTTGGGATTTTACATATTTTGATAATTAATACCTGCTAATATCTCTGTGCCAGAATATTTGGGTACATGTATTGGTGAAATTAACATAGAGCTATCTTGACCAACCCTCATTAAGTGTTCTTTGAATTAAATTACTAGTTTATATTACCTCATGCCTGTTCTTATGTTTATTTCTTACACTTAAGTCATCTACATTATGATTTAATTTTATATAAAGTTTCACACAACATCTCTCTGCATAGTAAGCATTTGTTCAAGGCACAGAGCTGTAAGAGTTACAAAGTCCTCAAGAAACATATAGGATAGTGAGGGAGATCGGTATGTGCAAAAAAAAATGCATGAAGACAGTTCATTTGCTTCATGTTCTTCACTGGAAGCTTCCCTGGGCACCGGTCCCATACAGGCGTCTCTGGTTTGACTCACAGGCTAGTAGAAGACAGAGACAGAGATGTACACATTGTAATATACACTATAATACATGCTGTGTTGAGATGGTAAACTGTACCTGTGGGAGTTGAATAATGAGGAGGATTAGGATTGTCACTGTAAATAAGGAGGCAAAAGTATTCCAGAGTTCACTGTATACAAAGGCAGAAAGAGGTTTGTTTCTGTAGAACTTGTGTGGATCTTGGGAAGCAGGGAGATGGGGGGCATCCTTGCTAAGTATGCCTGAATAAGATTCTGTCTATAAAAGAATTTCATACTTAGAATGTATAGTAAATACATCAGTGTTTTGAAAAGATTTATCTTTAGGAGTGAGAAGGCACTGTTGAGAGTAAGAGATACAGAGAAGTTTTAAAGGCAGAAGATACTACATCATGATTGATTGGATGTGAAGAGAGATCAGTGGAAGATGTTACCTGGATACCTGGCTTAGGCATTAGAAAGACTTTGGGCTGAGATAAGGTATCAGAAGAATTGGTGCAAATTTGGAGCTGAAAAATCATAATTTTAAATTACATGTAAAATTAGAAATGATGACAAGATAGCTAGATGGAGATGTGAGAAGACTTAACTAATTATATTTTTTTTTGTTTTTTGTTTTTTGTTTTTATCATGAATGTCTTACCTTAGACTGGAACTCAGCAAGAACCCCTTACCTTATCTTTTATACACACTTTTTTTTCATATATCTCAGCGTATTATAAAAGCCTAAAAATATTGTAAGATAAATGGATCAGGATAGAATGAGTAAATATATAAACAAATAGTTGGAACATAAGAAAGAATTATATGAAATGGGCAAAAGCTGAAGAAATACATAAGGAATTTAGCAGAAATATGTTTCAGCATAGGAATCTAATACTCATCCCTAAAAGCCCTGTCCTTTGGAAGATGCAATGTTTCATTGAGAAAACTTTTACTAGGTCCAACATATGCACAACTTAAAATGGAAATTTACATTAGTAAATTTAAATGTTTTCAATGGCTGTCTTCATCTTTTAACTTTATGTATTGTTAAAGTAATTTTAGAGAATATATCCTCATTGAAAACATATTTCATCTGATAATGTATCAGGATAAATACAAATTGTCAAATTTTATCCCACAATCCATTTCAAAATTATTTCTTTCCCTAGAGTGTTTACTTCAATATTTTCTTTAGCTAAATGTAAGTGTAATCACATCAACATTAAGTAAATTTATTCATATTTAATAATTATTTATTCTCACAGCACTTTCAGGGAGATGTCAGAATAAGTACTTGGTTAAGAAATATAATTTTTGTTGAGAGTATGATTAATGAAATAGCCATTGATAAAAGCCACTTAAATTATCATTAATTAATTAATATTAACCATTAATGCTTAATATTTTTTAGTTGAATATGTATCTAGATCTTACAGAATATAATAAAAATATGTTTTCATTAAAAAATGTCCCTATCCACCTATTTATTAAGCCTCTTTTAAATTTTAGAGGTTGTACAGGTACAGGGAGTATGTAGATCTCCTGCCCTTGAGTGTTTTACGCTCTAGTGAAATATATCTCAAACTTAGTGATTTAGAGCAGGAGTCCCCAACCCCACAGGCCACGGACTGTTAGGAACAGAGCCGCACAGCAGGAGGTGAGTGGTGGCTATCAAGCGAAGCTTCATCTGCCACTCCCCATTTCTCCTTATCATTTGCATTACCAACTGAACCATACGCCCCGCCATGGAAAAATTGTCTTCCGTGAAACTGGTCCCTGGTGCCATAAAAGGTTGGGGATTGCTAATTCAGAGTGGCCTGGGAGTTTTAGTTAAAAGTAAAAAATCTCAATTCTTGGCTCCAGAGACTTCAGTTCCATAGGTCTGTATAACTTTCTAGGCATTAGCATTTACAAGACATCTCATTTGGTTTGGAGACTTTAATAAAGGGAAAGAGTGATTTCCTGAAGTAACTCTACAATGCATCATAAACTAGGATGGAGTTTGTTAAGTCTGTTAACTGCAATGTCTACATTTTTCCTGGTAGGAGAATAAAAAAGGAGAAACATATAATGCTTATCAGAAAAGTGTTTTCTTTCTTAAAAAGTAAAAGTCATGCTTTCATTGTTGCATGATGTTATTCTTATGTTTATAAAAGCTAGTTAGCTGATTTATCCATGTAATATGTAAACTATTTCAGTCATTTTCATGAAATGGACATCTTTAGACAGTCATCTCTGCAGTCAATTATTTTCCATTTAAAGAGTATAGAAATTATTTGATGAAATATAACAAAAATTAATTATTTTGCTCATTTCCACTTTCTGAAGCCTGTAATGCTATGAAGATTCTGCTTCAGTTCTGTAATTGTTAAATTAAATGGGCTAATGGATGATAAAGCCATTCTGAGTCACTAAAGAAAAACTAATAAAAATCATGTCAATCTTTCTCCTTAGACAAGAAGCAAGACTACATAGAAAACATGACAATGGTCAAATGAGACTCTCTAGAAAAAAATTTAGACAACTATATCTATATAAGTATTAAAAATCAATAAATCAAAACCAGCATTTTATTTTCCCAATGTTAATATTTAAATTTTACTGGTGTCATACTAAACATTACATTCAGAAATAAATTTCTTAAGCAGTGAATTCAGTTACTATTAAAGGTTCAAAGAGAATGGCTGTTATTTGAAAATTGGGATAATGCTTAAAGTGTAAAGAAGAAAAAAGTGGAGAAAGGCAAATGTTATTCTAAACAACAATTTCCTTCTATTTAAGCTAGAAGAGAGTAGCATATATCTTCTTGATTCCTGGAGTTTAGGTCATGTAATAGATTTTAAAAATTGTTGAATGTTAAAGCTGAAAGAGACCTTAGTGAAAATTTATTTTAAAAAGTCTCATTTTCTGAATGAGACTTTCCCAAGGTCATACATCTGTTAACAGCAGATTCTAGTTAGAAGCATCAGAATACCTTAGTTTACAGTTAGCTCAAAATGAATTAGAAAGAAAAGTTATCTAAAGGATATGAGTTATAAACTAGTGATTCTTGATCATTCCAGAAAAAAAAAAATGCTTTCTACAATACTTAGATTCAAATTGCAAGAAAACTGACAAAATTCTCCTTTATGTTTTCCCGTTTTTATTACCACTGCCATAACTTCTCAATGGATTTCTCTTTGAAATTAATGATTAGCGTTGTTGGTAAATAACTGGAAAATATTGCTTTTTGCAGCTGGATGAAGAAGCCTCGATGTGGTGTACCTGACCAGACAAGAGGTAGCTCCAAATTTAATATTCGTCGAAAGCGGTATGCGTTAACAGGACAGAAGTGGCAGCACAAGCACATCACTTACAGGTAAAAGAGCTAATGATGAATTACTGTTTCTTTTCAATTTTTCACAACTATGTATTTCGACATTTTGTTTGAGATCTTATGCACACTGACTACATGGTAACATATAGTGATGTAATGTTAACATAAAAAAAAATTGCAATTGAGAAGAGAATAAATTGTCCATTTGGGGACCCTGTAGACAGACATTCCTTGAAATACTTTTGTAAGCTAGATCTTCCAGCTTCTTGAATAAATGTTAACATTCTGAAAGACTTTCAGATGAGTATTCTAACACACAACATTCTTTATCAAGTATTTATAATCTAAAAAATTATAAAATAATAAAGTATATAAATAATTGCAATTTAAACAATATATCTTTGAATTATTAACTAACTTTTGGTATCAGAGCAACCATTTAACTTTTTACAACAATGCAAATGGATCATCCTTTCTTGTCTTCAATGAAGCATGCTTAAGGGATGAGAGTATCTTCCAATCTGGAGTAGCAATTGCTGCTAGTTCATATTCATTCATTAACTGATTGAACAACGTTTTACTGAGTACCAGTTTGGACAAAGAACAGTGCTAGTTACTGGGGATATTACAATAAATAAAACATAGGGATTCCATCCATCCTCATGGAATTTACAGTCACGTGGAGAAGTTTAACAATCATATAAATGTGATGATGCCTGTTTTGAAAGAGAAGGAACAGGATGCAAGAGAAATGTAAACCATGTTTATTCAACCCAACTTAGAAAACCAGGGCTGGCCTCCCTTCTGTCTTGAGAGTAATATGGAGTATTAAAGGAAATTCTTTATATGATCACCTTAACAGATACAAAAATGCGTTCAAGAAAATTTAACCTCCATTTATGATAACTAGGAATCAAAGCAAAGACAGATAATCAGAAAAATGGCATCTACAAAAACAAAAATTACAGCTTCATTATGTATTTCACATATAATATGACAACTGTAACATGAGATGTTCGGAAAAAAATCGTTAAGTGAAACAACAAAAAATACCTGCTATCTCTATCTCCATCCAATAACATTGTGCAACTACTTATAGTTGTAAGGTAATAAAAGAGAATAAAAGATATAAGGATCTGTAAAGAAATAAAACTATCTTTAGTCACAGTTGTATCACTTTCTAACAGAACACCCAGAATAAACTCTAGATATTTTTTTTAGAAATAATAAAAGAATATATCCAGCTTTAAAAATAATTAGTAGATTTTATTTTTAGAGCAATTTTAGGTTTACAGAAAAGTTGAGCAGATAGTATGGGTAGTTCTCACTGCCCCACCTCTTCCCAGTATACACCCTCACATAGTTTCTCCCATTATTAAGATCTTAATTAGTATTAGATATTTGTTACAATTGTTGAGCCAGTATTGCTCTATTACTGACTAAAATCGATAGTTTACACCACAGTTCACTCTTTGTGTTGTAGTTTTATGGATTTTGACAAATGCATAATATCATATAGTATTACAGTGTCATACAGAATTAGTTTCACTGTTCCGAAAATCCTTTGTTGCACCTATTCATTCCGCTTCTCCTTAGGACACTACTGATGGTTTTAATGTCTCTATAGTTTTGCCTTTTCTAGAATGCCATATGGTTTGAAACACAGTTTGTAGCCATTTCAGACTGCTTTCCTTCACTTAATAATATGCATTTATTTCCTCGTCTTTTTGTGACTTGATAGCTCATTTCTTTTTATTACTGAGTAATATTCCATTGTATGGATGTGTCACAGTTTGCTTACCTGTTCACCTATTGAAGACTTCTTTGTTGCTTCCAGTTCTTGGCAATTATGAGTAAAGTTAGTATAAATGTGTGTGGGCTGGTTTTTGTGTGGACATTAATTTTCAACTTATTTGGCTAAATACCTGGGAGTATAATTTTGCTGATCATAAGGTAAGCCTATGGTTAGCTTTTTAAGAAACTACCAAACTATCTTCAAAGTGGCTAAACCATTTTGCATTACCACCAACAATGAATGGAAGTTACTGTTCCTCTACAACTTTGTCAGGATTTGGTGTTGTCAGTGTTCTGGATGTAACCATTCTAATACGTGGTTTCTCAAATTTTTAACTTGCAATTCCCTAATGCCATGTGAAGCTGAGCATATTTTTGTATGCTTATTTGCCATCTGTACATCTTCTTTTGTGAGATGACTGTTTAGATCTTTGCACCAACTTTTAATTGAGTTGCTATTTTAAAGGTTCTTTGTATATTTTGGATTACAAGTCTTTTATCAGATATGTTTTCAAATATGTTGTCTCAGTCTGTGGCTTGACATTCCATTCTCTTTTTAGTGTATTTTGCAGAGCAGAAGTCTTAATTTTAGTAAGGTAGAACTTATCAATTATTTTCATTTCTATATTGTGCTTTTGTTGTTATATCAAAAAAACATTGCCAAACAGAAGGTCACTTAGAATTTCTCCTATGTTATCTTCTAAAATTTTAATAGTTTGGCATTTACATTTAGGTCAATGATCCATTTTGAGTTTGTTTTTGGGAAAGGTGTAAAATCTATATTCATTTTTTTACATGTGGATGTTCAGTTGTTCCAGCACCACTGGTTGGAAAGACCATTCTATCTCCACTACCTTTGATCTTTTGTCAAAGATCAGTTGCCTATGTGCGTGGGTAAATTTTGGTGCTCTTTATTCTGCTTCATTGATCTATGTGTCTATTCATAAACCAATATCACACTTTCTTGATTACTGTGGTTTAGAGTAAGTCTTGATATCAGATAGTGTCAGTTTTCTGATTTTATTCTTCTTCTTCAGTATTATGTTGTGTTTTCAGAGTCTCTTGCCTTCCCATATAAACTTTAGAATCGGTTTGCCATTACAGGCATTCCTCAGAGATATTCTGTGTTCAGTTCTAGATCAACAAAATAAAGAGAATATAGCAATCAAGCTCATATAGCAATCAAGCGATGTCTTGAAATTTTTGGTTTCCCAGTGCATATAAAAGTTGTTTACACTATATTACAGTTTATTAAGTGTTCAGTAGCATTATGCCCAAAAGCACAATGAGCATGCCTTAGTTAAAAGTACTTTATTGATAAAACATGCTAACCTTCAGCTGTTGATGGCTACTGACTGCTCAGGGTGGTGGTTGGTGAAAGTCAAGGTGGCTGAGGCAAGTTCTTAAAAGAAGACAACAATGAAGTTTGCCACATTGATTTACTCTTCCTTGTATGAATAATTTCTCTCTAACATGCAGCGCTGTTTGTAGCATTTACCCACAGTAGCACTTTCAAAATTGGAGTCAAGTCTCTCAAACCCTGCCACTGTTTTAACAACCAAGTTTATGTCATATTCTGAATGCTGTTTTTTTTGTTATGTCAATAATCTTCATAGCATCTTCACTAAGAGTAGATTCCATTTCAAGAAACCACTTTGCTCATCAGTAAGAACCAACTTCTCATCATTTAAAGTTTTATCACGGGATTGCAGCAATTTAATCACATCTTTAGGCTCATGTTTCATTTTAATTCTCTTGTTATTTCCACCACATCTGCAGTTACTTCCTCCACTGAAGTCTTGAACCACTCAAAGTCATCCATGAGGACTGGAATCAATTTCTTCCAAACTCCTGTGAATATTGATATTTTATCTCTTTCCATGAATCACAAATGTTCTTAATGGCATAAAGAATGGTGAATCCTTTCCAAAACATTTTCAGTTTACTTTACCCAAATCCTTCAGAGGAATCACTATCTATGGCAGCTATAGCCCTACAAAATGTATTTCTTAAATAATAAGACTTGAAAGTTGAAATCACTCCTTGTTCCAAGGGCTGCAGAATGGATGTTGTGTTAGTAGGCATGAAAACAACATGAATCTTGTATATCTCCATCACAGGTCTTGGGTGACCAGGTGAATTGTTAATAAGCAGTAATATTTTGAAAGAAATCTTTTTTCTGAGCACTAGGTCTCAACAGTGGGCTTACAGTATTCAGTAAACCATGTTGTAAACAGATGTATTGTCATCCAGGCTTTGCTGTTTTACCCATAGAGCACAGGCAGAGTAGTTTTAGCATAATTTTAAGGGGCCGAGGATTTTTGAAATAGCAAATGAACATTGGTTTCAACTTAAAGTCACCAGCTGCATTATCCACTAGCAAGAGAATCAGCTTATCCTTTCAAGCTCTGAAGTCAGGCATTAAGTTCTCTTCTCTAGCTATGAATGTCCTAGATAGCATCTTCTTCTAATATAATAAAGCTGTTTCATCTACATTGAAAATTTAATGTTTAACGTAGCAATCTTTATTAATTATCTTGGCTAGATCTGGATAACTTGCTGAAGCTTCTGTATCAGCACTTGTTGCTTCACTTCGTGCTTTTATGTTATGGATATAGCTTCTTTCCTTAAACCTCATATACCAACCTCTGTTAGCTTCAAACTTTTCTTCTTCAGCTTCCTCACCTGTCTCAGCCTTCACAGAATTAAAGAGAGTTAGGGCCTTTCTCTGAATTAAGCTTTGGTTTAAAGGAATATTGTGGCTGGTTTGATCTATGTAGACCATTAAAACTTCCTCCATATAAGCAATAAAGCTGTTTTGCTTTCTTATTATTTGTGTGTTCACTGGAGTAGCACTTTTAATTTCCCTCAAGAACTTTTCATTTACTTTCATAGCTTAGCTAACCATTTGGGGCAGAGGTCTAGCTTTTGTCCTATCTCAGCTTTTGACATGCCTTCTAAACCTAATCATTTATTACTTTTACTTAAAGTGAGAGATGTGTGATTTTCCCCTCACTTGAATACTTAGAGACAGTTGTTAGGTAATTAATTAGTCTAATTTCAATATTGTTGGGCCTCAGGAAATAGGGAGGCCCAGTGAGAGAGAGAGCAATAGTGGAATGTCAGGTCAATGGAGCAGTCAGAACACAGACAACATTTCTTAACTTCACTGTTTTATGTGGGAGTGGTTCATGTTACCCCAAAACAATTACAGTAGTAACATCAAAGATCACTGTCACAGATCACCATAACAAATATAATAATAATTTAAAAGTTTGAAATATTGCGAGAATTACCAAAATGTGACACAGAGACACAGTGAGCAAATGCGTTTTGAAAAATGGTGCCAATAGACTTCCTCAACATAGGATTGCCACAAACCTTCAATTTATAAATAACACAATATCTGTGAGGCACAATAAAACAGGGTATGCCGGCACCCATGAAATAATTTAGCAGGACTTTTATTGTGAACGCCTTGAATATACAGATCATTCTGGGGAGAACTGACATCTTAATATTGATTGTTACCATTAATGAACATGAATATTTCCCCATTTGTTTAGGTTTCTGATTTCTTTCCTCAGAATTTTATACTTTTAATCTTATAAATCTTTTGTATATATCTTAGTCCATTTGGACTTCTATAACAAAATACCATGAGTGGCTTATAAACAGCAGAAATTTATTTCTCACAATTCTGGAGGCTGGGAGTCTGAGATCAAGGTGCCAGCATAGTTGGTGCCCTCTTCTAGGTCACAAACTTCTTGGATATTCACATACATAGCAGAAGGGCTAGAGATATTTGTGGGACACTAATCCCATTCATGAAGGTTCCATCTTCATGACCTAAGGACTTCCCAAAGGTCCCATCTCCTAATATTATCATCTTTGTGGGTTAGGATTTTAACATATGAATTTTAGGGGGACAAATATTCAAACCATACTCACATATTTTGGATAGATTTATTTCTAAGGATTTCTTTAAATATTTTTTGTACTATAAGTTGTATTGTGTTTTAGATTTCAAATGCTAAATGTTTATTACTGATATATAAGATAGCAATTGACTTTTGTATATTAACCTTGTAGCCTAGAATTTTGCTATAAATCACTCAGTTCAGGATATTTTTTTGGTCAGTTCATTTATATTTTCTACATAGAAAATCATGTCATCTGAAAACAAGGATAGTTGTTGTTTTTTTTAATTCCCAATCTGTATTGCTTTTATTTCCTTTGCTTATTTTATTGCATTAGCTACTGCTTTCAGTGCAATGTTGAATAGGAGTGCTGGGAGCAGACATCATTGCCTTTTTCCTAGTCTTTAAGGGAAAAGCATGTAATTCCTCACCATTAAGTATAATATAAGCTACAGGCTTTTTGTTAGATGTTTAATCAAGTTGAGGAAGTTCTCCCATTCCTAGTTTGCTGAATATTTTTAGTATGAGTGGGAGTTGTCTTTTGTCAAATGCTTTTTCTGTATCTATGCTATGATTGTATGTTTTTTCTTCTTTAGCCTTTTAATGTGATTGATTTGCTTAATTAATTTTCAAATGTGGAATGAGACTCTCATGCCTGGGCTAAATCCCACTTTGGCATGGTGAATAATTCTTTATATACATTGTAGAGTTTGATTTGCTAATTTTTGTTTAGGATTCCTACATCTATGTTCATGAGTAATATTGATAAGCGGTTTTCCTTTCTTGTAACGTCTTTATCTGGTTTTGGTAGTAGGGTAATGCTAGTTTCATAGAATGGGTTAAGAATTCTATTTTCTGGAAGAAATTTAGAGAATTGGTATGATTTCTTCCTGAAATGTTTAGTAGACTTCACCAGTGTAACCGTTTAGACCTAGTTCTTTTTTTTTTTTTTTTTGGAAGGGTATTAATTTCTAATTCAATTTATTTAATTGATATAGGACTGTTCAGATTACCTATTTCTCTTTGTAGAAGTTTTTATAGATTGTGTCTTTTAAAGGAGTTGTTCTGTTAAATCAGTAATAGCCTTTATAGGCTGCCTTAACAAAAACCTTGGTGGCTTAGACATCAGGAATTAAATTTCTCACAGTTTAGGAGCTTAGAAGTCTAAAATTGAGGTGCTGTCAGTGTCCTTTTCTGGTAAGGCCTCTTTTCCTGGTTTTTAGATGGCCACCTTCTCACTGTGTCCTTATCTGTGTCCTTTATAGGTCAGTTTTAGACCTATAAAGCTTACACAACTATGTTTCCTCTGTGTATGGTTGGAGAGAAAGAGATTTCTGGTGTCTTCTTCTCTTCTTATAAGGACACCAGACATACAGAATTAGGGTCCAACCTGTGACTTTATTTACTATCAAGTACCTCCTTAAAGTCCCTATCTCTGAATACAGTTACATTGAGAGTTAGGGCTTTAATATATGAATTTGGAGGTACACAATTCAGCCCATGACATCATCTAAGTTATCACATTTATGGACATACACTTGTTCATAGTATTCTTTTATCATCCTTTTAATATTCATGGTATCAGTACTGATGTGTCTTCTTTCATAACTGATAATAATTTGTGTCTTCTTTTTTTTTATTTAGTCTGGCTAGAGGTTTATTAATTATATTAATCTTTTCAGAGAAATGGCTTTAATTTTTTTTTCTGTATTGTTTTCCTGTTTTCAGTTTCATTGATTTCTGTTCCAACTTTATTTTTCTTCTGTTTGCTTTTTTTTCCCCTAATTTCCTAAGATGATAGTTTAGATTAATTACTTTTATCTTTCTTTGCCTCCTAATATGCATTTAATGCTATATATTGTATTTTAAGCACTGTTTTTGCTGCATCCCACAAATTTTGATAAGTTGTATTGTCGTTTTAATTTAGTTCAAGTAATATTAAAATTTCCTTGAGATCTTCGTTCTTTGACTCACATGTTACTGATAAGTATGCTGCTGTATCTCCAAGCATTTTGAGATTTTCCCTAGTATTCTTGGTGAATGTTCCATGTGAGATTGAGAGTAATGAGTATTCTGCTGGTTTTGGATGAAGTGTTCTATACATGTTGATTAGATAAAGTTGATTAATGATGCTGTTCAGTTCAACTATATCCTTACTATTTTCTATCAGCAGGGTCTGTCAATTACTGATAGAGTGGTGTTGAAGTCTCCAACAAATGGTACACTTGCCTTTTTCTTCTTGAAGTTCTATCAGTTTTTGCCTCATTTATTTTGTTGCTCTGTTGTTAAACATATATATATTAAGGTTTGTTACACCTTGGAAAAATTGACACCTTTATCATTATGTAATGCCCCTCTTTATCTCTGATAATTTACTTTGCTCTGAGGAAGATTTTGTCTGAAAATAATATAGCTACTATGGTTTTATTTTGATTATTGTAGCATGGTATATTTTTTATCCTCCTATTTTTAACTGTCAAAATCTACATATGTAAGGTGAGTTTCTTGTAGACAACATAAAGTTGGGGATTTTTTATTTTTTTTAAATCCACTCTTATCGTCTTTATCTTTTCATTGGTATATTTAGGCTATTCACATTCCAAGTAGTTATTTATATAGTTAAATTAATATCTACTATATTTGTAACTTTTTGCTGCCCATTGCTGTTGTTCTTTGTTTTGTGGATTTTGTTTTGCTTTTGTTTTTATATTTCCTCTTTTTCTACCTTTTCTGGTCATATTGAGCATTGTATATGTTACCATTTTCTATTAGCATATCAATATTCTTCTTGCTTGGTTCATATACTTCTTGCTTAGATGGTTTTTGAGGAGAAGTCTAATTGAATTGGTATCTTTGTTCCTCTGTAGATAAGGTGTTTTTCCCCCCTCTGGCTTCATTCAAGGTTTTATCTTTGTCTTTGGTTTTCTGCAGTTTGAATATAATATGTCTGCATGTAGATTTTTTCTCTGAAAGTCCTGGATCTGTGGTTTGGTGTGTGACATTATTTGAAATATGTCTCTGTTCATATCTCTCTTCTTCTTCTAGTATTCTCATTATGTTCTGTTACACTTAAATGTCCCATAGTTCTTGGATGCTCTGTTCTGTTTTCCAGCCTTTTTTTTTTTTTCCTTTGCTTTTCAATTTGGGAAGTTTCAACTGAGTTATTTTCAAGTTCACTGATTCTTCCCTTGGTTATATAGTCTTATGATGAACCTGTCAGAGACATTTCTATTAATATATATATATAAATATATATATATTTTTAGCATTTCCTTTTAATTCTTTCTTGTAGTTTCCATCTCTCTGCTTATATTACTCATGTGTTTTTTTCTTGTTGTCCACTTTTCCCATTAGAACCCTTAGGATGCTGATCATATTTAATTCAAATTTCTGATCTGATAATTCAAAATCTCTGCCATAAAGAGTCTGGTTCTAATGATTCTTTTGTCTCTTCAGTCTGTGTTTTCTCTTGACTTTTAGCATGTTATTAATTTTTTTTGAAAGCCAGACATGATATATTGGGTCATGAAACTGAGATAATAAGCCTTTAGTGTGAAGTTTCATGTTCATCTGCTTAGGAGTTTGGCTGTTTATTTTTTCTTGTAGCTGTAGGTGTTGGAAGCTTCATTTTCTTCTACTGGCCTAGTTTTTGTCTCCCATGTTGTCTCTGAATATCCTAGAAGCTCTTTCTTAAATAAACTTTGTGTCTTGCAGCTTTCTAACTTGTAATCCACTGTTATTATACTGAGCCTTGTTGGTGTAGTGTAAAGTATTGGGGTGAGGAAGCAGTCTATAATCCTGTGATTAAATGTCAGTTTTTTAGGTGGACTTGACTTTTGGGGATCTTACACCCAGAATATTAGCATAGCCTTTTACTTCTTTTCTTCTACTATATCAGACAGGAATGATTCAGGGACTTTTGCTTCTGATTCTTCGTACTCTTCTGTGTCTCCAGTTTTGGGGGTGGAACTTTGCCCTGTAACTGCAATTCTCTGATGGAGCTATGAAGTGTTGTTTAGTTTTTGTTTGCTTAGCTTTTTTGTCTTATTGTGAGGTTGGGAGTGACAGCTTCCAAGCTCTTTACATGTCAGAACAGAAACTGGAAATTTTTTACAAGATCAATATACAAAGTAAACCGGCACACACACAGAGTATAATCTTTACAAAAATAACATTTAAAATAGACACAAAAGTATAAGTAAAGAATAAATCTACAAAAGATGTGTAAGCCCTTTAAGAAGAAAATTAGGAACTTTTATTGAAAGACATAAAAAGACCAAAAATAAATGTAGAGATATATTTTGCTCTTAATAGAAACTCTCAATATAATGAAAGTTCAGATCTTCCACAAATTCAATGCAATTTTAACAAAATTCCCAGTAATATTTTTTGTATAATTTAACAAACTGACTCAAAAATCTCTGAGGATTAGTGAAGGCCCAATATTAATCAAAATGTTCCCACTTACTAGATATGAAGACTTTCTTTAAATCAATACAAATTAAGGCAATATGTGGTGTTAGCACAGAGATAGACAAATAGTCCAACAGTGCAGACAAATGATCACAGAAATAGACCATTCATGTATTAAAAAATTGATTTATGCCAGAGCAGTCCTTGTAGATCAGTGAGGAAAGGATGGGCTATTTTACTTATTAACTTATTCTGTGATAATTGGTTATCTATACAGAAAACAATGAAATTAGGTTCTTACCTCATGCCATAGAAAAATCAATAAATACCAACTGGATTAAAGTATAATCAATTTTAGACCTATAAAGCTTACACAACTATGTATATTGATATTTATTTTTTTCCATTTCAGATTTTATTCTTTTTCTGACCTGATTTCCAAACTCTTGACAGTGTACCCTGTTTAGTGTCTCTGCATCCTTAGGTACTACCTACACCATTCAATTTTAAAAGAAAGAAAGAGAGAAACTAAGAGCCATTAGGTTCAGAACAGATCATAGTTCAATCTATGTTGTATCCCTATACTGACAATTGTCTCAGTTAGTTTTGAATTTTCAAATAATTAGGTGTTTATCCCTGTAAACTTCCAGATTATTTTTTAATGTTTGATTATTGATATGCACATAATGTGGTCAAGAGTTTTGGAGTAAGAAAAGTCTGGATTTTCATTCTGGCTCTGATACTTGCTACCTGTAAAACCAGGATCAAGTTACTTATTTTTCCAAGTCTCATTTTCCCTGTGTGTAAAGTGAGTATTGTAACAATACCTGCCTCACAGGCTTAGGAGACAATAAGTCAGATAGTAGGGAAAAAAACCAAAAACAGCATAGTGCTTGAAACTCAGTGTTTAATAAATGCCGATTATTATCTTAACTCCTTTAATTTATCAAACAAATCCCAGAAATTGTTGAGAATATTATAACAGGATAAGAGAAAGTTGGGAGTGAGAGCTAAAGATATTACCTTCTAAAGTTAATATATATAAGGTGTTAAGAAGTTGCCTTGTATATAATAGGTAGTAAATAGTATCATTTGCTACTACTTTTTTTTTTTTTACTATGTTTAGGAAAATAAATACAAAATATGACATTGGAGCTCAAAATGATTACAGAATGTGCCATTACAGAATAAAGACAGGAGTTGGAATGGGGGTGGTAGAATCTAGGTTTTATTAGATTGCAAACTCATTATGAGCCAACAGTATAATGTGGCTCAAAAAGAAAAGCTAGACTGTCCATAGTAGATTTATAGAAAGCAAAGTGTTCAAAGCAGTGGAGATGCTAATTTTATCTCTGCTTTGTTGGCCATGCCTTACCTGATGTATCTTTTTTTCTTTGGGCCACCACATTTTCTGCTGCTTCTTGACAAATTAATGTACACTTCTAAAAAGAAATCAAAATACTAAGAGATCTTGAATGCAGGTTGCATGAGGAAGAGCTTAAGATTAGAGACAAGTATTCTTAACATGATGGAAAGAATATTTAAGGGAGAAATTTCCTGTTATTTTCAAATACTTAAATATCTTTTTTATTTTAATTAATTAATTTATTTTTGGCTGCATTGGGTCTTCCTCGTTGCACGGCTTTCTCTAGTTTCAGTGAGCAGGGCCTACTCTTCATTATGGTGCATGGGCTTCTCATTGCGGTGGCTTCTCTTGTTGTGGAGCACAGGCTCTAGGCATGTGGGCTTCAGTAGTTGTGGTACACAGGCTCAGTAGTTGTGGCTCGTGGGCTCTAGAGTGCAAGCACAGTAGTTGTGATGCACGGGATTAGTTGCTCCGCAGCATGTGAGATCTTCCCAGACCAGGGCTTGAACCCGTGTCCCCTGCATTGGCAGGCGGATTCTTAACCACTGTGCTACCAGGGAAACCCTATTTTCAAATACTTAAAGGCTTTAAGAGAAATCTAATATTTTGAGCTATCAGAAAATTAAATCATCCATCCTACAATTCTTTTTTCATCATTGGAAACATATAAACCAGGAAATTTATTCACTTGTCAGGGAAATTAGAGAACATTTGTGGAATGGTTGGAAAGTTCAATTATATAACTTTAAGATCTCTTCCTATCTTTAAAATGTGGGATTGAAAGGAACTTTCTATAATCAGTCCATTTAAAGGGAATGTCTAGGCCCCTACGCCTTCCACTTAAATGACCTCAATGTTTGATGCCTAGAAATGGGAACTTCTGAGGTTGTATCACTTACGTATTCTTAGGGATATATATAACTTTGGCTGATGCATAATATATATGCTGGTTATAACTGTAATACAAGTACTGGTGACCATTCATCTCTTACTTGAATTTTTATGATCAATTTCCTTTTGACAAATTTTGCTTCTTGGATAATCAGGTGTATTTAATTCAATAAATGATTATTGAACAGCATTATGTGGCAGAACTGTCAATAGACAGATGAGTTAGGCAAGGCCCCTGCTCCCATGGAGAATGTAGTCTAGTATGGGAGACAGGTATGTAAGTGAATAATTGTAAAATAGTATATTGTATGTTACTTCAAGACCATACAGGAGCTCCATTTAATCAGAGAACATATCCATTTTATGCTCCCCAGCACCTAGTAGAGTGTCTGCTGTGTATTAGGTCCTCAAAAAATAGTTGTTGAAAAAATTAATGAATTTTTAGTAGTCTTTGGTTAAACTTTATTCAAAATAATAATAGGATCTTAATGAGTAACATCATTTTTTATCAAGTAGATATTTATTTCTCAGGTTTACTGAATATTATATAAAGTAGATTTAGCCTAAATTCCTTTTCTCTATAAAATATGAACTCCAAAATAATAACTTATATAATAAATGACCAATGGGATAGGTAATCAACTGCCAGATGCATCTATTTTAAAAAATTATAGTATATTACTGGACATATACCCTGAGAAAACCATAATTCAAAGACTCATGTACCAAAATGTTCATTGCAGCTCTATTTACAATAGCCAGGAGATGGAAACAACCTAAGTGTCCATCATCAGATTAATGGATAAAGAAGATGTGACACATATATAGAATGGAATATTACTCAGCCGTAAAAAGAAACGAAATTGAGCTATTTGTAATGAGGTGGATAGACCTAGAGTCTGTCATACAGAGTGAAGTATGTCAGAAAGAGAAAGACAAATACCGTATGCTAACACATATATATGGAATTTAAGAAAAAAAATGTCATGAAGAACCTAGGGGTAAGACAGGAATAAAGACACAGACCTACTAGAGAACGGACTTGAGGATATGGGGAGGGGAAAGGGTAAGTTGTGACAAAGCGAGAGAGAGGCATGGACATATATACACTAACAAACGTAAGGTAGATAGCTAGTGGGAAGCAGCCGCATAGCACAGGGAGATCAGCTTGGTGCTTTGTGACCACCTGGATGGGTGGGATAGGGAGGGTGGGAGGGAGGGAGATGCAAGGGGGAGGAGATATGGGAACATATGTATATGTATAACTGATTCACTTTGTTATAAAGCAGAAACTAACACACCATTGTAAAGCAATTATACTCTAATAAAGATGTAAAAAAAAATTATAGTATATTAATGAGTATTCATAATGTATTAATGGATCTGATAGTATTATGTTATATTATATTAAATTAATTAGTATTGATTTTCCCAGTAAATTCTTCCTTTAGCTAACCTTGATTTTAAATCCATGCTTCTGTGACTACTAAGGATACAACCCTAAAAGTTATTATTTTACTTTAACAATATATGCAGAAAAAAGAAAGCTAGAAATTGCTAAAGAATAAGGAGTTCCTTCCCAGAGATATTTCTCACCATTCTCTCTAAACCCAATGAGCTCACTGAACTTGATTATCCTATTGACAAACTTGTGTATCCAGAGGATACACAGCAAGCTGAGAAACAGAAACTATTTAAATAAGACCCAAAGTAATATGTACCTAGGTCTGCCCTACCTGGAAAGCTAGCATCTTTGGAAATAGTTAAATATTTAATGTTAGCTTTCCTAGAGGGACTCCATAGTCAATCTCCACTCTGATGATTTCTTGTATTTAAAAAAAACGTGAAGTCACATCAACTATACAAACATAATATGGGTAAAAGTAAGTTAGTCTATTTAGTTCTCCTCTGATAGAACATTTTAATACATTCTGAATAAGGATCTTCTAATAATTTAAATATGTAGTTTATTATTTTTACTCTGTTATATTCTTAGAAATTGTCTACTTTCCTAGTTATGATAAATTCCATTTACTTGCTAATCTTTTTTAATAAAATGTTAGTATGCTTTTCTGAACAACTATTTTTATTTATTGAATTGAGTAAATGGTATTTAACCCTGGTCATACCAAAATATCTTGACATAAGCATATCATATAACTTCTGTATCTTAACTAAATACCGAAGTATTCAGTTTTATTTTTTCTTACTTTGAAAATTAGAGATAAAACAGTACCCAAAATTTGAAAAAGATTGATCACTCTATCAAAATTTTAGGAGGAAAGAGTCATTATTAGTATGTAGAATTTTTATTGAAGAAATTGGTATGCATCCAATGATACTGAAACTAGAGAATTCTGACTTTACATAGTAATTTTAGGCATTGGGTAACATGTACTGTCTCCTGAATACCTAAACAGAGTTTACTTGATTTGAAAATGATGAAACCTTTGGCAATGTCCTTGTTACACATTTCCCATAACTTCTATTCAAATGAACAAATATTTGATTATTTTACATTTCATATTAATTTATTTTACAGAACTAATGAAGCAAAATAATTCCTACAGTTCCATGAGTAAAGAAAACACATACATATTTTGGTAGAGTTTTGTTAATAAGCCTCTTTCTCCCCAGATTTATTGTTTCTCTAAACGTCAAATTCTAACACTTTTTAAAATTACCCTAGAAATAGTGAAGTAAACTTAATATCTCACTTATCATGGAGAAATTTATGTATTGCTATTGAGAACTGTAAAGCAGAGTTCAAGCTTCTTTTAACTTTGAATATGTAATACCAAACACCAAAATATTTAGTTTTTTTCTTACTTTCATGTTAGAGATAAATTAATACTCTAATTTTGGAAAACAGTCATCACTCTATTAAAAACTTGAAAGGGAAATACTCCATTATTAGTACCTAAATTTTTTATTAAATGAATTGGTAGCGATTCAATGAAATTAAACCTAGAGAATCCTGACCTTACACAGTAACCTTAAAAATAAATTAACATACTTTGCCTTCAGTACCAATTATTCTGATGAACAATGATGTCTTGAATTTCCCACTTCATCAATTTTATTATGCAGGGTTGTATAAGACATGATTGTTAAAGATTATATATATGTGTATATATATATATATATATATATATATATATATATATATATATATATATATATATATATTTTAGGTAAATGTTACAAAATTTACCAAACTGAAGGCTTAAAAGAATGAGTGAAATAGCATAATGAAAAAACCCAATAGAGAATTCAAAAAATGAAAACAATTGTCTTATTAAAATGGAAAATATGTTCACTATAACCACTCTATTTCCACAAAAAAAGACAAAGTAAAAGCACTTTAAAATTAAATTAGTTTGTTTTTCAAATATAACCTTCATTTTATTTATTTTATAGTATTGTCTTTATTTTGCAAGTATATATTAACAATTTTGTGTATTACGTATTAGAATATTAAGAATAACAGTGTTTACTCTTAATATCATATGATGTCTCTGTGCTCTTTATTATTTCAGTTATTAGTAAATACAAAATATCTCTCAATGGCATAAAATTTCTAAGTTGGTTTTTGTGTGTACCTAATTCAGAATTCCAGCTCTAACTCTGAAGTACACTAATGTGTCTTGTATTTTTTTAAAATTTTTATGGGAGTATAGTTGATTTACAATGTTGTGTTAGTTTCAGGTGTACAGCAATGTGAATCAGCCATGTATATATATATATGTATATCTGTTCTTTTTCAGATTATTTTCCCACATAGGTCACCACAGAATACTGAGTAGAGTTCCCTGTGCTATACAGTAGGTCCCTATTAGTTACGTATTTTATACATATCAGTGTGTATATGACAGTCCCAATCTCCCAATCTATCACTGCCCCCCACGTTTCTCCTCTGGTAACCACAATTTTGATTTTGAGGTCTCTGAGTCTGTTTCTATTCTGTAAATGTTTATTTGTATTATTTTTTATTATATTCCACATATATTTGTCTTTCTCTTACTTACTTCACTTAGTATGATAATCTCCAGGTCCATCCATGTTGCTGCAAATGACATTATTTCGTTCTTTTTTATGGCTGAGTAATATTCCATTGTATACATGTACCACATCTTCTTTATCAATTCTTCTGTCAATGGACATTTAGGTTGCTTCCATGTCTTAGCTATTGTAAATAGTTCTGCAATGAACACTGGAGTGCAGTAAGTGGGAATGTAAATTGGTACAACCATTATGGAGAACAGTACGGCGGTTCCTTAAAAAACTAAGTATAAAACTACCGTATGAACCAGCAATCCCACTCCTGGGCATATATCGGGAGAAAACTGTAATTTGAAAATATACTTATGTCTTGTATTTATGAATGACATCACAAATATTGTAGTTAAGCACATTTTGGAAATTCATCAGTACATAGCTTTGAAAAACACAGTGATGTGTTTTCAAGTCAAAGTGGTACTCCACATTTATTATTCTTTATTATATTATATTACTTCATTTTTCTCAGAACCACTGTGTACTTATATACATATACTAACATGATTTCATTTTTCTTTGCTGTAAGGTTACCCTTTATTTGAATATAAAATGATTTCTCCATTACATACTGAATCCAACACTAATTCCTATTAACAATATCCTCAGAACGTATACTGAATTTGTCTAATTCTTCATCTCTCCATGACAACCACTCTAGTACATTTCTCTAATCTCACTTGCTCAAACTTCCAAAATGTTTGGTTCCAATCTTGTCCCCCTAGTCATTTTTCATCAGAAGCAGTGATCTTTGTAAACTGGAAAAATACCAGGATACGTCTCTGCTTAAAACTCTTCAGTGGTTTCCTTCACAGAACATAACCCACTCCCTGCCAATTCTCTTTCATTTCATACCACTGTTCTGAGCATTCATTTTGCACCAGTTCACAAAGCAGTCCCATTCTCTGAACTGGCCAAGTTTGTTTGCGCTGCTCACTATTCTTTCTGGATGGAAATTCAGTGCTAGGCATGCATGGCTCCTTTTGTCATTGAAATCCCATTTATCATCTACTTATCTCACCTCCTCACCCTTCATTTATAACCATCTATAATTGTATTTTTTATTGTTTATCTCTTACCACTAAAATATATAAGTTCTACAAGATCAGAGTCTTATTCACAGTTTTATGTCTATCACCTAGAGCAGTACCTATTATGTAGTACATTCTTTCAAATGCTTGTCATAAAAATACTTGCCCACTAATGATGGGCTTCTGCGATCCGATAAGGTGGAAAGAAAATAAAAGACTATAAGGAAAATTAATTTAGACAAAATTCAAATTTACAACATTAATCTGCATGCATCGGCCATCAAATAGGTAATATAGAAAAGAAAGCATAAACAAAGTAAAAAGACAACCCTCAGAATGGGAGAAAATATTTGCAAATGAAGCAACTAACAAGGGATTAATCTCCAAAATATACAAACAGCTCATGCAGTTCAATATCAAAAAAACAAAAAACCCAATCAAAAACTGAGTGGAAGATCTAAATAGACATGTTGCCAAAGATATATAGATGGCCAAAAAGCACATGAAAAGACGCTCAGCATCACTAATTATTAGAGAAATGCAAATCAAAAGGACAATGAGTCATCACTTCACACCAGTCAGACTGGCCATCATCAAAAAATCTACAAACAATAAATGCTGGAGAAAAGGGAACCCTCTTACACTGTTAGTGGGAATGTAAATCGGTACAGCCACTATGGAGAACAGTATGGAAGTTCCTTAAAAAACTAAAAATAGAGCTACCATATTATCCAGCAACCCCACTCCTAGGCATATATGCGGAAAAACCATACTTTGAAAAGTTACATGCAACCCAGTGTTCTTTGCAGCACTATTTACGATAGCCAGGACATGGAAACAACCTAAATGTCCATCAACAGAGGAATGGATAAAGACTATGTGGTACATATATATACAACAGATTATTACTCAGCCTTAAAAAATAATGAAATAATGCTATTTACAACAACATGGATGGACCTAGAGATTGTCATACTGAGTGAAGTAAGTCAGACAGAGAAAGACAAATATATGATATTGCTTATATGTGAAATCTAGAAAAAAAGGGTACAAATGAACTTATTTACAAAACAGAAGTAGAGTCGCAGATGTAGAAAACATACTTATGGTTACCAAGGTATAAGTGGGGGGGAGGGATAAACTGGGAGATCAGGATTAACATATACACACTACTGTATATAAAATAGATAACTTATAAGAACCTACTGTATAGCACAGGGAACTCTACTGAACACTCTGTAATGGCCTATGTGAAAAAAGAATCTTAAAAAAGAGTGGATATATGTATATGTATAACAGATTCACGTTGCTGTACACCTGAAACTAGCACAACATTGTAATACAACTATACCGTAATAAAAATAAATTAAAAAATAAAAATACATATGAAAAAATTAAAAAAATAATAATTCTTTAGCAAACAGACCTATGGTTGCCAAGAGGAAGGGGGAGTGGAGGAGGGATGGATTGGGAGTTTGGGATTAGCAAACACAGACTATTTTTTATATATATATATATATATATATATATATATATATATATATATATATATATAACTGAACTGCCTTGCTGTACACCAGAAACCAACACAAAATTGTAAATCACTATACTTCAATAAAGTAATTTTTTTTTTACAAAAGAAAACAAAACCAGTAATTTAGAGATTAACAAGCTAAACAAAGTTGTTGATGCCCCAATATAGTTTACTCTTTTTCAAAAGAGAGTTCAAAGCATCACACTAAATGGGATACAAAGTTAAAACAAACAAACAAAACACTAAAACAACAAAAGATTTCATAACTTTCTCCCTGAGCAGGCATGAATTCTTTTGCTCTATCCATCCTTTGTCTCAGGTAAAAAATAATAATAATAATAATGGTGTCTTCCTTGACACTTCCTTTTCCCTCAGAGCTCGTGTCCAGCCATCAGTACATCTTGGCAAGTGTACCTTTAAAATATATCCAAAATCCAACTATTTCTCAATATCTCCACTGGTACTCCCCTGGCCCAAAGCAGTATCATTTCTCACCTGAAAATTTGCAAGAGTTCTCAGTGGGTGTCCCTACTCCTGCTCCACTTCAATATATTTTCCACATAAAGCTCGATCATTTCTTTAAAGCATAAGTCAAATGTCACTTTTCTGCTCATGACGCTCCAGTTTTTCCTCTCAGTTGGAGCAAAAGCCAAACTCCTTACAGTGGTCAACAAGCCCCTATCTCATTTGATTCTCTGTTGCTTTTCTGACCTCATATCTTGGCACTTGCCCTCTGTCTCTGCTCAAACTATACCAGCCACCTTGCCATTCTTCGAACTTGCCGAGCATGTCTCCACATCAGGGCCTTTCACTTGCCATTTCTTCTTCCTGGAATACTCCCTGCCCCAACTCCATTTCACTTGGTTCACTTCATCATTTTCTTTATGTATAGTAAATGATACTTATCATCAAATAGTCATTGTAAGTCTGGTCTATGATACATATTAGAAATAGTGAAAACCTTGTTTCAGATGTGTGGCCTAGCTTAGAATTTAATATAACTGATTCTTGAGTGAGAATGTTTGGGATGAAAAACTAGCTCTGCCCTTCTAAATTTTCTTTAAATTCCTCTAAATCTCAACTTCTTGCTTTGTGAGATAGGTATACATGTCCATCTCACTGGGTTACTCAGGGGATATATAAGATATTGTGAAATGCTTGCCTGGCTCATAGTAATTAATTAATTCCATTATTATTATGTCAGTATGATTCCTGCCTAATGTTTGTAATTATCCTGACATAGTTACAATTGTGTGAAAAATATAATCTGCATACTATATTTGCACCAGAAGTTATATCTTAAATATTTTTACATACAGCTAAATAGCTTTAAAACAACAAAATCAAATTTTGCTCTTTCAAATTTCAAATCCTGTGTATATTATGGCATGCAATAGAGACACCATGATTTGCATATCATCTAGCCTCCAATTCTCTTTCATTATTGCGCTGCAATAATAAAAATGCATTGCAATAATAAAATAATAATATTCACCTGAATATTATACCCTCCTATGCATTAAGACAGCCCCTTAGTGAAATTCATGGATTCACGGGTGTAAGATTATTGGTTGAAGTGGTCTGAAACTTAATTATAACTCTTATGAAATTTACTCATTACTTTTCACAAAGATGGTATGAACTTATACTACCACAATATAAAATACTTACATATATATAAATTTGTTTCATTTATGTTCTATTTAGAAAAAATAGAAAAATAAATGATAAAAGAGAAATATCTGATCAGTGCTAGAGAAAAATACTTATATCTTTTTCCATTTGTTATTAACCTCAAGACAAATAAGCTAATAATGTCCAAGTTACTTCTTTAAATTCATATAACTGTTAAATATTTGTATTAAAAAGCTATTCACTCTCATTGCTTTATTTTGACTAGAAATAAGTATATAAGAAAACAATTGAATATCAGGAACTGTAATTAAATGACATTTTCTTTAAAAACTGAGAAATAATTTTGTATCCACTGATTTGTTGTTCATGGATAAGAGCATAAAGACATTGTTTGAAAGCAGCGTGTGTGCACAAAATACTGTGCCCCTAAAAGTAATTATTACCAGACAGAAATTGAATTTTTTATTTCAGCTTGAAACTGTTGCACCTGTTTGATCATTTGGCAAAGCTGCCTTTCTATTGTTGTTCAGGAGACAAAGTGACTGATTGATCTAATTACCCTAGTGTTAACCATTCTGCAGAGAAGATCTTCTCATTTATAGCCTTGGTAGATGAGTACTATATTGCTGAGAATTAAATGACCCAGCACAGGGAAATCTAGCTATAGAGACAGAAGGAATTAATTTCTTTCCTACTTAATATGAGACGTTTTTCTAATTTTTTACTCAACTGAATAGAGGAAAATATGTAATAAACCAATCTATAATAAGTCAGATTATATATAATAAAGCCATACTGATTACCCTTTTTTCTAAATTTCAGTATAAAGAACGTAACTCCAAAAGTAGGAGACCCTGAAACCCGTAAAGCTATTCGTCGTGCCTTTGACGTGTGGCAGAATGTAACTCCTCTGACGTTTGAAGAAGTTCCCTACAGTGAATTAGAAAATGGCAAACGTGATGTGGATATAACCATCATTTTTGCATCTGGCTTTCATGGAGACAGTTCTCCCTTTGATGGAGAGGGAGGGTTTTTGGCACATGCCTATTTCCCTGGACCAGGAATTGGGGGAGATACTCATTTCGACTCAGATGAGCCATGGACACTAGGAAATCCTAATCATGATGGTAAGTGCATAGTTTTTTTCATTATAAATACTTTTATTTTTGGATGCCCAAGTGATTTACTAATTTAAAAACTTAAACTAAACAAATAATTTGTTTTTAAAATTACCGAAAAATACATGAGGCTTTTTATAACATTTTAGAACAAGAATTTGTACGAGTCATTAGACAATAATAGTTTTTCATGTGGCTTTTGATTAAAGATTAGAACTTTACAGTGTATTCTATAAATGCTTTAAAGTGAATTTTGTTTTCTATCAAGAGTCATTTAAAAGTTTCTGTAGTATTCAAGTCATTGAATTAAGTCACACATTAAGTAAATTATGCTATTTTTTTACACTTAATTCCAGTGTTTCCACTTGAAACTTAACCCTGATTGACATTGGTGGTGTAGCTTCTACCATATCTTTTCTGTTTATTTTTTTCCATTATAACCTTTCTAATCTGTAAGTTTTCTCCTTCTCTTTTGTCTCATAATTTCCTTGGTCTCCCAATCTGACATATTCTTGTATGATATCTTTATAGAAACCAGATTCTTGCAAATCTATTCCAACATATCTATCAGTTTTCTAATCCTTATAGTTATTCTAATATGCAAAAATAATGTAAAAATTAAAAACTCAACAGC
Organism: Tursiops truncatus; assembly: GCF_011762595.2. NCBI lineage: Eukaryota > Metazoa > Chordata > Mammalia > Artiodactyla > Delphinidae > Tursiops > Tursiops truncatus. Next base: position 30,725,706 of record NC_047050.1, on the reverse strand, counting down.
TAAAAGTGTCGTTACTTGATATAAGAAGCATGTGTTTCTTCCTAGGCAACAATTTTGTGTTTAAAAAATATTCATAGAATTATAGGATTCTAGAGTTATAAGATTCTTAAGTCACCATCTCTCATAATTCTTGTAATCAATACTTAAATATTTTACTTTTTCACCACAGTAGAATGTTGAAAATACAAGTGTGCATTGTTTAATGACAACTAATCAGCTAATAAAACTCTTAATTCCTCCTTGATGAGTTAAGCCCAGCCGTCAAATTAAGCTTTGTTAGTTCCTTAGAAGGTTTAGTTAGCTGGATTAATGTAATAGTCTTGCATGTTTAGAACATGTAGGGTTCAAACACATTATGGATAGAATGAATTAGTTGAGTTAAACTTGAAATAACATTAATTTTCAAAGAGAAAAATATAATAAATAACTGTTCATGTTTTCCAAAAGGAAATAAAATATCTAGTATTGAACAAAATGATTTTTGTATTGTTATTAATAGGTGTATTTGCTATAATATAAAATTATGATTTCATTTTTAAGAACTGGTTTGGAGACTAATGGCAGCTATGTTGGGAGGATTCACTATACTGGAATGAAAGTCAGATACTTTGGAGTCAAACAGACGTACATTCCTGGCTAAATGTTCAGTAGCTCAATAACCTGCTAACATACTGTATACTTGATTTCATTCTTTACCTTGTATTGCAGGGCTGGGGACATTGTAAGGAGAAGTGCTTTCTATTTAGGCATGTTTAACTTACTGTGTAGCTGAGAATCTAATAATAAAATATCTGCAACATGATAGTTGGCCCATACTTGTTTGATACATAATTCATTTAAAATTAAATGTGTTTATTTTTATCAATATCACACAGGAATTCAAATGAAGTAGCTCAGACTTCTTCAAGTCAATTGCTAAAAATGTTTTAAATAATGGAAAAATATTTGCATTCTAACTAATTGAGAAAAGTAGCACATATAATGGTAGAATTTTGCTGACATAGGCATAACTACATTTGCTTCCAAGGGAAAGATTTTCTTCTAAACTTCTGAACAGAGAAAATTGTATTTTATTCCAATAATGAGTCTAACTGTTAAAGATACTGTAAATGTGTAGCTTTCAAGTTGTGTTAATTTGGCTTTGTGGACTCATAAATTTAAAATTGTTTTAAAATTCTATATGAAGGAGATGGTGCCTATTAAATGGCCTATATTTTCTCTTAAAATGTGGAAATCATCAAGAAAGCTGCACGAATCCTTTAAATGTATTCTCTATTAGCTGTACTTTTTTAGGCATTAACTAATACTTTTAAAAAATAAGTTTTAAAAATATCTATAGGGGCATTTGAAGTGACATAGGAAATGAGAATTTTTCCACTGATTTGAGTATTATAGGTATTATTAATGTTTATTTGTTTTTTTGTGTGATTTAAGAAGTCTTTCAAGGAATATATATGTGGGAAAGAATTCAGAAATGGGACATAGGAGCTAAATGTGTACAATCAAGTCGATGGACTTTTAACTCAGACTGTGTATTAATACATTTGATTGCCTTTTAAATTATACTGTAGAAGTATAATAACTTTTTACATATACATATATTAAAAACCTAAACAAAAAATTATTTAATATTTAGTGTTTCATTTGGATGAAAATATTTCTTTACTGGTCCAATAAGAATATTTTTCCTTTTCAGTGAGCATAAAGAAAATGATTCTACAAAACAACAGTGTTCAGAATTGTAGGAGATTAAAGGAAAAGTTAACTGTTCAAGATGTAATACCATAAAGATTTACTGCTTAATTGAAATTCAGACTTTTAACTAGCAACAGGGCAGCTATGGTAATGTCATATGAAGTACTGATTGTTTATCAAAGGAAAACCCTCTAGCTTTGTTGTGGTACTGTTGAATGTGTGGAGAATTAATGTATTTGTACATCCTAGATCCTTTCTGTAAGGCTGTCTTTTTGTATCACAAATATACAGGCACAATTCTGACATCTTTACTGATAAAACTTTTTGTTTCTTTAATCTAGTCCTCCAATGTCCCCTGGCTTACTTCCCTGAAAATTTTTCTTTCTGTCCTACTCAGAGCTCTTAAGCATCTAGAAAACAGAGAAGCTTGAAAGTTTAGCAAAAATGCAAATGACAGAGCCTCTTGATAAGTACCCAGCTCATTTTCCACATCATATTGCTCAGTTAATGAAGGCAATTTGAATTCTGTCTACCTCAAAAGAGATAAAACAGTGTCTTAGTCTGCCAGTAATCCTTAATTCATTGTTGTCCACTTTCCTATCAATTTGCTTATAGTCATGATACCTTTTGAAAGCTTAAGCTAATGCTCATTTAGGAAATTACACAATACTTACATTAAAATAAATAAATAAGTACACCCCCCCCCCGACACACACACACACACACCCTTAGTAAATAGAATGCCTTTTTTTGCTCCAAGATGTTTTTTTTTTTCTTTAAGGAGTGGATAAGAAAAACATCTGCATAGTAATTCTAAACAGAAAATGTTACTGTGATATGGTTTTTAAAAAGTATACATTGCCCGAATGTGTGTTAGGAAATTTAAATCTAGCAAAATGTTAAGATTCATTTTGAACATCATTATCATATTGTTTCCTTGGCTACTGTATAAAGTTTAAATGGTAATGTCAATGTAAACACGAACTTACCACAAAGATTCTTTCTAATTAGACAAGTAATCTACCACAGTCAGAGGATTACAAATTGATAATCTCCAAACATAAAGGTTATCTATTAAAATAATATATAAAACTATGACAAGAGAAATATCCAGATGCATATCTTATTTTACTATGTAGTTCTATTAACTATTCTATTAACAAAAAGAATGCATTGCCTTGGCTCTGTTTATTGGTGTAAAGGTCACTGTCTAAAGTCAGAAGGTGATCATGAGGTGTTCAGAGTTGTTGTGGCAGTCTATCCACAAACTAAGGAGAGAGCGATGATGATGAAAATTTCATGAGACATCAAAATCCTTAAATCTATTGCATCATTATGACAGTTAATTTTATGTGTCAAGTTGATTGGTCTAAGGGATGCCCAGATAGCTGCTAAAATATCATTTCTGAATTTGCCTGTGGGGTGTTTCTGGGAGAGATTAGCATTTGATTTGGTAGACTGAGTAAAGAAGATCTTCCTTCACCCATGTGGGCAGGCATGATCCGATCCATTGAGGGCCAGTATAGAACAAAAGAGAATGGGTGAATTCTGTCTCCCTTCTTGATGTGGCACCTGCATCTTTCCCTGACTTTGTACTTCAGAACTCCTGGTTCTTGGGCCTTTGGACTCAAACTGAATTATACCATCAGGTTTCCTGGTTCTTCAATTTGCTGACAACAGATAGCGGGACTTCTTAGCCTCCATAACCTCATGAGCCAATTCCTATAATATATCTACTCTAATATAGCCATAGATAACCTACTGATTGTATTTCTCTGGAGAATACAAACTAATATAATCATTAAATGTGAAACGGTCAAATTCTACATCTAAGCCCACAAATTCTTTGAATAGACCAAGTTTAAGTTAAATATCTTCATGATATAATGTTTGAGTCAATGGACATGATTTATACAAACCAGGGAGAGTTAACTTTCTGTAAGAGAGATTTTGTCATTGGTGTGCAAATACAAGTTTACCAAGAGGCACACCTAGGCCTTAACAAGCTGTCTGTCACCTCCCCAATTTTTATGCTTATTTTGCAGCTGTATCTGCTATATAATATTTTTCAGATGCCTGCAGGTTTTGGACTTTGATCTTTGAGAACAGGAAGGGTTAGTTGCCGAACAGATATTACCAAGAGTCCTAGAAGTGCTGCAGTCTGTGGGAATATTATCTGTATCAATCTGTCTTGCGCTTTTTAAAAATACGGGAAGGACTTGATATGACGGGAGAGTCAAGGACTTTTACTCATCCTTAAAACCAGAGTATTTATTGAGATTTTAAACTGTAAAACTATTAGCTGTCTGCCACACAGTTATTACCTTACGATGCTTTACCAAAACTTTCTATAGTAATTTGGATTTGAAAACTATGATAGAGATTTTTTGATTGTTTTTAAAAACCTTCCTTCCCTCCTTCCTGGAATAAACTTCATTTCACTGAGTTTATTTCATTTCACTAGACCAGTGACCTAAAGTTTGATAGTCTTTACTTTTTCAAAACCTCTCAATTATGTTGTTTCATATGATTACTATGCAGGTTCTACTTGGTTCTTTATTTTTAGATCTTTGTGTCCAATTAGAGAATAGAAGATGAATTGATGTCATCACACTCAAAATATTGTTTCATTATATCAGTTTTATTAAAGTATATAGATGGATCATGTACATTAAAATACATGTAACATAGAGCAGAAACAGATAGAGCCAGACATTTCAATGGCTTAACACAATAGAATTTTAGTTCTTGCTCATGTGGTGGGGCAGAGGGACTGTCCACTCAATCAGCCAGAGACCCAGAATAATGGAGGCTCAGCCATCATCAAGACATGATTTTCAGAGTTTCCTAAGGCATAAACATCCAGACAGCAGCTGAGCAAACCAAGGTAGTTTTGCTCATTTGCTTATGTGCCAGACCTGCAAGCAGTAAATATTATTTTCCCCCAAGTTCTACTAACTAGAATTCAATCCTATGGCCACATCTAATCATAAAGAAAGCTAGAGAAGGCTTATTTTTTTTTATTGCAGTATAGTTGATTTATAATGTTGTGTTAGTTTCAGGTGTGCAACAAAGTGAATCAGTTATACGTATACATATATTCACTCTTTTTTAGATTCTTTTCATATATAGGCTATTAAAGAGTATTAAGTATAGTTCCCTGTGCTATACCATAAGTCCTTATTAGTTATCTATTTTATATATAATAGTGTGTATATGTCAGTCCCAATCTCCCAATTTATCCCTCCCCCCCCACTTGCCCCCTGGTGACCATAAGTTTGTTTTCTACATCTGTAACTCTATTTGTTTCATAGATAAGTTTATTTGTACCTTTGTTTTAGATTCCACATATAAGTGATATCATATGATATTTGTCTTTGTCTGACTTACTTCATTCAGTATGACAATCTCTAGGTCCATCCATTTTGCTGCAAATGGCATTATTTCATTCTCTTTTTTTTTTGACTAATATTCCATTGTATATATGTACCACATCTTTTAAAATATTTATTTATTTTATTGGAGTTTAGTTGCTTTACACAGTTGTGTTAGTTTCTGCTGTACAGCAAACTGAATCAAATATATATATATATATATATATATATATATATATATATATATTCCCTCTTTTTTGGATTTTCTTCCCTTTTAGGTCACCACAGAGCACCGAGTAGAGTTCCCTGTGTTATAGAGTAGGTTTTCATTAGTCATCTGTTTTATGCAGAGTAGTGTATATATGTCAATCCCAATCTCCCAGTTCATCCCACCCCCTCTTCCCTTGGCATCCATACATTTGTTCTCTACGTCCACATTTGTATTTCTGTTTTGCAAATAAGTTCATCTATACTATTTTTCTAGATTCCACAAATATATGTTAATATACGATATTTATTTTTCTCTTTCTGACTTCACTCTCTATGACAGTCTCTAGGTCCATCCACATCTCTGCAAATGACACAATTTTGTCCCTTTTTATGGCTGAGTAATACTCCATTGTATATATGTACCACATCTTCTTTATCCATTCCTCTGTTGATGGACATTTAGGTTGCTTCCATGACCTGGTTATTGTAAATAGTGCTGCAATAAACATTGCAGTGCATGTATCTTTTTGAATTATGGTTTTCTCCAGATATATGCCCAGGTTTGATGAGCAACTAGTCAGTGTCTGCCACACCAATAAGTTGTGAGGTAAAAACAATGCTAGATTGATATTAAATATACTACTCTGCATCTGTGGGTAAGCTGCTTAACCATAATTTCCCTTAATGCAGATTTTAACCTATTAATCATTATTTAGCTTCTGTCATTCCTCTTCTTATATAGTATGTGTAGGAATTATCTTTCTAATCCATCTTCTTATAGAGTATCTATCCTTAAATCTAGGTAGACAAGCAAGTCTACCAATGAAGTACAATTTTCAAATTTAACCATTAGTTAGTTTATCAAAATAATGTCTTTAAGTTTTTGAAAAAAATCCAGTTGGTTGGAGTTAATAATTTGATAGTATTTTATTGACTAAATTATCAAGACCATTAATGAATTTCTACCTTACTTTTGTGTAATTGTTTTTTGCAGTATTACAACCATACCATTACAAAACCTGGCATTCTACCATTTTAGTAATTTCCTTATATTTTAAACACAACAAAACTATCAACTAACTGTTCCCACATTTAATTTATAACTCACTTCTTCATTTTTAATCAAATATTGCCACGACTTACCTCCTACACAGTCTGTTGATTAGGTATCAAAGCAGTAACAGAAATAGCCCATGTTGCAATTAACAGTGGAAATTATACTTTGCCGTTGACTGGATGCATCAGAGAACAAGAGAATGGGTCTACAAGAGACCAAGACAGGAATGTTCTACCTCTGTTAGGCACGGCTATGCTAAATGCATTTGCCCTGAACAATGGAAACTGACCTAAGACTATAGAATATCAGCCATTCTCCAGGTTTCAATTGAAATGGTTATTTGGCCAATATGAAGAAAGGTAGGGAAATTAAGAATAATTTAAAAACTCTCTCTGCTGGTTATTGTCAGTCTCATTCAAAGTTGCATAAAGAAGAAAACAGTGAAAAATAAATACTAATAGAAGCCAAATTTAATTGAAATTATTTAAAATTCAGCTTATATATTTAACTCATTTATTCCTCACACAAATTAATAAGGAAGATAGTGTAATTATTTCCACTTTGCAAGGAAATCGAGGCACAGAAAGTTTGGTAACTTGCTTAAGTTTACCTAGTTAGTAACAAAAAATGATACCATTAAAAAGATACTGAAAAAACTACTGGAAGACTCAGGAGAAAAGCCGATTGCTGAAAATACTTTATCGAGTGAACCAGAAAATCAATATTGGAAATAACTCAAAATACCCATAAAGGCTCTCTATGGAACAGGAAAATAAAACCTATTATTGCTTTAAAAACTGAATCTGTCATGTGGAAGAAAATCTTGGTAAGCATTTTCAGAAAAACATAATAAGATAAAATGATGTGAAATGAAGGATAGATATTAGAATACTTATAGATAACTCCAGTATAAGAAGTAAGATTCTTCCAAAAGAAGGAAGAGTAAAAAATTAAGTAAAATAAGTAAGCAAATGCCTATTAGAAAAGTCTTCTAAAGTATGACAGTAGTATGCAATTCAAAAGGAGTCATTGCATTCATTGAAAAATTACCAAATCAGATCCATAAATAAATACATCCTACAAGTAAAAACAAGATCCCATTAACCAAAAGGCAGAAAAAAAATATATAGGTTCTTCTCAGAGGCCAAAATACAAGGCTAATCATTTTGTGTGTTCTTTTTTTGTTTTTTGTTTTTTTGCGGTACGTGGGCCTCTCACTGTTGTGGCCTCTCCCGTTGTGGAGCACAGGCTCCGGACACTCAGGCTCAGCGGCCATGGCTCACGGGCCCAGCCGCTCTGCGACATGTGAGATCTTCCCAGACCGGGGCATGAACCCGTGTCCCCTGCATCAGCAGGCGGACTCTCAACCACTGCACCACCAGGGAAGCCCCATTTTGTGTGTTTTTTAACCTTTGCTATTCTAATTGCTAAAAATGATGGAAGAAATTATACATAATATTCTTTTATATTCTAATAGCTTCCTTGTTCTTTTTAATATTAAACTTCATCTGTGGTTTTAAAATATTTCTATATAAATGATCTTTGTTTTAGAAATCATATGTGTTCTGAGTGATACTTCCTTATGATTTGGTAATAATATAAAGGTAGAAGGAAATTGTGGAGTAAATATTCAGCATTTATATAAAATATAACATTAGCATAGAGGTCTACTAATATTACTGTATTTTCATACACTCTCCTTTCAACAAACATTTCATTGATCATTAGGATATTAGTAATATGGTAGAAACCACTACTTTATATAGTAGGAACCCAAGGGAAAGACTAAACATTACATAAAATCCCAATAAAAATATTAATAAACCATAACATTTTAAAAGAAGATATTTTACAATCTAGGATAGAAACATAATACAATTATTTATAATACTGACTGTGAAAAGTATCATAATAGTGGTTTTAAAAGAGCACTCTTGAAATACCTGCTTCTAGAGGAGTAGATATTTCAAAGATTCTTCTTATTACTAAATAACTAATCAATGAAGCATACTTTTAACTGAGTAGATGGCACCACATTCAGCAAATAATATCTTCACAATATCAGGGAAACAATAAACTGAAACTAGAGTTTTGAGTAACCTGCATATGTGAAAAGCAGAGACCAAGGTTTATGTCAGGGACAAAGTGAATCTGAAGATTCTGTATTAAAATACCAGCACTTGGATATAGACAATATGATCCAAGATTCATAATATCACACACCCCCACATACACACTCAGATCCCAGTATAAGTGAATACATGTTCTCTTTAGCAGAAAGCATACTGGCTTTAGGCTCTCATATTTTTTTCATAGATAGATGTAATGTAAATGTAAAGATCACTAAACATAAAAGGAAATCAAGCATAATGAATGAGAATCAGCTTTAAAAAAGAGATTATTCCCCAGGAATTTAAGTTACTGAAATTATAAATTTAAAAAGGATACAACTTCAGGGTGTGATAGCTCTAAAAAGGAGAGACGGAATCACAGAAATGAACAAGAAACAAGATATTATTTAAAAAGATGAAGAAGAGATGAAAAATAAAACCTAAAAATGTAATAGTAAGAATAAAATATAATAATAATGGGTAGGTTAAAGAGCAGACTAAAATTAGCTATAGATAGTGAATAATAAGATAGATCTAAATAAATCCACAAATCACAGTATGGAGGGTAAAAAGGATGAAGCATACAAAAGATTAAGAGATAAGGAAAATAGAACAAAAGATCTAATATAAATACAATTGAAATCCCAGAAAGAGAGAATTACAAAAAAAAAAAAAGATAAGAAAAGAAGCAATATCTGAAGGTATACTAATTGATAATTACCTAGATATAAAAGTATAAATCCACAGATGGAATCCCAATTTATTCAAAAGAGTATAAATTCAAAAACACACACACACACTTTAGAGTAAATGCAAGTTACCAAAGACAAAGGAAAGATTTTCAAAACAGATAGATGGAAAGCACACTTCACCTATAACTAGCCAGGAAATTCCCCAGACAATAAGGATCTCAATAACAATGAAATATTTTGAAATGCTCAGAATAAATAACTATCAGCCTAGAATTATCCAAAAAAACTATCTTTCAGAAGTTAGAATGAAATAGAAAATTTTAAAAGGATAAAAAATTAGACAAATTGCAATTCAGTTAATAACTCTAAAAGACTTTCTAACACTTGACAAAATAACCCTATAACAAACTTAGATAAAAGAAATAATTTTGATCAAAGAAATTAATAAATATTCCATGTATGAAATAATAGTAATGTGTAATCTGTACAACTAAAAAGAGAAGAAGCTTACTGAAAAATAACTACATGAAAACCAGGGAAGCAGAGATCAATATTGAAATACTTTAAGATTCTCATATAATTTAACAATAAGGTTAAGGAATTAATTTTATATTCCAGTAAACAAGCATAATAAATTGCCAAAAGCAAACAATAAAATAAATAAATAAGTAAATAAGTAAATAAATAAATATAAATTAAAAAAAAAAATTAAGCAGTGCATAACTTCCAAAATATGCATAGACACCAAAACAGGAACTACAAACTTGCAAAAAGGAGACCCCAAAGCAGTGTTAAAAAGGAGACACCAACAAAGTAAGTTAAACAAAATGAGAAGACAGAAAAATATGCAGCAGATGAAGGAGCAAGGTAAAATCCCACCAGACCAAACAAATGAAGAGGAAATAGACAGCCTACCTAAAAAGAAATACACAGTAATGATAGTAAAGATGATCCAAAATCTTGGATATAGAATGGAGAAAATAAAAGAAGCATTTAACAAGGACCTAGAAGAACTAAAGAGCAAACAAACAATGATAAACAACACAATTCTCTGGAAGGAATGAAAAGCAGAATAACTGAGACAGAAGAACAGATAAGTGACCTGGAAGATAATATAGTGGAAATAAATACCACAGAGCAGAATAAAGAAAAAAGAATGAAAAGAAAAAAGAATGAAAGAATGAAAAGTATCAGAGACCTCTGGGACAACATTAAATGCACCAATATTCAAAGTATAGGGGTCCTAGAAGAAGAACAGAAAAAGAAAGGGTCTGAGAAAATATTTAGATTATAGTCAAAAGCTTCCCTAACATGGGAAAAGAAATAGTCAGTCAAGTCCAGGAAGGGCAGAGAGTCTCATACAGGATAAATCTAAGGAGAAACATGCTAAGACACATTAATCAAACTCTCAAAATTAAAAACAAAGAAAAAATATTAAAAACAGCAAGGGAAAGCAACAAATAACATACAAGGGAATCTGCATAAGGTTAACAGCTGATCTTTCAGCAGAAATGCTGCAAACAGGAAGGGAGTGGCAGGACATAGTTAAAGTGATGAAAGGGAAAAACCTACAACCAAGTTTATTCTACCTAGCAAGGATTTCACTCAGATTCGAAGGAGAAATTAAAACTTTAAAGACAAGCAAAAGTTAAGAGAATTCATCACCACCAAACCAGCTTTAAACAAATGTTAAAGGAACTTCTCTAGGCAGGAAACACAAGAAAAGGAAAAGACCTACAATAACAAACCCAAAACAATTAAGAAAATGATAATAGGGACATACATATTGATAATTACCTTGAATATAAATGGATTAAATGCTCCAACCAAAAGACATAGACTGGCTGAATAGATACAAAAACAAGACCCATATATATGGTGTCTACAAGAAACCCATTTCAGACCTAGGGACACATACAGACTGAAAGTGAGGGGATGAAAAAAGGTATTCCATGAAATTAGAAATGAAAAGAAAACTGGAGTGGCAGTTCTCATATCAGACAAAATAGACTTTAAAATAAAGACTATTCCAAGAGACAAAGAAAGACATTACATAAAGATCAAGGAATCAATCCAAGAAGATATAACAATTAAAAGCATTTATGCAGACACTTCAGTACATAAGGCAAATGCTAATAGCCATAAAGAGGGAAATTAACAGAAACACAATAATAGTAAGGGACTTCAACACCCCACTTTCACCAAAGGAAAGATCATCCAAAATGAAAATAAATAAGGAAACCCAAGCTTTAAATGACATATTAAACATTATGGACTTAATTGATATCTATAGGACATTCCATGCAAAAAAAAAGAATACACTTTTTTCTCAAGTGCTCATGGAACATTCTCCAGGACAGATCATATCTTGGGTCAAGTATCAAGCCTTGGTAAACTGAAGAAAATTGAAATTGTATCAAGTATCTTTTCCATCCACAGTGTTATAAGACTAAGGATCAATTACAAGAAAAAAACTGTAAAATATACAAACACATGGAGACTAAACAATACACTACTTAATAACCAAGAGATCACTGAAGAAATCAAAGAGGAAACCAAAAAATACCTAGAAACAAATGACAATGAAAACACGATGACCCAAAACCTATGGGACACAGCAAAAGCACTTCCAGAGTGAAGTTTATAGCAATACAATTGTACCTCAAGAAACAAGAAAAATCTCAAAGAACCAAATATTACACCTAAAGCAATTAGAGAAAGAAGAACAAAAAACCCCAAAGTTTTCAGAAGGAAAGAAATAATACAGATCAGATCAGAAAGAAATGAAAAAGAAATGAAGAAAACAATAGCAAAGATCAATAAAACTAAAAGATGGTTCTTTGAGAAGATAAACAAAATTGATAAACCATTAGCCAGACTCAACAAGAATAAAAGGGAGAAGACTCAAATCAAAGGAATTAGAAATGAAAAGAAGTAACAACTGAGACTAAGCAACTATATGCCAATGAAATGGACAACCTGGAGGAAATTCTTAGCAAAGCACAACCGTCCAAGACTGAACCAGGAAGAAATAGAAAATATAAACAGACCAATCACAAGAAGTGAAATTGAAACTGTGATTAAAAATCTTCCAACAAACAAAAGCCCAGGACCAGATGTCTTCACAGGCGAATTCTATCAGATACTTAGAGAACAGGTAACACCTATCCTTCTCAAGCTCTTCCAAAACATAGCAGAGGGAGGAACATGCCCAAACTCATTCTAAGAGACCACCATCACTCTGATACCAAAACCAGACAAAGATGTCACAAAAAAAAGAAGAAAACTACAAGCCAATATCACTGATGAACATACATGCTGAAATCCTCAAAAAAATACTAGGAAACAGAATTCAACAGCACATAAAAAGGATCTTATACCATGATCAAGTGGGGTTTATCCCAGCAATGCAAGGATTCTTCAATATACGCAAATCAATCAATGGGATTACACATTAACACATTAAGGAATAAAAACCATATGATAATCTCAATAGATGCCGAAAAAGCTTTTGACAAAATTCAACAACCATTTATGATAAACTCTTCAGAGAGCAGGCATAGACGGAACCTACCTCAACATAATAAAGGCCATATATGACACCCCCAGCCAACATTGTTCTCAGTGGTGCAAAATTGATATAATTTCCTCTAAGATCAAGAAAAAGACAAGGGTGCCCACTCTCACCACTATTATTCAACATATTTGGAAGTTTTAGCCCAGTAATCAGAGAAGAAAAAGAAATAAAAGGATTCTAAATCAGAAAAGAAGAAGTAAAACTGTCACGATTTGCAGGTGACGATACTATACAAAGAGAGTCCTAAAGATGCTACCAGAAAATTACTAGAGCTAATCAATGCATTTGGTTAAATAACAGTGTACAAAATTAATGCACAGAAATCTCTTGCATTCCTATACACTAATGATGAAAATCTGAAAGAGAAATTAAGGAAACACTCCCATCTACCATTGCAACAAAAAGGATAAAATACTTAGAAATAAACCTACCTAAGGAGATAAAAGACCTGTATGCAGAAAACTATAAGACATTGATGAAAGAAAGATGATACAAACAGGTGGAGAGATATACCATGTTCTTGGATTGGAAGAATCAACACTGTGAAAATGACCATACTACTAAAAGCAATCTACAGATTCAATGCAATCCCTATCAAATTCCCAATGGCATGTCTCACAGAACTAGAACAAAAAATTTCACAATTTCTGTGGAAACACAAAAGACCCTGAATAGCCAAAGCAAACTTGAGAAAGAAAACCAGAGCTGGAGGAATCAGGATCCCTGGCTTCAGACTATACTACAAAGCTACAGTAATCAAGACAGTATGGTACTGGCACTAAAACAGAAATATAGATCAATGGAGCAGGATAGAAAACCCAGAGATAAACCCACATGCATATGGTCACCTTATCTTTGATAAAGAAGGCAAGAATATACAATGGAGAAAAGACAGCCTCTTTAATAAGTGGTGCTGGGAAAACTGGACAGCTCCACATAAAAAAATGAAATTAGAACACTCCCTAACACCACATACAGAAATAAAACTCAAAATGGTTTAAAGACCTAAATGTGAGGCCCAACACTACCAAACTCTTAGAGGGAAACATAGGCAGAACACTCTATGACATAAATCACAGCAAAATTCTTTTTGACCCACCTTCTAGATAAATGGAAATTTAAAAAAAAAGGGACCTAATGAAACATAAATGCTTTTGCACAGCAAAGGAAACATAAACAGATGAAAAGAAAACCCTCAGAATGGGAGAAAATATTTGCCAAATAAGCAACTGACAAAAGATTAATCCCCAAAATTTACAAGCAGTTCATGCAGCTCAATATCAAAAAAAAAACAAAAACAAAAACAACCCAATCCAAAAATGGGCTGAAGACCTAAATAGACATTTCTTCAAAGAAGATATATAGCCAACAAACACATGAAAGGATGCTCAACATCACTAATCATAATCATTAGAGAAATGCAAATCAAAACTACAATGAGGTATCAACTCACACCCGTCAGAATGGCCATCATCAAAAAATCTACAACCAATAAATGCTGGAGAGGGTGTGGAGAAAAGGGAACCCTCCAACACGGTTGGTGGGAATGTAAATTGATACAACCACTATGGAGAACAGTATGGAGGTTCCTTAAAAAACTAAAAATTGAACCACCATATGACCCAATGATCCCACTACTGGGCACATATCCTAAGAAAACCATAATTCAAAAGAGCCATGTATCACAATGTTCATTGCAGCACTATTTACAATAGCCAGGACATGGAAGCAACCTAAGTGTCCATCAACAGATGAATGGATAAAGAAGATGTGGCACATATATACAATGGAATATTACTCAGCCATGAAAATAAATGAATTGAGTTATTTGTAGTGAGGTGGATGGACTTAGAATCTGTCATACAGAGTGAAGTAAGTCAGAAAGAGAAAACCAAATACCATATGTTAACGCATATAAATTGAATGTAAAAGAAAAAAACGGTTCTGATGAATATAGGGGTAGGACAGGAATAAAGGCACAGAGGTAGAGAATGGACTCGAGGATCGGGGATGGGGGAAGTTTAAGCTGGGAAGAAGTTAATGAGTAGCATTGACAGATATACACTACCAAATGTAAAATAGATAGCTAATGGGAAGCAGCTGCTTCACACAGGGAGATCAGCTCCGTGCTTTGTGACCACCCAGAGGGGTGGGATAGGGTGGTGAGAGGGAGACACAAGAGCGAGGGCATGTCGGGATATATGTATACATGTCGCTTATTCACTTTGTTATACAGCTGAAATTAACACAATATTGTAAAGCAATTATACTGCAATAAAGCTGTTTAAAAAAATAAAGAAGCAAAAACCAGACACAGGCATATAAATTGCTTTTCAAAGCAAGGGAAAGATATCACAATTTTAAGAATAGTGATTAATTCTAAGGGAAGCAGAGGAATGAAATATGGACTAGATATAAGTAGATGTAAAGGAGTTGGCAATAATTTATTTTTAAGTTGGAATGATGGATTTTCAGGTTTATGTTATTATGATATGCTTCATAATTTACATATATGTTAAGGATATTGTTTTACATGTATCAAATATTGCATAATCAGAATTATATTATTAGAAAGGGTCTTGCTAAGAGTACAGAACCCCAAAATATTATTTGATCCTAATCAAATACACCAGTAACACTGAATAGAACTTTTCCTGCAAAAAAATATGTTTGAGTTGAGAATTAAGGGAAAATTATAATTTTGACAGAGAAATGGAAAGAAGAAAATATTAAGACAAAGAAACTATATGGAAAAAATCATAGAGTGTAAAATAATTAGGACATGTTGGCCTAGAACAGGATTTCTCAGCCTCAGCACTATTGAAATTTTGAGACCCATATTTTTGGGGAGCAGGGAGGAGTTTCCTATACATTAATTGCATTATCCCTGGCCTCTATCCATAGATGCTAGTATCAGCCTCAATTGTAAGTAACCAAAATTGTCTTCCAGCCAAAACTGTCTCCAGTCTTTCCCAACTGTCCACTAGGGGAAGGAGAGTGCAAAATATTCCTCAGTTGAAATCCCTGGTCTAGAAAATGGGATAATTAAATGTGACCATTAGTATTAAGCTAAAACTATGAAGTTCAGTTTTATTTAATTTGTTGAAATTATTTAGTGACAGGCTGATGAAGTCGATTTCTATTATGGCCCATTGGAATCCACCAAACTCGATTTAACAAGAGAATAAAATGAACACACCTATGATTTAGAACAATTTATTCAGGTTGCAGGATATAAGCTATCTCATAAGGAGAAAATATGAAGAGTTGAGTATGAATCTCTTCAGGGCTAATTTCTCTATTTAAATTGTGTGACTTCTGTTGAATATTATCTCCTATACCATTATTTAATTCAAGATGTATATATATTGAGAATTACAGAGTAATAAAAAAGGAATAGCGTTTGAAAACACTCTACAGGCAATAGTGGATTCTATTAAAATGAGATTATTGTACAAAATAAAACGTATAAGCATATGTAATAAATAATTTATTTTTTAACAATAAGATTTGACTTATTCAAATGTGAACATTCTGGTGGCTCCACCCTACCCAAGAGCAAGAACCTTTGATTACTTCTCTGTGGCAATTCTAGTTTAAATTTATCAAACCCACTATTTACAGTTTTTTAAAAAATTCTGATCAGAGTCTCAGGCTGTGTCTTGGATATATTTAGTTCTAAATTTCCTCATGCATAAAAGTAAATACTAGTTTCTGAATACCAAGGTATTCAATTTCAGAGTTGGAAAATTTGTCTCAAGTAGTATATTACTATTATATAATGATTCGCAAAATCACAACCTATTTCCTATTTACTTAAACTTATTTTTACATATATGAAATGGAATTTCACTCTAAGATTATTCCATATTATATTAATCTGTAATATATACAAATTATTCAATCTAAATTCTCCTTTCTCTGATTTTATCTTAACTTTTTAAACCAAAACCAAATTTTACCATTTTCTTCTATTTCATATTGTAAGTTTTCCAAAGGTGCATATGTATATATGTATGTGTGTATAGTACATTCAGGTTTCCTTAGAGCAAAATTGGTGCTTTGTTAGAACTTTCCTTTCACTTGCCAAGATTTACATTTTTTTGTAGCCACCTTCTCCTTTTAATTTTATTTTTAAAAGATGCATATTGGATAAAAAATAAGATCAAGAAAGCTGATATTTAGTTCTAGCAGATTTACTCATTCTATAGCAGTGTCAAAGAAGGAAATACTAACAATAAAATATATATTTTATGGTATATTAAACACATTTATATATTTATGTATTAAACCAGTGACAAAAAGCCCTGGTTTAAAATAAAAGTTTTTTACCTAATGAAACTTTTCATTTAGAGCCCTTTTTTTGGGAGTGAATCTACAAAAATCTTAGCTGGATGAGTGGTACTAATGTTTTTTACCTAATAGAAACATGCTGGGGAAATGTTCATTTCTGATTTGCAGTTTATTTCTCAGCAAGGAGATCCAGAAAAAATAAATTAGTTGCAGTTTAAACCTTTAAATTTACCTAAACTTTCAACCTAATTCCCTGGCCTTAACAGATAACCATGCATCTTAAATTGAAATCAGTTTATGTAGTTATATTCACAGATCTTTTCTGCCTCATCTTTGACTTTCACTCATTGTTTCCTCATGAATTCTTGCCTTTGGGAAAAAATGGATGTGTTTTATGCCCATCACCCCTTCCATCATAAAGTTCTACTCAGCCCTCAAGACCCTGCCTTTATCTAATCAGACTACCAAACTTTGTCTTAATCATTAACTCTTTTACTTGTAACTTTGCGATCCACAAATATATACAGCACATTTACTTTAGTATCTTAAGAACATAATGAATTCTTACATAATAAATGAAACCAAACCAGAGATGAGATATCTTACAACATGCATTTCCAGACATAATAGATCATATTTTTTATCTTTTCAACATATTTAAAATAATCATTTTAATCAGGTAATAAGAGAACTTCAAGTAGAACGCTTCACACTTTAGCCTGAGGTCAGCTGGTGCAAGTCACCAGAATAAAGTAAAAGAATCATTGAAGAAACATTGGGAAGTAGTTCCCATTACCTGGGTTTATTATCAACTCATATTATTTAAGTCAAACTAACCTGACTCACCTTGATTTATTTTCAACCCTGACCATATTCTTTTCCAAACGTTATCTCTTCAGTTCAAGGTGGTGGGGTTGGGGCAATGACAGCAGGAAGGAGATCATTATCATCATAGCCTTCCCTCAGGTTGACTGTTCTGTCCATTTCTATTCAGGACCCTGGGAGTTTATATCTGTTATTATGCTATTTTTCAAAAATGAAGAACCATTTAACACTACTACCAGCAGTATATGAGTATACAATACAATAAATATGATATAATGTTAAAGATAATAAAAATAAAATAATACTATAAACTGGACTTTAAGCACTGTTAGACACCACAGATGAATTTTCATTTCACTGCAACTCTATTATGTATAGTCTGTTATTATCCAAAAATTACAGATGAGGAAAGTAAAGTGCAAAGTGCTGAGTCCAAGGTCATAGTTTGTGAGTGGGGATGCAGGTCATCTACCCATATAGGATAGCTGAACAATATGAAATTTAAACCACCCAAAGCTACCCACCTGAGTTTAACTCCAGTAACACCTAATTTCTCACCTTGACCAATTTGAATAGGTAAAAATGTAATTTCACACATTTATAATTTTTGTTAATACTAGATGGCACATATTTTTGTACATATTATTCAACTGTATGTGTTTTGTGAATGTTCATTAGCTATTTCTCACCTTTGTTCTGATTGGACCATTCTATTGAATTATTTCATTAATTTGTAAAAGACCTTTAAATAGAAAGGATATTGGCAGTTTACCTGATTTGCTCCCACTTTGTCATTTTCAGAAAGTGGGAGAGAGCAAAACTACCTTATTTCATGGGGAAGAATTAGGGGGCTCCCTCTATTTGGCTTGCCTATGGGGAGTAGCCTGCCTTTATTTGGGTACCAGATTGATAGGCATAGGTTATTTTCCCAGTGTTGTATTACATTTTTTCAGTTTCATCCAAACATTTTATTGAAAAGTTGGGAAAGGCTGGTGTCACTATTTGATCTCAATGATATTTCAACTTTGATGATTTTTCAAATGATATATTCTTTTGTCTTTTCATTGTTTAAAATTTCCCCCTATAATAATATGTAAAATATATTTCTTAATTTCTTCAAGTATAGAATGTGGTTTAACAGACAGTATTTTATCCATTTTCTTTTTTTAATTTTTTGATGTGAAATAATTGGTTTTCTGAGTTCATAGACAGCAGTTCTTTCTAATCAAAATGTTATGAAATTTACACAGTCTTATTAAGACTTTTGAAAAATATATAAAAATATTATAAAGAACTTACATATTCAGTATCTTACAAAAAATAATTCCATGGAATTCATAACAACAGTGGAAACCAGATTAATTTTACCTTTCAAGTTTCCATAATTGAATAAATTACAATTTGAGTTTAACTAAAGCACGTTTTGCTGTTGTGGTGCTTTTAAATTCATTGAAACTTGTCCCTTTGAAACATGGAGTTTCATTTCTCTCCCAATGAATATGGGCCCCTAAGTGAATCACTTCTAATGAATAGAATGTGGTGAAAGTGATGCTATGTGATTATGTGTTCTGAGACTATGTGCTAAAAAGCATATAGCTTCTGTTTGAAGCTGGTGAGATATCTCTTTCTCTCTCTCTCTTTCTTCCCTCATTCCTTCTCAAAATATTTGCCTTTAGAGCCCAATCATCATGTTTAACAGAAACCCAGGCCATGTGGAGAGACCCAGGTGGAGAAGGACCTCCACCAATAACCAACACTAATTTGCAAGTTATGAGAGTGTGCCACTTCAGAAGTGGATCTCCAGGTCCAGTCAACCTTTCAGAAGAATGCAGATCCAGCCAGTATCTAATTGCAGCCTCATGAGAGACATTGACACAACTTGGAGCTAAGTTTCTTACAAATTTCTGGCACACAAAATCCATGAGAGACAATAAAGGCTTATTGTTGTTTAAACACATTGCTTTTGGAGGAGATCCATGATGTGGCATAAAATAACTGAAACAGCTGTGTACAAAGGCAAAGAAGGATATTTAGAAAATTACCTAGAAAATTCAAGGCAAAGAAATATAGCAATATTTTGTAGATAATAAATACATGAAACATAAGGGAATATACATATACAAATTACTAATTGAAATATGAGCAGTTGTCTAATAGTCTTAACCTTACTTTCAGTCATTAATTGCTGAGTATATAAAACAATGGAATGCTGTTAACTTTGATTCTTCTGCTTACATCAACAATTAAAGAAGAGGGTAGAGAACTGGCCATATTCCCTGCTTTTCTCATGTTTTTTAAATAAGTATGTGGACAAGGAATAGAAAAGATGCCTAAATATGCAAAGATGCAAGTTTTGTTTCTAAAGATTTTTACTACAGTCTTTGTGTAATACACAAGTGTGAACTACTGTGAATTTAAATAGAATGACCTATAGGAAATATGGAGAATATATAGAAATAGCTACACATATGACAAGGGAATGTTTAATAATGGGGTACCCTAGAATAAATTCTATGACCCATTACTTCATAAATTATTTGAAGAAGAAAATGCATTGAGAAGCATGTGACATTTTATGGGCCCTAAACCCAATCAAGAAGAAAAATACTGAGATAAGTCTGAACAGCTATAAAAGAACTCACAGAGATATGACTAGCCATAAAATTGGAAGATGTGCTTGCTATGAGAATGTATAGGAATTTATCCAGAGAAAAATAACTCATGAGATATACAAAAAGTTAGAATCTGAACAATCAGCTATAAGTGAAAAACTTATTATTTGGAGTCAGAATAGCCTAGAGTTAATTTAGGAAAACAATTATGTCCAAAAAAAGTATGCTTAGAATTAAAATTATCAGAAGAATTTTAAAATGTCTTTATTTTTCACTGCCAAAATCAAAAGAGTGGTTGAGTGTACCTTAAAAATATAAATGCCTTGGCTATAATGGTCAATCTTCTGGTAGACAAATGTTCTCATTGAGTTAAAGGACAGATAAAATAATGTGTGTGTGTGTGTGTGTGTGTGTGTGTGTGTGTGTGTGTGTGTGTGTGTTTAAAGATATCAGAGAGCTGTTAGGAGATCTAGGACTTGAGAAGAAAAGACCCTGGTGAAAAAAGAACCCAAAAGAGAAAGGGGAGCCTATATACTAGGTAATAATCAGGCATTTTGAAAATTCTGAAACTATAGATAGAGAATTGTTGTTAGCTTGCAGAGAAACCATGAGAACTTTTATGAATCTTATAGATATAGAGAAACAAAAAATTGGAGTTTGAGGATATGAAGGAAGCCATGACTGAGAGGTCAAGATTTCTGAGAACAGGGAAACAGCAAGAAGTAAACCCCAATACTTTCTTATACCCTTCAGGCTTTTGACAAATTTATAAAATGAACAGGATAAAATTCTAAGAGACAAGAAAAAAGCCACTGAAGCACAGAACACAGTTTTTAGTTGGCTTATGGCAGTAAAGACACAAAAATTAGAATATAAGACACGTCAATGGTGGTAGACTCTGGTAAACACCACATGTTCCAGTTGGGACATCTAGAGAGTTACACCTTAGGAGCAGAATCTTAAAAGGAATGTAAACCAGATTCCATTCAGTCTCTGACAAGATTGAGATGATCTGTCCAAATTTCAGGACTGAATATTATCTGGATGAATATATCATCATCTAGGAACTCTGATTATTTTATACACAAGGTCTGGCTTTCAGTAAAAAGTTACTAGGCAACCCAAAGAACTGGACATAGAGAAAAACTTGAATATACACTCAAATATACCCACCCACCCCACACACACATATGATCCAGATATTGGAATTATCATTCATAGACTTTAAAAAACTATGGTGAACATGTCCAAGAAATAGATTAGAAGATGAGGAGGTTTCAACAGTTAAATTAAATTTATTACAAAGGATCAATAGAAAAGTTTGAACTGAAAAAAATTAAATAAGTGGAATGAGTAACTTAGGTATATTTAATAGAAGAGTGACACAGTAGAAGACATGCTTAACAAATGTAAAGATAGATCAACAAAAATATCCAGGCTGAGGTATACAGAAATCAAAGAATCTAAAAAAGATAGACAAGAGCTGAGATATGCAAATAGGACACAATGAAAAATATGTAATGTGGAAATTCAGATAATGGAAAAGGAGAAAATAGAGAAAAAGAGTAAAACCAATATTTAAAGAGAAAATGGAAGGAAAATTTCCAAGACATATACAAAAATCACACCACAGATTAAAGAACTGTTAAAATCCCAACAAGATTAAACACAGAGAAAATTACTCATATATATTCTTAAAATCTGTAAAAAATACAAACACATGGAGGCTAAACAATACACTATTAAATAACCAAGATCACTGAAGAAATCAAAGAGGAAATCAAAAAGTACCTAGAAACAAATGACAATGAAAACATGATGACCCAAAACCTATGGGATGCAGCAAAAACAGTTCTAAGAGGGAAGTTTATAGCAATACAATCATACCTCAAGAAACATCTCAAATAAAAAACCTAACTTTACACCTAAAGCAGTTAGAGAAAGAAGAACAAAAAAAACCCCAAAGTTAGCGGAAGGAAAGAAATCATAAAGATCAAACCAGAAATAAATGAAAAAGAAATGAAGGAAATAATAGCAAAGATCAATAAAACTAAAAGCTAGTTCTTTGAGAAGATACACAAAATTGATAAACCATTAGTCAGACTCATCAAGAAAAAAAGGGAGAAGACTCAAATCAATAGAATTAGAAATAGAAAAGAAGTAACTGACACTGCAGAAATACAATGGATCATGAGAGATTACTACAAACAACAATATGCCAATAAAATGGACAACCTAGAAGAAATGGACAAATTCTTAGAAAGGCACAACCTTCCAAGACTGAACCAAGAATAAATACAAAATATAAACAGACCAATCACAAGAAGTGAAATTGAAACTGTGATTAAAAATCTTCCAACAAACAAAAGCCCAGGACCTGATGGCTTCACAGGCAAATTCTATCAAGCATTTAGAGAAGAGCTAACACCTATCCTTCTCAAACTCCTCCAAAATATAGCAGAGAGAGGAACACTCCCAAACTCATTCTAAGAGGCCACCATTGTCCTGATACCAAAACCAGAAAAAGATGTCACAAACAAAAACAAAACTACAGGTCAATATCGCTGATGAACATAGATGCAAAAATCCTCAACAAAATACTTGCAAACAGAATCCAAAAGCACATTAAAAGGATCATACACCATGATCAAGTGGGGTTTATCCCAAGAATGCAAGGATTATTCAATATACAGAAATCAATCCATGTGATAAGCCATATTAACAACTGAAGGAGAAAAACCATATGATCATCTCAATAGATGCAGAAAAAGCTTTCAACAAAATTCAATATTTATTTATAATAAAAACTCTCCAGAAAGTAGACATAGAGGGAACTTACCTCAGAATAATAAAGGCCATATATGACAACCCCACAGCCAACATTGTTCTCAATGGTGATAAATTGAAACCATTTCCCCTAAAATCAGGAACAAGACAAGGCTGTCCAGTCTCACCATTATTATTCAACATAATTTTGGAAGTTTTAGCCACAGCAATCAGAGAAGAAAAAGAAATAAAAGGAATCCGAATTGAAAAAGAAGAAGTAAAGCTGTCACTCTCTGAAGATGACTTGATACTATACATAGAGAATCCTAAAGACTCTACCAGAAAACAACTAGAGCTAATCAATGAATTTGGTTAAGTAACAGTGTACAAAATTAATGCACAGAAATCTCTTGCATTCCTATACACTAATTATGAAAATCTGAAAGAGAAATTAAGGAAACACTCCCATTTACCATTGCAAGAGAAAGAATAAAATACCTAGGAATAAACCTATTCAAGGAGAAAAAAGACCTGTATACAGAAACCTATAAGACACTGATGAAAGAAATTAAAGATGATACAAACAGTTGGAGAGATATATCATGCTCTTGGATTGGAAGAATCAACATTTTGTAAATGACTATACTACCCAAAGCAATCTACAGATTCAGTGCACTCCCTATGAAACTACAACTGGCAGTTTTCACAGAACTAGAACAAAAAATTTCACAATTTGTATGGAAACACAAAAGACCCCAAATAGCCAAAGCAATCTTGAGAAAGACAAACGGAGCTGGAGGAATCAGGCTCCATGACTTCAGAATATACTACAAAGCTCCTGTAATCAAGACAGTATGGTATGGATACAAAAACAGAAATACAAATCAATGGAACAGGATAGAAATCCCAGAGATATACCCACACACATATGGTCACTTTATTTTTAATAAAGGAGGTAAGAATATACAATAGAGAAAAGATAGCCTGTTCAATAAGTGGTGCTGGGAAAACCAGACAGCTACATGTGAAAGAATGAAATTAGAACACTCGTTAACACCATACACAAAAATAAACTCAAAATGGATTACAGACCTAAATGTAAGGCCAGACACTGTAAAACTTAGAGGAAATCATAGGCAGAACAGTCTATGACATAAATCACAGCAAGATCCTTTTTGACCCACCTCCCAGAGAAATGGAAATCAAAACAAAAATAAACAAATAGGACCTAATGAAACTTAAAAGCTTTTGCACAGCAAAGTTAACCATAAACAAGACAAAAAGACAACCCTCAGAATTGAAGAAAATATTGGCAAATGAAGCAACTGACGAAGGATTAATCTCCAATATTTACAAGCAGCTCATGTAGTTCAATATCAAAAAAACAAACAACCCAACCCAAAAATGGGCAGAAAACCTAAACAGACATTTCTTCAAAGAAGATATACAGATTGCCAACAAACACATGAAAGGATGCTCAACACCACTAATCATTAGAGAAATGCAAATCAAAACTACAGTGAGATATCACCTCACACTAATCAGAATGGTCATCATCAAAAAATCTAGAAACAATAAATGTTGGAGAGGGTGTAGAGAAAAGGGAACCCTCTTACACTGTTGTTGGGAATGTAAATTGATACAGCCCCTATGGAGAACAGTATGGAGGTAACTCAAAAAACTAAAAATAGAATTACTATATGACCCAGCAATCCCACTACTGGGCATATACCCTGAGAAAACCATCATTCATAAAGAGTCATTTACCACAATATTCAATGCAGCCCTATTTACAGTAGCTAGGACATGGAAGCAACCTAAGTGTCCATCGATAGATGAATGGATAAAGAAGATGTGGCACATATATACAATGGAATATTAGTCAGGTATAAAATGAAATGAAATTGAGTTATTTGTAGTCAGGTGGCTGGACTTAGAGACTATCATACAGAGTGAAGTAAGTCAGAAAGAGAAAAACAAAGGCCATATGCTAACACATAGATATGGAATCTAGAAAACAAAAATGGTTCTGATGAACCTAGGGGCAGGACAGGAATAAAGATGCAGACGTAGAGAATGGACTTTAGGACATGGGGAGGGGGAAGGGTAAGCTAGGACAAAGTGAGAGAGTGGTATGGACAAATATACCCTACCAAATGTAAAATAGATAGCTCGTGGGAAGCAGCCACATAGCACAGGGAGATCAAATTGGTGCTTTGTGACCACCCAGAGGGGTGGCATAGGGAGGGTGGGAGGGAGAGGCAAGAGGGAGGAGATATGGGCATATATATATATATATGTATAGCTGATTTACTTTGTTATACAGCAGAAACTAACACACCATTGTAAAGCAATTATACTCCAATAAAGATGTTTAAAAAAAAGAGATGCATCATAGTAAAACTGTTAAAATCTAAGGAGAAAATCTTAAAACAGTGATAAGTGGTGAAGAAAGGGAGGAAGAGTCAAATTTACTTAAGAGAGAAACAGTAGCCATGACATCTGACTTCTCAACATTAATATGAGAGTCAAATACAATAGGATGACCTCTTTGACATGTTTAAAGAAAATAATGACTGACCTAAAACTCTGATTTCCAGACAAATAAAATCCAAAATAAAGCAGATCCACACTAGAATAAGTCCTAAATGATTTCAGGCAGATGGATATGCACAAGTCTAAGGATAACCTTAAAGAAGGAAAAGCCTCAATGGAGGGCTTATACTACCAGATATCAAGAGTGTTAATAAAGCTAGCATAAAAATCAGAGTGATATATAGCATCAGAAATAAGAAAAAATTATTAGTGAAACAGTCTAAAATTCAGAAATAAATTCATATATAGTCCACTGTTTAATGACAGTCATTATATAGCAATATAGTAGGGAAAAGTGGCCTTTATGGTCAATAGTTCTAATCTGACTAGATATCCATATGGATAGAAAAAGATGAACATTGACAGCTAACCTTACACTATATACTTTAATGTGAAAGGTAAAACCATATAGTTTCCAAAATGTAACATAGGAAAATATCTTCATAACTGTGTCCAGAAAATATTGTATGCAAGACACATTAAAAAAGCATTGACCATAAGTTAGACTTCATTATAATTAAGAACATTTGTTCATTTAAGAGAAAACACCATTAAGAGTATGAAAAGACAAGGTGTTTATTTGGAGTAGATATTTGTAATTCCTATATTCAGAATATATTGTTAGAATAAAATTCTTCATCGATTTCTTGCGTTTCTGTACATCTTACATATGACGTAGTAACTACACTTTTTTCTGAGCTATCTTTCCAAACTGTATAGCAGACAGCCTTGAAAGATACAGATAGTGCACCACTCTGGAGCAAAGAGCAGTCATGCTTACTGCCCAGTATAATAAGCATATCTTTCTCTAGAATAAAGGGCAGGCATGCTTAGTGCCCATTATAAAAGATTTTGGTACTCTAATCTCAGATTTCTTCCTCTTTAATACATCACACTGAATGGGCCAAAATCACCCCCATAGAACTTGGGGTAATGGGAAACTAATAAAAATGTACTGATGTTCATGATGCTTGATTTACCATGAGTAATAAGATCCTCTGTCTCTGACCCAGGCATCTTTTGTCTTCTTTCAGTCTGAAATGGTGTCAGGCTAGCTTCTTACTTCTCAAATAGGACAAAATCTCAGATCCTTCACAGCCCTTGATGTAACGTCAACAAATCAAAAATAGGTAAGCTAATATAAAAATAGGCAAAATATATGAAGGAGCAATTCACAAAAAGGAATATGTGAATAAGCATGTGAAAATTGTTCAACATCATTAGTCTTCTGGGAAGTATAAATTAAAAACACAATGATATAGCACTCATCCTGCAGAAGAGTTAATAGAAGGATTGACTAGCAATTGTTCATGATACTGTGAAACAATCGGAGCCCCATACAGTACTGAAGGTAGTGAAAAATTGCTACTTACATTTTGGAAAACTATTTTTCACTATTTGAGCTGAAGGTGTGTATGCCCAGTGAATGGGTATTTCATTGTATGTGTGTGTACATGTATGGTGTGCTGTGTACAAAAAAGACTTGTAGTATAATATTCAAAGCAACACTATTTTTAAGAACCTCAATCTGGAACAACTTCAATATTTATCAACAACATGATAGATAATATATGGTGTTATGTATTCAACAGAATATTTTATAGTATTGAGAATGAACAATGTGCAAAACCATGGAAGAATCTCACTATATGCTTACCTATAAAAAGCCTTTCACGGAATAGATTTATACAATTTTGTTTCTTTAATGTAGAGTTCCAAACTAATCTTTGGTTGTAAGAATCTTATAACAGTTAGTTTGGAGATGTAGTGACCAGGAAGGAATCACAAGGGGATGGATTGCTAGTAACGTTCTATTTCTTGATCTAAACATTGATTACATGGATTATCAATTTGTGAAGATCAATTAAGCTGTACAATTAGGACATGTGCAATTTTGTAATATGTATATTTTACTGAAAAAAGTTTCAGTTACTGAAATTACTGAAAAAGTTTACTCTGAAAAACTTAATGTAACTGAACTGAGGAAGACATGGGAACCCACAAAATATGGCAGTGATCTCTACTTTACAGCCAACATTCTAGAGTGCGTAATATCTCTACTGCTTTACTTCTCCTTCACTTTTCCCATTTAAATCCACCTTCAATCTCTAAGAAATCATTATCACTTCTTAGTTGCCAAATCCATTAACCTTTTTAGCTCATTCCTCTCTTGGTAACTACTTGTATTTAATCTATGTCTCGTAAAACTTTCAGCTCTTTTAAACTTCCTATTGGCTACTTACTCTATGTTCTTCTGTTTGAACTACTCTAAGTTACTCTTCTTCATGATTTCCTTCTCTTCTACCCTCTAAATATTAACCATGGATTTTATTTTGTTTTAGTGTTTTTTCTTTCTACACCCTTTGTCTTTCTCTTTATTCACTACCATGAATTAAACTACATATATAATAAAGACTTGGAGAAGTATAATATTAAGTCACTTTTCCTTGTGAACTCCAAACCCAAATTTCACTGCACCATAGGAATCTCAAATGAATATATTTAAAAGTTACCTTATTATATCCTCAGATCTGCTGCAGTTTTTATATTCTATACCTTTGTTAATATATCAGCACCCATCTAGTCATCTAAAGCAGAAACTTGGTGTCATCCTGAATTTTTTTTGTCTGTGTTTGTTTGTTTCTTTGCCCTTTATGTCAACTACTCTCCACATTAACTTGGTCACATTGATTCTGTTATTTAAACTCTGTTAGGCCATAATACCCTTGCCATCCATGGCACTGCTGGCTTGTTTCAGATTCTCATTGTTTCTCCTATTTGTATTTTGATTAGAACACAACTGGTTGCCCAAACTCCAGTTTCAAACCCCAAGACTCAGTCTTACAACAAAATTATAATGGAACTGTTCATTTTCTTATCTTAGATTTCAATAGCCTATACATAGTTTAATTTTAGCACCTGGAACACTCACAAAACTTCCTTGTACTTGTTTAAACATCCATCTGGCAATCATAGACTGAGACTGGGACTTTATCTTATTGGTCTCTGAATCCACTATACTGGCAATGTTTTAGATGTTAAGCATATGGTCATTGAATGAATTTATGTCTCTGTGATTTTAGTTGTTTGTATTTTTCTGTTTATTTATCAGTCTCCCCTATCAGGCTAAACTAGTTTAGAGTAAGGTCTGTGTACTTGATCTGACAGTCAATAACTGTTTGCTTAATGAATAAATGCATGTAAAGGAATTAAGTTTGGCTGAAATAAACTTTGATTAGGCACTTGTAAGGTACTAAAAGATAAATTAAAAAGCTTTACAATTGTTGAAAGGAAGATAATGCATAAAGAATCAGTGGAATAATTGTGAGATAAGTAGTGAATTTATTATGGAAAAATCATAGTAGTTATATTGTTATCTTTTTATGATGGAAAACCTTGTTGGGGAAAATTCTATTCATATAATTTTCCAGAAATGAACAGATTGATATTTCAGGACAAGTCATCACATAAGCCTACGTGTATCAGTGGCATCAGATCCAGGTGTTTAATAGGGTGGGCAGAAAAATAGACTAGCAGGTCACATATATAGCCAAGCAATTTGGTAGAAATTAATAAAAGCTGCAAATAATAAAGTGTGGGTACAAAATACAACTGTATTAAATAAATTATTAGGGGAACAACAATATTGTTTCCAGGACGGGTAATCCCTACTAATTAATTGGGATGTGTTGAGAAGATACTTAAGAAACTCGAAAAAATATGTGGATTTAAATTATTTAGATTTTCAAAAATCTGACAATGGTCAATAGCAAAGACCATAAAACAGGTGACTGCTATCAAACTAAGATAGTAGATGGACCCACTTTATCCTGAAAAGGAAATTGTCTTAGAAACAGAAAATGAGATGTGTGGAAAACACAGGTACTTCTCTGGGTAAAAATAAAGTTTTTTGGGAAGATCTGTTCTAGATGTATAATTTAGAGAAATGCGAATAGCTTTAAGTTTGAAGTTTGGATATTGAATATTCAAATATAAAATAATAAAAACCAAAGCTCTTTGTATTAGTGTGAAGAAAGGTACTTTTACTAATCTAGGTGCTATGTGTCTTTAATAGCTTAGCGACCAAAGGAGACTGGAGTTTTGAAAGCAATTGCATATGGTTAGCATTTTTTTTTAGAATTGGTAACATATTGTTGGAAATTTCTAATTAGCTGAGTAAGAAGCATATGTTATAAAATAATTTAAAATTATATATTTTTATCTACATTTTCCACAGGTGTTTTACATTTCTATTTGGTAGTGTCTTGCTTTTTCAAGCCTTTGATCCTAAAAGAGGCTCTGATTTATCTTTCCTTTTTTTTGCTTTCCATTTTCTATGTAACAGACAACTGTGCTTAATGATCTTCATGGTGATGATGAATTACAATCCACTTCTCTCCCTTTATTTTTTACATAGTTGACCTGAAGGTATCACAAGATGGAGGCCAGAAGGATACAAAATGACAAAAAGTGAATATAATTAACATAATAGGTGATGATATGATGGTTAACATGATAGGAACTATGATGAATAGAGAAAAACATACTGAAATTTTTATATTAACTTTTGTAATGATATTTGTCACATTGTTAATGCAAGTTACAAGTGTTGCATTTAATTCTGCATTGTATTTTCAGCTCTAATTTTGTTTGTCCAAAAATTTGGCTACCAAAACTTGAGTTACTAATCTGAAAATATATCTACATAATATCCTTGTCAAAGATACAAAGGGAAGACTCTAGATTACTCATTATTATAACTTGTGGAGATGGAACTACTTTAGCAGAATTAAATGGAAAGTGTATTCTTCATTAATCAATAAATATCATAACTCATTCAGTAAAGTTCATTTTAGCCTCCACTGGTTCCTTTTTATCACTTATTCCTTGTTCTCCAGCCAGTGTGGAAGAACAGTGACTGAGGAGGCTCATGCAAACTCCCAGTATGCAGCTAAAGATGAAGAAGCTCCTATATTTCTGAAAAATTCTTGGGAGAGCAGTTCTGAGCACAAACATTTCATATCAGAATTTAGCAAGTTGGATCTCTTCTATAATATTTCTGTATCTATTTGAGTCATGTTGAAAAGTAGCAGATTTTGAAGTTTGTAATTTTTGCCTAAAACAAATTTATTAAAGTTAACAGCAGGGTAATTCGATAAGATTCTTATTTCCTCTAAGCTAAAGCAGCATGAATTCCTAAAACATTGTGTGGAATAAAATTCATCATAATCTAGATTATTTATCACTGATACTGTAGAAAATAAAGAAGGCACAGTATTGAAAGGGAGAAAAATTGCTGACCTTGAGGACAAATCGACCTGAATTTGAATCCTGATTCTGCCAATTACCAGTAATATTCCTTGTTATTTATTTAACAATACTAGCTATGCAGTTTCCTCATAAGGAAAACATAGATGGAAGAATCTCCCTTGCATAATTATTATAATGAATGCAAATACCTAATACAATGTCTGAAACCTAGAAATTACTCCAAAATGGTAGCATTCACTATTATTATTAATGTTGGAGGACCCAGACTCCAAGTGGCTTCAAATGATTCACTTTTTGGTAATTGTACTCTTGTGTAATACCCTCCCTCTGTTCATATATGTGAGCTGCACAATGTGACTCACATTTAATGAATAGAATAGGGAAGAAATCATGGTAAACCACTTCCAAGATTATGTTGTAAATGACTGCAGGTTCCATCTCAGACAGTCCTTCTGTCTCTCTCTTACAGTCACTGTGGAGTAAATCAGAAAACATATCACGGGGATACTTAAGCAACATATGGAAAGCCCATGCAATGAGAATAGCATGTCTATCCAAGAGCTAACAGAAGCCATGGCCTACAGAACTGCCCCTAGTCATGACTTTTGACAGCCCAGACAACAGCTTTCCTTTTACAACCGTCATGAGAGATTTTGAGCCAGAACAACCCAGTTAAACTACTCTCAGTTTCCTGAGCCACAGGGTTTGTGAGATAATAAATGACTTTTGTTTTAAACTGCTCATTTGTTATATAGCAATGAAAAACTAGAACAATATTATCATTATTGAAGTTATTTACAAAGAGTGACTGAAAAATCATATTTTAAGGATTTTTCCCAAGACTTTTCAAGTATAAAAACTTACACACAAAATCTTTAATTTTCTACTTCTTTTTTTTTTTACTAAGGATATATTAATAATTTAGTGGAATAAACAAAATCTTCTTCTACACAGCTAAAAATAGCTTTTGGTAAATATTACTTTGTTAGGATAACTAATGAAACAGCATTAGTGATGGAATAAATAGAATCATTAAATACAGTTCAATTCTCATTTCTTAACATTGACTGCCTAAGGTGGTGTGATCACAATAAAGCAGATACTAAAAGTTTAAACAATGCGAAAAGAGGAGTAAATAATTTATAGGATTTATACATAGGGTATTAGCATGAAGAAACTGAGAGAGGTAAAAATTAATATAGTTTATTGGGGGACTCTTAAAAGTTAAGCTATGTATTGATGAACAGTGGCAGATGGACTGGGTAAGAAATGTTGAACCAGATTATGGGGGTTAGTTTATAATGGGTTATTTGAACTGTAGTTACTTAGACATCATTTTAGAATTTTGAGCAATGAAGTAATGTGATGATAGTGATGTTTTATCAACACACCCCTTCACACAGCACAGGGTGGTAGGTGTTCTCTAGTGGAGTATAGTTAAGTTCCTCAGAGACTTTTGTATCTCTTATGGATGGCATCTGTTACTGATTAAGCAGGCAGTGGATGATAAATTCTTACCGTGTGTATGGAAACTAAGTTCATGAGCAAACATTAAAGGAAATGATATTCCTTTTGGTGTCAGCATTGTTTCTCTTTTTCATTTTGTGTCATAAGGTTACATAAATGTCTTTTATGTTGGTTTAGGTGATGACGTTTATTCAAGGCAGGTTTTGTGTGTGTGTGTGTTTGTGATAATAAATCAATTGAAAGTCATATTCAGAACAGGGAAAAGACTTTGGGTTCAAACAGAACTAAGTACAAACTTGCCTGTGCCACTTAATCAGCTTTTAAGTCATTTACTCCAAATCTTCCTTTCTTCAGCTGTGATTTGAGGGTAATTATACCTACCTGAAGGGGTTGTTGTAAGGATTAACATTCTGGACCATTGTGGGTACTCTGTGGATATAAATTTTCATTCCCTTTTAGTAAATGAGGAAACTACTTTCCAGTTAATTAGGCCTTTTGCAATTAAAAGGTAATTAGTAGCAAAATAAATCTCAAAATCAGGAGTTTGCATGCCTTGCCTTTTTTTTAAGTCAATATTTGTAATACATTTTTAAGTCTTCCTGTCTGCTGAAGAAATTTCCGAGGCTACACTGAAGTTATTATATGAATTTATTTTCATAGAGTCTGTAAAATCATGAAACATAGGTGCCGTATTCATTGCTTTACTTACAAAACATACAGACACACACACAAATTTGTCAAGACATTTAGGTTATGGTTTCCTTCCAACTCATGTATCCTAGAAAGAAAACATTTTTCAGAACATTTGAAATTCATAAGCACATTGCCAATAGAATATTCTGCCAATTCCTAAGCTAAAACCCCAGACTTTCAAATATTTGTTTGCTAAATAAAATTGAGACAAGCTATTCTGCTACACCTCTGCTGAAGTAATTAAAATATGAGAGCGTTTTTTACACAATATGTTGAATAAATCACAGCCAGATGAAAAACATTTCTATTATTAAAAAAGAAATGTCTTTTTTATTTTTGCTTTCATTTTCATCTTCTATTTTGGTTTCATCACTTTAAAAGCAAGCTTGAAGAAATTAGGTAAGGAAGACACTTAGGTGACATCACATCCTTTTGCAAGATTCAGAAACATTTTTCAAAACTTTCTATGAACAACAGGCCAAGCATGAATCTTCTGAGTTTCTTCATATGTGCCATATAAATGTATATATTTTAAGTCCACTACTTTACTAAAATATTTTTGAAGAACTAGTTCACTTAATCCTCACTATTGTTGGCTACACAAATAAGTATCAAATTTGTGATTCTGCATTTAATTTTTTCTTCACATATGAATGATAATTAATTGCTCAAATAAAATTATACATTTATCTTATCACTCTTAGAACACAAATATGAATTCAGATCACTGCCCTAAAATGAGCATTGAAGGAAGTCAAACACATTTGCCTTTCACCATTGGTATCAATAGCTGTAACTAGTTATAAATAAATAAATAAATATATATGTATATAATAGGAAGCTTGCTGTAAAAATACATGATTATGTTAAGGTGTTAAGCTTATCATTGTTTCTATATTTTTCACATTTGGTTGGCTTTTACTAAAAAAAAAAATAAGGCAGTCTAGGGAGTGTAAAAAGGAGGATTGCTTTAGAGAAAAACAAAAAAGAAACACCTTTAAAAATAATGTTAATAATTTATATTAATAATTACAATTATTAATTATAATAAATTAATATAAAATATTAATTATATCAATATAAATTAATTATTAAGTTATATTAATAATTATAATTATTAATAATTAATATTAATCACCTTTGGCTCCCCTTGTTGAGCCAAAATAGGTTCTTCTGGGAAAATGCTTCTGTTAGGGAAAAAAGGAAAAACATCAGGAGTTCTGAATGAATCATTAATATATTATGGCTTCTTTACTATAGTCATGGTTGTTTGATTTATTTATTAATGTTTTATAAAAACAAATTTGTTTATGATTTGTTAATAAATCTCTATACAAACACTTGGGTACAGAGAATTGTTTTTGTTTGTTTGCTTTTCTTTTTTTCCTCCTGAAAACAGAAACTATGTATACCTAAACAATCAGGTTCATAACATCACCAAAAATGAATTATCAGGTGGCAGTGAACTAGGAAAAGCAAAATTCAGAAAACCACTCAACTTTTACCCTCCCAGCTTTTAAATTCTCTAATTCTTTAATATGTTCCCATCTTCAGAAAACATGCAGTTGTACTTGAATATGCGTCAGTCGTTTCTGCCCATGTAAACAATATCCAGTGCAAAGAAACACATTGTATGGGTTTACTCTGAGGGCCATATATACCCACTCAAGTGACTCAGTACACGACTAAATCTATTCAGGTCTTCTGTAATAACATTTCACTTGCTTTCCTGTTAATTCCTCCTTGCTACATCCCTCACATTGTAGTTTATATGCTCTTTCTGTGAGGGACTGTATTATAGACCTCAAGAGCAGGTAATTTTAAGCTTACTGTTCTATAATTTTCATTTTCATTTAGGAGGTAAAAATAAACCAGCTAAATACCTGAGTTTATCCAGGTGCCCAAATAAGCCCCACCTCCATCCTAACTCCTTAGGCTTCTTCCTTCCCCATCCTAAAATTACTTTCCCAACATTTTCCTAAGGATTCTGTACATACTTATGATTGGCTTAATAAGTGTTAGGGGAAGTTATCCAAAGTAAAATAAAAACAAAAATTTCTGGTGTCCAAACATGTAGGCTAAAAAAGCAGGAATTTTATGAACAAAACGTATTAATTATTTTGCAAATTATTCTTCTCATATGAAAGTATGAATTGGATTCCAGCATTATGAACGTTTTGATAGATAGGCTGATAGGAGCAGAGGCATGCTGCATGCACAAACTGACCTTGAGCTTGCAGCTGTGTATGCTATTTACAGAGGGCTTGCTTGTTCTAATTCTGCCTCTTTGCATCATAGTAAGCCCAATGCTTTTACTCAAAAAGACCCAACCTATCTCCTTGTTGTGACCCAGCCCTGTTTATTAGAAGTAACATATCAATGCTGTTACAGTAAACCTTTCAAGCACTTCTGCTGTAGGATAAGCTTATGTCAGTGAAGAAACGGATATAGTCAAACACATGTAGGAATCACAATCTAGATATGCTGGTACAAGCAAGTGAATGAAACTTTTTACAACTTTGTTTTACCATTTCTTGCTAATTATTCATTATCCAGTTGAGCTCAAAAATTGCAGCATAGAGTCAATTTTAGATGCTATGGGAAAATAATGTGAAATATTTATAAAAGGATCTTAAATTGATAACTTTTAAGATCATAACCATTTAGTATACTAAATGGTATACTTTGAAAATTAAAATCTAGGTTCAATTTTTCTATCTTTAGCAGTAATGATAGTAAAATATGAAGCAATTTTTAATGTGGATTTTGGTGTTTAAGGGATTATGATCAACTTTAACTTAATGATGGGAAATAGCATAACTCAAGAAATTATTTCAATCATTCTATCACTCAATTATTTTCCTTTCTAGTTTTCTGTTCCCTTCATCACTGCCTTAGTTTAGGTCCTCATCACCTAATAATTCTGGCTATTAAATCAGTCTTCTAACTGCTGCCTTTGCCTTCAGTCATTTCCCACTGCAATCATACCTGCACACTGATGCCAAATTACCCTACAGCAATATCATCTTTATATTAATTTTTCATGGTATTTGTTGCCTCCTACATAATGATCTAACTCTTAAACCTAGCATTCAGAACTCTTCAAAACTTGATCTTAGCATACTTTCCAACATTGTCACTCATAGATTTTTGATTCAAGACCATGTTTAACCAGTTAGTGCACTAGTTTTTGTAAAGTCAAAACTGATATTTAAATTCCAGTTCTGATACTTAACAGATTTCTGACCCTGGGTAATCCAATGTACTGAAGTTTCAATTTCTTGTCATGTAAAATGGGGAACTTTTAACACAAAACTTTGTAAAGTCTACTAATAATAGGAATAGGAGTAATAATAATAATAGTAGCAGCAGCAGCAGCAGCAACAGCAGCAGTAGTAGTAATAGCAGTAGTCAGAATAGGAGTAATAATAGTAGTAGTAACATAGTAGCTGTTAACTACCAGTCTTTAAGCAGTAACCTATGTTTAGGTACTTCACAAAATATTTTATATACACTACATTATTGAATCCACCAACAGCCCTATAAGTAGGTTATTTTAGACCTACTTTACAAATAAAGAAACTGAATCACAGAGAGATTTATAAGTGACTAATCTTTTACAGACAATAGCTGAGTAAGGGTTTTAAATCTGATCTGTCTTAAAGGACTTAAGTGGAGTAAAACTAACTTCAAAATCACATGCAATATTGTGCTAATGCCTTCATTTTTCTTGGGAGAAATTCCGTAGTTTCTCAGATTCTCTGAGGAGCTTGTGAGCCCCCCAAAGCTCGGAATCATTGAGCTAAACTCTCAGTTCCTTAATTAAGAACAATGGACTTGGGAGATTTATCTTTTGAGACTCTGGTACTTCATATTGTCTGGCGCACAGTAGAAAAATCAATTACATGATAGGATAAATTGTTTATCAATGAGTCTATAAATAGTTCCTTGCACATAGTGGATGATTAGTAATTATTCAAAAATATATGTCACATAGTTGCTGCTGATCTGGAAAATTGTAGCACTTAATGACAGGATTGTTATACTAGACATACTTAGAATTATGATTGAATAAATAGTACTTACGGTTCACATATAGTAAAAGGGCATATAATTAAAGTCAGTTGCTGAAAAGTGGATTTGCATGTATTATACAATTATTTTTGTTTAGGTAGTCACTAAAATTGACCTCTTTTGCACTGGCTACAGAGAGAGGAATGTAAACCTCCAGAATCATCTTGACCATTAAGTTGAGCTGTCCAGGGGAAAGTATAGCACATATAAACCACACATGAATAAATGATATGGGACATAAATGAGAATGTTCTTAGACTCCTAACTAGGCTCAACAAGAGAAGGAAAAACACTCTTGTTAATATCATGTTGTAGTTGCCCACATCCAATCTCGATTTATTTTTTTAGAAGGACTATTTTGAATGTCGTGAAGACATGCCTAATTTACTAAAAAACAACAGACTTCATATCCAAACTATAGCCTAAATGAATAAAACATTTACCTTGGCCTTGATTATCCCACTATTTTCCTAGGGTTCC
The DNA here is from genome assembly GCF_011762595.2 of Tursiops truncatus. Lineage (NCBI taxonomy): Eukaryota > Metazoa > Chordata > Mammalia > Artiodactyla > Delphinidae > Tursiops > Tursiops truncatus. The sequence goes on along the minus strand of NC_047050.1, from coordinate 30,687,914 downwards.
AATTTACCTGGCTAAAATAGACCAAAGTTATTTTAATTATATTGATTTACTCTAAAGTCCTTACTAAATTTAAAGCTATAAATGTTTGGTGGTAGCATATCTTTGAAAATACATTTACTGATTTTTGGAGGACCTATTAGATGACTATTTGTTTTCCTTATATTTTAATGGCCTGGTGTTTAATTATGCCTTATTATTGTAGACTAGTGGCATGCTCAAAACCTAACTGCATCCAAACAGGCAAACTCTGTAACAATCCCAGAAACCCTCCTCAATTGCTGAAGAAATGTTTTGAAATATAATTTGAAAATGGAAGTCCTTGTGCTGAACCTTTATCCTAATTGTAGCAGTACTATTTCCTTTTCTTTTGAAAATATTTTCTTTGTTGCAAGGCTTTAAGACTTGAAAATTAGAAGCAATGAAAATGATTAAAACTTTTTGAGCAGCCAGAATTGTACTGAGGAAGTGTTTTAAAATATTAAGTTCAGCATTTATTTAGTGGAGAAAAAAAAAAAGAAACTATTGTTACAGATTTTTAGAAAGAGTTCTTATGCAGCAACTGTGCAGCAGCTGTGAGCTTCAAACAGGTGGCTTGATAGGGTGGCCCTTGTCTCCTGGATGCAGACTCTGAAGCCTTGAGCAAATATTTAGGGCTGAGGACAAAGTAGAGAAAGCCACTTCCTCAGCACACATTTTTTTGATTGTGGGCCTAGACTGTAACTGGGCTTAAATCAGTTCTACCGGTTACTAGGTAACTTTGGCCAAATCACACAACCTATGAAAGTCTTCATTTCCTGATCTGTAAAATGGTGATAAAAACAAAATTTAACTAATATGGTAAGACATAGTACATGTGAATTTTTTTTTTTTTTTTTTTTTTTTTTTTGCGGTACGCGGGCCTCTCACTGTTGTGGCCTCTCCCGTTGCGGAGCACAGGCTCCCGACGCGCAGGCTCAGCGGCCATGGCTCACGGGCTCAGCCGCTCTGTGGCATGTGGGATCTTCCTGGACCGGGACATGTCCCCTGCATCGGCAGGCAGACTCTCAACCACTGCGCAACCAGGAAAGACCAGTACATGTGAATATTAACTGATATTCTTCGTGTTGCTTTTATAACATTTTATAAGAACTTTTTGTTTCCTTTAATTCTAGTCTTGGGACATCATTAACAGTACTATATACAGAAAAATCATTTAAAAGTTTGAGCATATGTGAAAGAAAATTAGATTTGTCATTAAAACTCAATAAAATTTATCTGACACATTTAAATGTTATTCAAAATTGTAACTTTATTGCATTATATTAGCTCGTATATGGTAAACAACTAATAAATTATTGTAATAATAAGCTTTTTTCATAGTTAAGCTATGACCCAATTGAGAGGAAGCATCTAGAGAAGGAGCCAAGGAATCATTCTGAAGCTTGAGGCCCTTGGGGATCAGGTGAAGTGTTGAGGATAGGAAGAGTGGGCAGGAAGAAGGCAAGAGAAGGGCACTAGACCCTTGAGGAACTGGAGGCTTGATGAAAGAGTAGAAGTGGAAATAAGAGACTTAAGAAAATCTTACCCAAGATCATCTTCTATCCCCTTCTATCTTGCAGAACACAGCAGTGATCTAACTCTTGTGTGGAGCTGGGCAGCCCGGATGTGGTTTAGAGCCCAACGCTCCTTTGTATGGAGAGCCTGACTGAGCAAGTGAAAGGGAGTGAGAAAGTATGGGTCATGAAGTTTCAATGAAAAATTCAGTGACATAATTCTGGTTCATAATAAATGCTCAAGACATAGTATTTTATTCTTGTTCTTTTTTCACATGTCTACAAGACTCTTCTGGCTCTCCAGCAGGGACCACAGGTTTTACTGTTCACCAAGAAAGAGACCCTTTCTTCAATAAAGTGCAAAGAGAATAGAAATAAAGGTGCAACCAAGGTACAAGGTTTTACACATTTGAAAGAACATATGAGACAGGAAAATAGCTGATATTTTTATCTTTGGAAGTTTTTAGTCACAGACTTTCCCTCAGACTTAGAATTTTTGCCAAACCTTTCAGTTTATGTAGAGATAATTGGACTGGACAATATTTAATACAATTTTTTATCTCAGGATTATTGTACAAATACTCAGATGCTTCAGAGTAACTTCTTTTTCTACTCAGTTCTTTTCTTTTTTCAGCTTTTCTTTCCTGTTTCCTAATCCTAACCAAATGGTGAGGAATTAGAGTGCTAAAACGTCCCATATTACTTATCTGTTGCTGCATAAAAAATTCACCCCGCAACTTAAAACAACAAACATTTACTATCTCACACAGTTCTGAGGGTCAAGAATCCAGGATCGCTTAGCTGGGTGGTTTTGACTCAAGGTACATCATGAATGTGCAGTGAAATTATTGGCTGGAGCTGCAATTATTTGAAAGGGCTGGAGAATCTACTTCTAAGCTCACTCATACAGCTGTTGGCAGGAGGCCTCAGTTTTCCACATGTGCCTCTCCCCTCTATATAGGGTTATTTTTACAACATGGGAGTTGGATTCTCCAGAGTGAGTAATGAGAGAGAGAGAGAAATAACCAACAAGGAAGTCATGATGTATATTATGACCTAACGTTGGAAATCAGGTACCTTCACTTCTGTAGTATTCTGCTCTAGCAAGCAGATACAATGAAATACCAGGAGGTGGGAATTATTTGAGCCACCTTGGAGGCTGATCCCATATATTTCTTTAACTTCTCAACTAGCAAAACCAATGTGTGGATAGTGTGAGAGGACAGAGGTTTAAGAGGCCTATCCTATTTAGGCCCATCCTATTTAGAAGGCACTGAGGTAACTACCACTAATCAAAGATTTTATGATGATTTCTGAATTTTATTTCTAGACATGGATTTAAGTATTTTAAATTTACGTATTTAAGTATTTGAAATTATGAATTTTCTCAAATTTGTTCTCAATCATTTAACCTACAAGTAAAAATTAAGAGTTTCTATGCATCAGAAGCTGTCAGGGCAATTATGATATGTGTTACGATCAAGTTATGTACAAAAAGCCAAGGATACACAGAGACAGAGGAACTAAATTTACCTGGGGAGTTGGAGAAGGATTCACAGAAGAGGTGTTTCTGAGTTTTGTTTTAAAAGGTTAATAAGATTTTGTAAGACTGACAAAGAGGTAAACAAGAAGATAAACATGAGAAAAACAAATGCAGAGTTTCAGCAAGTTTCAGAAGATAACATACAGAATGATATTATATTTTTAAAGCTATAATTTATTTAAACACACATATTTGATTAAATATAAGTAAGGAATTGAGAAATTCAAACTCAGGTTAGTGATTGCCTCTGGAGGGACTGGGACAGCCACAAGTAAGGGAGAAACCAGAGATAGATTCAATGGTGCTAGTGTTTGAATACGTTTATAGGATTATAGATGTCAGAATCATGTATGACAATTTTTACATATGAAATATTGTATAGTCATTTTTGATATTCAGTGTATTTTGTCAGCAGAGGGGACAGCATATGAAGATGCATGGAGGGGTGAACGAGCTTAGAATAAAATATAGAGACATAATTATGACAAGGAAATTATAAATAATGCATTATATTTCATAATATACAGTTCAGTATCCTGAAATTATATTGGAGTATACAAAGGAAAGAAGATTAGAGATTCAATTGAAAGCAACAAACTCAAAACTCAGAATCTTGCAAAAGAAGCAAGTACTATTTCTGTATTAAGAACCAGGAAGCTGATTTGTCCTTTATTGCCTGCATGATGATAAGATCAAGGCATATTACAATTGAGAATCTTGAATCATGTGAATTAATGATAAGTTACAGGAGCAGTTATTATTTTCACCATTAGGAAAGAGGGCTGGTGGATTTTAATTGTCTAAAACTCATCATGTGCCAACAACTTTTGTTCCGAGTGGCATTCAAATCACAGGGTGGTACTTCATTTAACAACTTACCCTTTTAAACTATTGTGAAGCTGCAAGTATGGTTTAATTATATTATTGCCAATCATCTGAAGAATGGTAATTACTTAGAGCTTTTGGCCAGTATTTCTGATTAAAAGTGCTATGGCAAACTCAGTAGGCCATAGGTTCATGTCCTGAGCCTATTAATTTTCTTCTAAAACTTTACTTTATTCCTTAGATGAGGAATCACTCCACCCTTGGAAAAGATGCTTAGAAAAACTTGACTGATCTGAAGTGAACATGAAATGTAATGACTTTTGCTGTTATCATTTTGATTTATTTTTTATTTTTTTTCATTTCTCTTACTAGCCAAAAAAAAAAAAAAAAAAAGTGACTAAAGCACTATTTTCCTGTGAGAGATTTGAAATGCTTGTTAATTCAACAAGGTCCAAAATGTTGATGGATAATTAACGGTGATATTTATCTGACCAAGAGTGAGAGAATGAGTTCCTACAAGCTTATCTACAAACAAAGTTCAGGATACATTTTTCCTAGGGAAGGGGACGTGATACACAGGAGGAAATTATGAAGATTGGATTCTTTTCCTTTTGAAGAATAAAGACAAGGCATAATCCCTGTAAAGCCACATTGGGACTTTCTGACAAAGAAGTTGTATCTGTTTTGATAAAAGAAGGCCAGGAGAGTCTAGAGGTATTTTCCAAGCCAGCGCTATGGTCTTGCTGAGCTTAGCTGTCACCAGAGCTTCCTGGGAACCTTGAATGCCAACCCTTGAGTTTTCTGCTCTTGGTTCCACTGCCTTGTTTTTCGTTGGTCCTTTGGCTGCTTGATGGATCGTTGTTTTGTAATTAGGTCTGTTTTTTTGTTTTGTTTTGTTTTGTTTTTGCGGTACGCGGGCCTCTCGCTGTCGTGGCCTCTCCCGTTGCGGAGCACAGGCTCCGGACACGCAGGCTCAGCGGCTATGGCTCATGGGCCCAGCCGCTCCGCGGCATGTGGGATCTTCCCGGACCGGGGCACGAAACTGTGCCCCTGCATCGACAGGCGGATTCTCAACCACCGCGCCACCAGGGAAGCCCTAGGTCGGTTTTTGATAAAAATAATTATTTCACTTTTAGCCCACTGATGGCATATTCCAGCCAAATTTTACATGTATTTTCTGGGTGTGAGTATGCCCAGAAGCTGAGCATATATGTGTCCTACCACTTTGCACCTTATTTGCAGTTGCAGTGTCTCATCTATATCAAATTTGTACCTTAACAAAGATGTCTCTGATATGAAATCACAGAGGTGCTCATTCCAGAGTTGGTGTTAGATGTCTGACATATAAAAATGCCTGTGACTCATCTTCTCCCTACCTTCCTCTCACCTGTGAGTATCCTATGAGAGACAACCTGAAGTCTTTTCCCTATTTTACGTACTCACAGTCTCACAGTTCCTACATCTCTTATTAAATGACTCCCTCCTTCCTTCTGTTTTTTATCTCTGCCTGTGACTAGCACATGCTCACTAGATGATCCCTGATAGCATGTTTCATTGTTTGTTTTTTTTAACTCAAAGTGGCATCTTAAAAAAAATCCTGTTCTCCAGTATCTCTGAACTCCTGTGCCTTTTTATTCTCCACTGTCTGACGTTGTGAAATTCCATTCTCTGTCCTTACTTCCTCAAATCATTATAATTCCTCCTCTAAAAACAAACTTGTTCTGCATTTCCCAACAATGCAGAATGTGGAACTATCTTGCAGGCAGTAGAAAAATAACAAAAATTTAAGCAAAGACAGTTACCGGAAGTTGTCCTTTCTCCCACTATACATTTTTCCCTATATGCACCCTATAATTTCACTCCCTGTTTTGTCCTTAAGTCATGTTCTTTAATTCCTTTAAATGCATTCTTAAGGTAATAATAATCTCTTATATTTGACATTTTGGGATCATGAGTTTTAATTTTAGGCTCTTTCTTCTCTTTGTATCTGTCACCACAGAAGAATAACAGCCCCAACTCATTGATGCTCATGTGGTTCGACTAAATTTTTGGAATTTACAAATATACATGGAGGACTGGCTCTTTTCCTCAGGAGCTGAGTTATGATGATCCAGGAGTGGACAACATGTAGAGGCCATTAGCAGGGGTTTGACTGAACAAAGTCAGACAAAGTATCTCTGAGAGTTTGCGCTAAATAGATTTACTGTGCACGTTTACTACTAGTGGAAGAGATTTTTTTTTATTTTCAGTGAGAAACAGACCCTCTAAGATAAATACGTTTTGTTCAGATTATGTATGAATTGATTAGAATTTGTATTTACAGAGCTAAGACTAGATTCCTAGTTTTCATGACTGCTAGCCTATGACTTTTATTTTACATTATTATAGGCTACTAAGAAAGAGAAGCCTTAGTCTAGGAGTTATAATAACCTAAGTTCTTGTCACAGCTCTGTAAATACAAAGATTTGCTATTCTTGACAAGATTTGTCCCTTCTATGCCATAATTTACTCATCTGTGTAAAAGTAGGTATTGTAACTACCCTATATTTTTTGCTGAATTCTTAGAATTATGTTCACTATGAAGGTTACATAAGTGAGATATAGTATATTACATGCTTTCTAATTGGAAGAATATTTCAACAGCAGTAGTAGCAATTTCTGATGCTAATGTTCTTTCTTCAACTTTTATTCTTTATTCTTCTCTTTCAGTTTCTAAATTTCTGTGACTTCACTATCATCACCTCCCCACCACCAACCCCCCTTTTTAAAATCACATATTGAATTTTGCCCATAGATAATCCAATGATAAAATCACACTGATAGTTGAAATAAAAAGTTCCCCTTATTTTTCTTGGGTAAAATTTTGATAACACCAATTGTCCTTGTCAATTTTATACTTGGATATTAGTTATAATAGTATCTTTTCTTCTCATTTGCACAGGAAATGACTTATTTCTTGTAGCGGTTCATGAACTGGGACATGCTCTGGGACTGGAGCATTCCAATGACCCTACTGCCATCATGGCTCCATTTTACCAGTACATGGAAACTGACAACTTCAAACTACCTAATGATGATTTGCAGGGCATCCAGAAAATATATGGTAGGTTACCACTGATTCTATTTGGTTAATCCTATAGTGAAGTGCAGAATTTCTGCTCTGTTTTCTTTGTTGAGTTAGGTGCTCTAAGTATATTAGAGAGATAAATACTGAAAAAAAAAATCTGGTCTATTGACAAAAGTCTTCTATCAATCAAGTTTGGTTGGCAACAATCCCAGATATCTTAATATGCAGATAATGGGAAAATCTAGGCACTGATAAACTTTTCTTACTGAGTTTAATTGAAACCTGAAATTATAATAAAGGTCAGTTAAGATTTAGTATTTAAAATTCTGGTAAAAATGTAATAAATGAATATAACCAATAAAAACAATGAGTCATAGAAGGCTTTCATATAAGATACTGAGACTTTGGTAGAAGCTGACAGATTGATTCTCAGTTTATGATATTTGATGGTTGATAGATGCTAGACAAATCACTTTGGAAAATGCTGAAAATACTCTTGTGTGATGGATGTAACAAAATGAACTCAAAAACATGTAATTATTGACTAAGAGGTAAAAGGTAACAAATGGCTACATTTACTAACACATAATTCACAATAAATTTCTAGTAGAGTAAAATAATTTTAATTTATGGGGTTCAGTCAATGAATGCAAGGTAAGACAAAAGGAAGAAACACTATTACACATATTTACTATAATCCTAACTCCCTCAATAGGACAATTGACCTTTATAAAGACATTTATTCCACACAAAATTGTTAAGAACTTGACATTTATTATTAACATATAGAGAATATGCTTTACTAAATTAATGAAGTGAAGCTTTCATTTTACCAAAAACAAATGTGTGCTGTCTGTAATATTCAGTACTCAGAAGATGTCATTTGCATTTTTAAATATCACAGTTTAAGTTCACTAATCTGTTTTGCATTCATGAATTTTTCAAGTTCAATGTCTCAGTGGTGACCATTCTCTCAAGGTTAACATTAGTTTTGGAAAAAAAGGTCAACTTTTGTGCTGCTCTTTATTTGGGGGATACTGAGAAAAGAGAAATGTCCGGGACTCAAAACTAAATAGCTCATATGTTGAATGAGCTAGCCAATGCCTATGTGTGTGTCATCAGAAATTCTGCCAAAGTAGTTAACTGAAAGGAGGCTCTTTCTCATGACCTCATGAATTAGTAGTCTAGACTGAAGGTCTGCAAAAGAGTATTCTTTCCATATCTAAATAATAAGTGTGAACAGCTCTGTATTTCTTTTTAAAAACATAAATCCCTTGAGAAATGATGCTTTACATCTGTACCAAATTACATCTATAAACTTTGGCTTGATTTAGAAACCTCTTTTTAGAAATACTTCTTTACATTAATATTTTATTAGTGGTGTTTTAATCAATAGGTGTTTTAGATTCAGTATTCAAATGAAACACTCTTCTAGCAATCTGTGAAAACATTTCATTAGAAGAAAATAATGAAAGTCAGGAAAAGTTGATAAAATACAGTTAGATACATAGGGATAGAATAAACTTTGATTTGTTAATGAGCTATTAACAATATTAGAAATATTTGCGTAGAATCGTCTATCAAAATCTAGGATTAACTTTGGTGGAGCTTACATGCATGGTTCCAGTATTCATTTTAATTTATTTATAATTAATACACTACCTACTTCCAAAAAATTATTTGAAAACAGACTTTCCAATAAGGGCTGTGGTGAAGCTATTTTAAAAATCATTAAAAATTAACAAAGAAGGCCTAGTTACTTGGATCCAGAATTCAGCACAATAAAGACAGTTTCCGATAGACTTAGCAATGGTTTGTTGGGTAAGATGGTTTGTTTTTTCAGGAAGTATACAATCTTAAAGACCTCTTAACTTGCTTAGTCTGAACCCTCCACTGATAAGTGATTGTCCTATGTAGCATATTTTCCAGCACTATTCCAGTTTTAAGTGAGCCAAGTGCTGTCCTCATATTTTCAAAAGGTCCACCTGACAAGATTCCTCCACCAACAAGACCTCTACCGACAGTGCCCCCACACCGCTCTAATCCTCCAGCTGACCCAAGGAAGAATGACCGGCCCAAACCTCCCCGGCCTCCCACTGGCAGACCTTCCTATCCTGGAGCCAAACCCAACATCTGTGATGGGAACTTTAACACTCTAGCTATTCTTCGCCGTGAGATGTTTGTTTTCAAGGTAGGAAGCTGTGATTTTTTTTTTTTTTAACGGTAGATCAAGTGTCTACAGTGTCGCTTTAGAAAACAAGTTCTCATTCATTCTAACACCACCTTCCCAGACCTCTCACAGTTAGAAGTTTCAAAAAAAGTATCTTAAAATAAAATGCACAAATGGGCTTAAATGTCTAGCAGAAAATTGTTGTAACATTCTATTTTGGGAATGCATTTATGTCAGCAAAAGCTAAAATGCCTAGAAATGTGAGGCTAAAAAGTGCTGCATGTTATGAACAGATAAAAAAGCATAATTTAAATCATGAATAGGAACTAATAGAGATGATTTGCTTGGGAGCTTAGCCACTTCCAGGCGTACTGCAGCTACTCTATCTTTGGTTTGCACATCTTTATGAGATCCTTATAATTTCACTAGACAGTTAAAGCATTTTTTTTTAAGAGGAGTATTGATCATTTTGTTCAGGGTCTACTGGTAGCCATTTGCGTTAAATCTCCTCTATGAGACCATCACTTTGATTTTACATATACATTTTGTTGTTTTCTTTAGGCACGCATTTATAGCTATCTAATTTACATTGTTTTTTAAAAGGTTACAAGCTAAAACTAATTTTACATTTTGCTAAATGTGCTTTTCAGTGACGTTGAATTCTCCAACAATAACACTAAAAAACAGTGTATCAAAATAAATTATATATACTAAAAAGTGAATGTAATGTAATACTGAAAAATATTTTCCCCTCAATGTTTATAAACCAATCTTAAAGATTAATGAAAACTGTAAGATTTATGTTGGTATTAGGGCACTAAAATAGCTACATTTTACCAATATCATCCATTTAAAAATAAAATAATGTGCTCTCTTTTTCATTAGACATGTATCAATAAATATTGAAATATTGCCCTACTTATCCTATTTACCAGAGGCCATACTTTGAAAATATAGATATTACATAATTTTTAATAGGCAAAGTACTTTATTTCCTATATTGGAAATTAAGATTTGGATTTAATATAATATGCACAAGAGCATCATAATTTCCTGGAAAAAAATCAATGCTTTTCTTCAAACACATGAATAGATTTTTGAATTTTATAAATGCCCTGCAGTGCTTAGTTAGATATCTCCCCTTTAATTTAAGTAGATTAATAAGTTTAAATTCAAGGAGTAAAGAAAAAAGGCTTACTATATATATATGTGTATATCTATATATATACGTATATATAGATATACACATATACTCATACTCATTGTGGCTAAGCCCACAGCAACTAGTTGAAATGAACACAAAATGCTTTAATTTGTTTATTCTACAAGACACCAAATGACAACTGAAAGATTTTTTTTCACTGTTTTGGCAGAATTTCCACATCCAAGCTTTGTACCTTGATATGCTGATATCACCAAAGTGGTGTCAACTTTATCTGAGAATAAGATATGAAATTGACTCTGGGTACATTCATTTCATTCTTCTTGTCTGTCTAATTAGATTGCCAATCTCAGAAGAGACCAGTATCTTCATGTCTAATGATCATTTTTACCAACTTTTTGCTCTGCACATTGTGGGAGATTAGTGAGTGCTCTGATTGACAAAAAAAGATCCTGTGATGGCTGGTTCTTGGAATCAGGAATGAGTAACAAGCACACAGACCAATTCTCAAATAAAATACAGTGGCCACTATTTTCAATGTCAAAGCAAATGTATAAAGAAACATGAGTAAGGCCTGCTTCTCTAAACTCTCATGGCACCTTGGATTCCTTAATCAAAACTCTCTGCAGGACAGAGTTCCTAAACTCTGTCTGCATTTAATTTCTTTGTTTCACTAGCCCCTCCTCTCTTTCTGAGAATAGGTTCTGTAGAAGATATCTTCTGTATAATTTTTGTACTCATCTCCTCTTTCATATAATGAGTATGTATGCCCAGGGTAGTTTACCAGGTCCCCAGGATGTATGAATAGAAAGTAACACCCCAGTCTTTATGGAGCTCATACTCCAGGAGTGAAGACAAACATAAACCTAAGTACTTTTAAGATACAGGAGGAAACGACATGAAGAGAAAGAACTGAAGTCCAGTTGAGTAGGTCAAAACAACTTGACTGAGAAAAGGCTTATGCTGAATTTTGAGAGACACTTCTTAGGCACATTAAAAAGGTTGGTATTTGACGTACTAAAATGTTGATGTACTGCGGGAGAGAGGATAGACATATTAACTCTAGTGCAAAGTGATAAATGTTATAAATCAGAAATATACAAGATTTGATCAAAGGGAAAAGAGGATGATTGAGTGACACCTGCTCCTGGTTAATAGCTACGTGGATTGGGTAACTAATATGTACCTGAATGTAAGCTAGGCACTTTACATTGATAATCTCTAAGCCTTATAATAACACTGCAAGATGAATAGTATTCTCTGTTTTACAAATGTGAAAACTGAAAATCAGGGCTTCCCTGGTGGCGCAGTGGTTGAGAGTCCGCCTGCCGATACAAGGGACGCGGGTTCGTGTCCCGGTCTGGGAAGATCCCACATGCTGCGGAGCGGCTGGGCCCGTGGGCCATGGCCGCTGAGCCTGCGCGTCCGGAGCCTGTGCTTCGCAGCGGGAGAGGCCACAACAGTGAGAGGCCTGTGTACTGAAAAAAAAAAAAAAAAAAAAAAAAAAAAAACAAAACTGAAAATCAGAAAAGTTAAGTAGTCAGTAGTTGAATACAGGTCTACTTGATTCCAGAAACCTATGTCTTCCACCTTAAGTTTTACTAACTGAAAGAGGTAGGGAAAGCTTCAAAAGAAAGGTGGACTTTAAGATATATTTTAAAATAGTAAATATTCAAGAAATATTTATTAAACTCATGTTGTGAGGCTCTGTTTTAGGCACTGGCAGTGTAGCAGTTAAAACACACACACACACACACACACACACACACACACACACACACACACACACACAAACTACAGGCTAGATCTTAGTTTCTTGGTGCTTACATTCTAAGTTTTCAGAGTGGACATGTGGTTGAGAGTGCTTCACACAGAGGTTCTGCACCTGCCATGGAAGGCTGTGGGAGGGCATCCACATTGATTGAGCCCCCCAAATCTTGCTTTTCTCTGTTAATGACTGCTGGCCTTTAACTTCTCTCTCTATACCTACATGATCTAGACTACCTTCACTTCTAAATTAACGTCGTTTTCCCCATACCTGATCTTCCCGCCTGAAGTTACTCTCTGTCAGTCTGTCTTGTGCACACCTACTTTTTAAATGTTCCTTCAATATGATCACCATTAGTTTTTATAGTTTGTTCCTTTATGGCTATCCCTTCAAGTACATTTTAAGATCACCCACTCTTTGATCACACTTTTAATAATGTAACAATTTTCTACTTTTCTTCATTACTAATTCTTTATGCAAACTGGAAACCTCTTTATCTCCTCAACCCTTAACCACTACACTCATTTCACATTAGTTTTACTACCTCAGGCCTCTCTGCCAGTCTCTGCTTATCCATAACTTCCATTCTCAACATCTTCCACATGTCCCAACCTCTTTAACTATTCTTCAACCCCAAATCTCTTTCTAGTGATTTTTATATTTATTCTCTACATCCAATTAGCATGCTTTTTATTTCTATATTCTCTATTTCTCATTTTAATGTGCTTCTTCACTAGATTATAAACTTCAGAGTAGGGATTGGTTCGTATGGACTTTGTGGTGCCCGAGCAAATGAATAGGGATCTCAGTATAATATGCATTTAATGAAACTATAGCTATATCATGTTTATACAACAGTAATCAACAGATAGGACATTACTGAATGTATTTCATTCTGGTAGTTCATTATTCCTTGCCCAAGATCTCCATGAGTATTATTTACTTCAATTCTATATGTATGATTTTTAAGTAAAAAATAAGAAAATATAGATATAAATAAAAGGTAATATCATCAAGTAATTTTGTTTTCTAATTGGAAGGAGACTTTTTTTTAAATAGGAGTTTCAGCATAAATCTTTGGGTAGCAATCTTCTTCTTAGGGGATTTGATATACATTGAGCTTCCCAGGCACTCATTTATTTATAGTGACTTCACCTGGATATACTTTCTATATGGGAATATAAATAAATTATATATATATACAATATATTTTATATATTATATATAAATGTATATTTTTATATAATATATTATTATAAATACCATTTTCATATATTATTTATTTATGCATGGGAAAGTTAAGCTTTCCATGCAGCTTCATAATCTTTGGGGAAAGTAAAAACCTAAAGAGAGAAAATGAAAATCAAAAAAAAGTGCCAAGGAACAGAGAAACAAAATAGCAATAACAGAAGAAGCTCTGCCCTTACTTTATAGAAGGTGATTTTTAAGAGTGTTCCCTGAAGAGTGTAAGCTGCTGTTGTGACTGGGTTCACAACAATAACAAAATCTGATTGTTCAAATGAATACTCTCAAAGTTCCTTTGGACAAGATAAAAACATTGAATATTTAGTTATTGTGGTATGAAAGAGAATGGAAAGCAGAATTAGTCAACCTTGTAGAGGATATGTTTCAGTACACTGTATATTGTTACGTATGGAAGAATGCAGTGTTAAATATATATATTCTTCTTAAAGCTGAGGACAGTAAGAAAAACTATAAACAGCACCTAAAGTTCTTAGAGCTCAGAAAAAAAAAAAGGCAAAAGAAAAGAAAAAGGATGATTCCATTGGACTACTGACTAGTTCTTTACATCAAAGGGAACAAGCAAAAGTCAGTGCTTTAAACTGGAGCTAGAAAGGATAGTGTTAAGAGGCAAAGGTGAAAGCTGTATGGAAGAGCATTCAAGGAAATACAGTAAAGGGTCTTCACAATTAATATAGAAAACCAAGCTCACAGCCCTGAGTAAAGAAAGCATTTCATCATTTATTCAAAAAAAAGGAAAAGAAAAGGAAGGAAAAAAAAACAGAAATCATTTGGTTCCTTTTACTTTGTCAAATGTTTGTCTGTTCATTTGTCACAAAATGATTTGTTCTTAAATATGACCAGCTTCATTTACAACCACCTACTGAAGAATCATAGTTATCATTATTTCCATAGAAACAGATTTATTAACACTAGTTAACTGAAAGTACATTTAACCAAGTCTAGTAAGTACAAAGTATGATCCAATTTCATGTGCAATATAGTTTTGTTTCATAAAAGAAAAGATGTTATATGAGAGAGTGAGAAGAAAGATACTTGTTCAAAGAGATAAATTATATTTCCATAATGTTGATTTGTGACTAAACTCCTTTCAATTGATCAGAATTGAACTTTGTGACTCTTCTATTCAGTAGTTTATAATCTCTTGGTATTTAATGTCAATTTGTTTCTTATTCTATGCTACACATCTCCCATGGAGCAATATTTGCTCCTTTCATTCATTTTTATTTTATTTTAAAATATTTCTTCCTTTGTTGAATATTCCTCTGTTTCAACTTTATTGTCCTTGAAATCTGGAACTGTGCCTTTCTCACATCACTTGTATAACTATATCACATTACTCACACAGAATATTTCTTCAATTTTTCAGGTGTATATTTTGCCTTTTCTGTATGTATGCCATTGAACTTTTGGAATTAAAAGTTGAAAATATGATTTTTCCTTTAAAATGCTTAAATTTTGTCAGGGAAAGAACAACGTGTAATTATCAATCAGAAATTGTTCCTTTAAATTGAAGCCCACAAAACAGAGAACAATAATGGCCCTTTATACTTAAGAGAATATTGGCTTAAGCCTGAGAATAATAAGATAATAGAAATAACTGTGGAGTCCAGGTGGTAACTTACCAATAAGCAGTGTGATCCAGAGTAAGAAGAAAACCCAAATGTCAAAATCACTGAATATCTTTGGTCAGCTTTGAAATATCCAACATACAGACCTATAGGCTCAGAGAAGTGAGGAGAGGAAGCACTTGAGAGTTGCATACTAAGGTTCCTACTTGACCTCTCCACTCAGATGCCAAATTCAACATACTTAAACTTGAGCTACTGATCTTTCTTTAGGAACCTACTCCCCTGCTTCTCTTTTTCCATTCAAAATAAGGGCAACTCCATCGTCCCATTTATTTAGTAAATAAAACCTAAGGATAAAGCCAAATCCTGTTGGCACCCACTTTTCTCCCCTTCCACTGCCACAGTCCTAGCCAAAGGTACCATCACATCTCACCTTCATATTGGAATATCCTCCATATTCGTTCCCTTGTTTCCTCCCTTGCCCCATCCTTCCAGCCTATTGTCAGTTCTGCATGCAGAATGATCCTGTAAAATCATGCATCAGATCATATAACCGCACTGTCTAAAACCCTTCAATGTCTGCCAAGGTTCCTATCAAACAATCCCACTTCTTGGTATGTATCCAAACGGGGTGGGGAACACTATCTCAAAGAGGTATCTGCACTCCCATGTTCGTTACAGCATTATTCACAGTAACCAAGGTATGGAAACAAGCTAAGGGTCAACAAGATGAGTAGATAAAGAAAGTGTGATGTATACATATACATATATATACAATGGTATATTATTCACCTTAAAAGAAGAAGGAAATCCTGCCATTTGTGAGGCTATGGATGAATTTAGAGAACATTATGCTTAGGGAAATAAGCCAGACACAAAAAGACAAATATTGCATTATCTCGCTTATATGTAGAATGTGAAAAAGTTAGACTCATAGTAACAGAGAGTAGAATGGTGGTTACCAGGGGCTGAGGGGTGGAGAAATGGGGGATGTTTGTCAAAAGGTAAAACTTTCATTTATAAGATGTATTTCAGTTATAAGATGGAGTAGCATGGTGACTATAAACAAATAATGCATCATTTACCTGAAATTAGCTAAGAGGGTAAATCTCAAGTGTTCTCACCACAAACACACACACACACACACACACACACACACACACACATACATACATACACAGATTGATAACTATGTGAGGTGATGGATATGCTTATTAGTTTGATTGTAGGTAATCATTTCACAATGTATACTTATATCAAATCATCAAGTTGTGCACTTTAAATATATACAATTTTTATTTGTCAATAGTACCACAATAAAGTTGGGGGAAAAAAAATTTATTTCAGGTGCCCACAAGGCTCCATGATCAGCCCTTT
Source organism: Tursiops truncatus (assembly GCF_011762595.2). Taxonomy (NCBI): domain Eukaryota; kingdom Metazoa; phylum Chordata; class Mammalia; order Artiodactyla; family Delphinidae; genus Tursiops; species Tursiops truncatus. Next base: position 30,671,636 of record NC_047050.1, on the reverse strand, counting down.
TCACTCTCCCCTCTGATATCACCTCCATTTTCTTACTCCAATCACTTTTACTCACTCAATTCCAGGCACACCTGTCTCCCCTCTGTTCCTTGAACTTGCCAGGCTTTCTTGTCTTTGCAGGTCTTTCCCTATCAAATACCAAATATTCACATTATCTTCTAGATTTTTGCTGCTATGTGTAAAAGTCAGAAGACTCTCTCCAACCTCTAGTACTGTCCAAACTGTCTGTTGTTACATAGGTCCACATGGGGCTAGATATATGAAAGGGAACAATATTTGTAGAAATTCAGAAACGTTTATTGTGAGTTATATAAATTTTGTGCCATTTTTGTGACCCCAAAGAATTGATTTGTCTTTTACAGTTGGATGAATTCTCTCCCAGCTCTCAACTTAATGATTCACTCATTCCCATTGCACAGTGGTATGTCATTGTTTACATCAGTATAGGATAATACTTAAAATCCTATCTCTAGACGTTAGAGATAAACTTGGAGTCAGATCCTTCTTGTCATAGGCTCCAAGCAAGGACTGTATCTACTCCTCTATTTACTGCTGAATTGCACAGTGCTCTGAACATAGTAGACAATAAATATTTGTTAAATAACTTACATTCCACAATGGCTAATAAATTCCACCATAGGTATGTAGTAAGTTCAGGAAATGGTAGCTATTATATAACAAGACAGACTTGGCATTTTGAATTACTCGTTATATTCATTAACTCAAATTCCCATGTTATTTGAAATTATCTTAAAAAGTAACTTTTAGCTGAATAAAGATCACAAAAAATGGCTCTAATTCTTAAGATATAAGGGAAAGGAATGGAAGACTTTTTTATTGTTGTTGTTTATATCATATGACTCCATAAAATGATTAAAAATATTTTGTTAGCAGAGTATTCAAAAAGTATTTTACAAACAAAGAAACAAAAATACTTAGAGAAATTGCACAGAATAATCTAAAATTACTCTGTGTCAGAGCTTAATTCTGTACTGCCAGGAAGTATTACCTGATAATATTAATAGTACTTTATAACTGGGGCTAGACTCACATTAGGACAAAGTGAGAAATTGCCAACACAGTTTAGGCAGAGAATTAAATAAAATTTCCTTGCACCACAAAATCATAGTATTTCAAATATTTTAGGTAAACATTTTAGGCAGCAACTGGAATTATGTGTAATACTGCATTTTAATGTCAATATTAATTTTTTCAAAATACTTGTATTTAATTATGATTTAAAATTTACTCCTTGAAACATTTAAATTTTTTTATTGATATTTCTGACTGCTTAAGCTGTTGTAGCACATATATAAGAATTCGGTAGAATGGATTCATAGTCACCTGAGTTTCCAATTTCTTCTCTAGGCACTTTATTTTGGGGTAACGATAAACATTTTAAGCACAAATTTGGATACTTGTTTTAGATTCAATAAAACCATTTTTATTAATGGTATAAAACAGAACATTTAAAATATATATATAGTGCATATTTTGGAGACTAAAATATGTTTTATCATGTACATTTTATTTTGTTATTAATTTATAGTATGATTAGGGTGATCCTATATAGTCATGAAAAAATGTTTTTTGAAAGTATATTGCGAACTAATTGAAAAATCATTTCACTCCATAGCAATATGACTCTTCCTATTCTACAATTATTGATCTAAATATTTTCAGTGTCAAAGATATATATTTTCTTGTTCCATGTTTGTCATAATCTATATCTTTATATTGAGAGTTTTACAAAGAAAGTTCTCATATTCACCATATATGGTTCAAATCACTTTAACCTTAACGTATGTTTAGTTCAAGATTTATACTGCACATGAAGGTCGGGTTTATTTTTAATTTTAGAAGTTATGAAAACAGCATTTCTCCCAATTTTTTCCTTCATATTTGGCATTTGTGACTATACAACTTTTGACCTCATATTTCTGTAAAGCAAAAATGAAACTTTATTCTTTCCATTCCCTTTTTAAACTTTCAGTTAGTAGTATTGTGATTATCAGTTTGCTTTGTGGGTTATGTGAAGTAATTTAAACATTGAGTCAGCACTTCAAAATTTCTTAAAACACCTGTTTATTTTATCTTTTGCAAGACAGTCTTAACATGTATAAATATCTAAGACAAAGTGGAGTGCAAAGTTCTCATTATTTGTAAATTATGTAACAATCTACTTGAAAACTTCCATGAAAATCAACAGGAAAAAATTACACTACTAACAATGTTAAGAAAGATATTCTGAACCATAGTAAAAAATTGAAATATAGTCTTTCTACTAACCACTTAGAATATAATTGAAAAATAATTTTCTTGACATAAAAAAGTAACTCATAGGATTAAAATTAATTAGCAGTATCTGGCCCATACATATTTATTAAATGATTAGTGTTTTTTACTTTTAACCCTGTCTTGTCTACATTTAACTTTTATAAGGGAGGTTCTTGACTGTTTTATTCATTCCTCTCTATGTGCTTATGATACTTTAAAGTTACAGTGCATTATATTGTGTTTATTTACATAATTATGAGTAAGATTGGAAAAAAAAGATTTCAGGTTTAAGCTAGAGCATTAATATCTCTTACAATAAATAGGAAATGTGCATAGATTTAAAATTAGTAATCCCATGCATGGCAATTCATCCTGAAATAATGAAGTAAGTCTAAAATGAACAATGGTATTTATTACAGCTTTCTTGCCAATAGGAAAAGATGTTTGAAGCAACCAAAATTATTCAGTAATATGGTAGTGGTGTAGCAAATAATAGTACATCAACTCAGTGGAATGTAATGCAATGACTTGAAGGGTGAATTAAAGAGAATATATGAAACAATGAGACATGATTATGATGTAAACACAAATAAAATAGTAAAACATAAAATTTTATGTATCATGAATTGCAGCATTTGAAATATGTGTGTTGATAAGCCATAGAAATTATAGAAAAGTGATGTTAGACAAATCTTAAATGATGGAATTGCGAGTGGTTTTTTAAATGTATACTATTGTGATAATGTTGCATACACATATAATAGTTCAAAATAGAGTTGCACAACAAAAGATAGATATCTGTGAAGGCTGTAGTACATCAAATAATGGGGAAGCCATATTATTTTCAAAAATATAGGTAGTAAAAAGTTATTAAAGTATACAGTGGGAGGTGTGGGTAGGATGATAGAGTATGAAAACTCTGAGCTCACCTTCCCCCATGAGCGTACCAAAATTACAACTATTTACAGAGCAACTATCAATGAGAACAACCTGAAGAAAAGATTTTCAGCAACTAAAGCTTTAAGGAAGAAACCACAACCAGATGGGTATAATGCGTGGAGACGCAATAGAGTCAAGACCTACAGCTCCAGGTAGGCAACCCCCAAATGGGAGAATAATCACAATTTCAAGGGTTCTCCACCAAGGAGCAGTGTCTGATCCCCACATTGGTCTCCACAGCCTGGGGGTCCTTCAATGGAAAGACGAGCCCCCAGAATACCTGACTTTAAAGGTAAATGTGGCTTGTGTATGAGAGAGGAAAATGGCTGTAAGAAACAGAGGCTATGCACTTAAAGGAGGCCCACAAATTCTCACGCACTCTGCCGATGAGTGTAGAGGCAGTAATTTGAAAAGAGCCTAGGGCAGACCCAAGTGCTGATCTTAGAGAGTCGCCTTTAGGGGCAGGTGACAACTGGGATTCCCGCTGGAGATACAGATGCAGGCTGCAACCATTTGGGGAGCCCATTCTACCACGAGCACACTGGTGCTGACAAGCACAACTTTGGAATCCTCCCTGTAGCTCATAAGCATTCGGGGCTCACCTACCCACTCACCAGTTGGCACAAGTCCCAGGATCTCCTGAGCTGAGCAACAACAGTGTAAGGACCAAGCCCCAACTAATAGTGGGCCAAGGACTCAGCCCCACCCACTAGCAGGCTGCCTCCAGTCCTGGGCCCTACCACCTGGGCCCCCACTACCAGGACCCAGCACCACCCACCAGTGGACAGGCACCAGCCCTGAGATGCCTCAGGCCAGGCAGCCAGCTGCACAGGGTACCAGTTGCTGACAGCTTCAGTATGAAGCAGAGCCTGATAGCCAAATATGTTAGAGGGCAGCTCCACCTACTAATGAGCCACAGTACTTGTCCCCACTACAACAGAAGGTCTCATGAAGCCCACACAGGGGCACCCCTAGAGTATATAGCTCTGGTGACCAGAGAGGAGTGTACTGTTGAGCCCCATAGCATCTCCAACATATGGCCGTTTTTCCAAGATCAGGAAATATTAACAAACTACCTAGTACATAGAAATAAAAACAGAAAATTAGGCAAAATGAGACAACAGAAGAATATGCTCCAAACAAAAGAACAAGATAAAAACAAAGAAGAGCTAGGGAAAATGGAGATAAAGATTCTACCCAATAAGGAGTTTAAGATAATGATCATAAAGATGCTCAATGAGAAGACTGGATGAACACAGACATACAGAAGCTTAACAGAGTTAGAAAATATATACAAGAACCAAACAGCTGAAGAATACAATAACTGAAATAAATACCCTTGAAGGAGTCAAGTAGATTCGATGATATACAGAGGAATGGATCAGTGAACTGGAAAACAGAGTAGTGGAAATCACCCATGCTGAACAGAAAAAAGAAAAAAATAATAAATTAAAATTTTAATTAAGATTTTTTAAGGGACCTTGGGTACGATATCAAGTGTAACTAATATTCACATTATAGAGCTCCCAAAAGGAGAAGAGAGACAAAAAGGAGCAGAAAACTTATATGAAGACATAACAGCTGAAAACTTCCCTAACCTGGGAAAGGACAGAGCCATCCAGGTCCAGGAAGCACAGAGATTCCCAAACAAGATCAATTCAGAAGAGGTCCACAATAAACACATTATAATAAAAATGGCATAAAATGCAGACAAAGAGCTAATCTTAAAAGCAACAAGGAAAAGCAATTAGTTACATACAAGAGAACTCCCATAAGACAATCAGCTGACATTTCAGCAGAGACTTTGCAAACCAGAAAGAGTGGTACAATATTTAAAGTAATAAGAGGAAAAAGCCTACAAACAAGAATTATCTACTCAGAAATGCTATCACTCAGATTTGAAGAAGAAATTAAGAGTTTTATAGACAAACAGAAAATGAAAGAGTTTAGCACCACTAAAATGATTTTACAAGAAATATTAAGTGGACTTCTCAAGGTGGAAAAGAAAAGATGACCACTAAAAGTATGAAAATTAGAAAAGAAAAATCCCATGACTAAAGGCAAATATTCAGGAAAGGTAGTAGATCAAACCCACCTGCAAAGCTAGTAGGAAGTTTAAAAGAAAAAGTTAGTAAAATAATCTATATTCACAATAAGTAGTTAAGGAATACACAAAACAAAAAGTTGTAAAATATAAGGTCAAAAACACTAAACTGGCTGCAGGGAGTGAAAATGAATGGTTGTTACATTGAATTCAAATGTAAAAAGATCATTAACTTAATCATGTAATGTACATATTGTTTTATACACACCTCATAGTAAGCACAAACCACAACTATATAATATATGCAAACACAAAAAAAAGAGAAAGGAACCCACACATAACACTAAAGAGAGTCATCAAATCAAAGGGAAAAGAGCTAAACGACAAGAAAGAGATTAACATTCCAATAAATAATTACTGTAAATATAAATGAAGTGAATGTTCCAATCAAAAGAGTGGCTGAATGGATTAAAAAAAAAGCAAGACCCACATATATATATTGCCATAAGGGACTCACTTCAATTCTAACACAGACCATAAGTGAAGGAATGGAAAAAAAGTGTACCATACAAATGGAAATGAAAAGAAAGCTAGGGTAGCAATATTTATATCAGATAAAATAGACTTTACAACAAAGACTGTAACAAGAGACAAAGAAGAACATTATATAATGATGAACAGATGAAGCAGAAGATATAAGAATTATAAATATAAAGGTACCCAATATAGGAGCACATAAATACATGCACAAGATACTAGTAAGCATAAATGGAGAAATTTACAGTAACAGAATAATAGTAGAGGACTTTACTACCCCACTTATATCAATGGATAGGTCATGTAGACAGAAAATCAGTAAGGAAACAAGGGCCTTAAGTGACATATTAGACTAGATGTACTTAATACATGTACTTAATAGATATATGGAGAACATTCCATTCCAAAGCAGCAGAATACATTCTTATCAAGTGCACCAGGAATATTCTCCAGGATAGATCACATGCTAGGCCACAAAATATATCTTAATAAATTCAAGAAGATTGAAATGATATCAAGCATCTTTTCTGACCACAATGCTATGAGACTAGAAATCAACTATAGAGGAAAAAATGCAGAAAACACAAACACATGAAGGCTAAACAATATGGCACTAAACAAACAAGGGGTCACTGAAAAAACCAAGATGGATATCAAATATTATCTGGAGATAAAAGAAAATGGTAACACAACTATCCAAAATCTATGGGATTCAGCAAAATCATTTCTAAGAGGAAACTTTATAGTGATAAAAGCCCATCTCAGGAAACAAGAAAAGTCTCACATAAACGACCTAATCAAAAAACTAGAAAAAGATGAACAAACAAAACTCAAAGTTAGTAGAAGGAAAGAAATAATAAACATCAAAGCAGGAATAAATAAAATAGAAACAAACAAAAAAAACAACAGAAAAGATCAATGAAACTAAGAACTGGTTCTTTGAAAAGATTAAAAAAATTAGTAAATTTTGGCAGACCTGTCAAAGGAAAAAGAGAGATAGGTCCCAAAATAAATGAAATCCGAAATGAAAGAGAATTTTCAGCTGACACCACAGAAATACAAAGGATCATAAGAGATTACTACAAACAGTTATATGTCAATAAAATGGACAACCTGATTGATATGAATAAAATCCTAGAAATGTACAGTATCCTAAGACTATGTCTGCAAGAAATAGAGAATATGAACAGACAAGTTATGAGTAATTAAACTGAACCGGAACTGAAAAAAAGAAGTTTAGGACCAGAAGGCTTTACAAGTGAATTCTACCAAACATTTAGAGAAGAATTAATACATATCCTTCTCAAACTACTCCAAAATATTCAAGAGGAAGGGATGCTTACAAAGTCGTTCCAAGAGAACAGCAACATGCTAACACCTAAACTAGACAAAGACACCACCAAAATAAAAAAAAAAGATAATTACCGGTCAACATCAATGAAGAATATAAATGCAAAAATCATTGACAAAATATTAGCAAACTTAATTCAACAACACATTAAAAGGACCATAAACACTAATCAAGTAGGATTTACCCAAGGATGAAAGGATAGTTCAATATATGCAAATCAATCATTGCAACACCTCACATTAACAAATTGAAAAATAAAACTCATGTGATTATCTCAATAGATGAAGAAAACCCTTATGACAAAATTCAACATCCACTTATGACCAAAATTTTCAAGAATGTGGTATAGAGGGACCATACCTCAATGTAATAAAAGCTTTATATGACAAGCCCACAGGTAACAAACACAATGGTGAAAAGCTAAAAGCATTTCCTCTAAGATAAGAAACAAGAAAAGAATGCCCACTCTCACCACTTTTATTCAACATAGTATTGGAAGTCCTAGTCACAGTAGTCGGACAAAGAAAAAAACTAACAGGAATCCAAAATGGAAAGGAAGATGTAAAACTGTCACTGTTTGCAGATAACACAATACTATAGAGCATTCTAAAGACACTGCCAAAAAATATTAGAACTCATAAATAAATTCAGTAAAGTTGTGGGAATAGTTAATATACACAATTTTGTTACATTTCTATACATTAAAAAGAAACTATCAGAAAGAGAATTTAAGAAAACAATTTACTCTTACATTTGCATCAAAAAATAACATACCCATGAATAAATCTAACCAAGGAGGTAAAAAGACTTTTACTCAGAAAACTGTAAGACACTGATGAAAGAAATTGATTTTGACACAAATCCACAGAAAGATACACTGTGCTCATGGATTGGAAGAATTAATGTTGCTAAAATGAACATACTACCCAAGTTAATCTACAGGTTCAATGCAATACCTATAAAAATTCCAATGACATTTTTCACAGAACTATGAAAAATAATTCTAAAATTTGTGTGTAACTACAAAAGATTTTGAATAGCCAATACAACCTTGAGAAAGAAGAACAAGTTTAGAGGTAAAAGCTCCATGATTTCAAACTATACTACAAAGCTACAGTAATCAAAACGGTATGATACTGGCACAAAAACAGACACATAGATCAATGAAACAGAATAGAGAGCCCAGAAATGAGCCCATACTTACATGATCAATTAATCTATGACCAAAAATAGCAAGAATATACAATGGGAAAAACAGCCTCTTCAATAAATGATGTTGAGAAACTGAATAACTACATTCAAAATAATTAAACTGGACTATTTTCTCATATCATATACAAAAAAAAACCAAAAAACAAAAACAAAACCCTCAAAATAGATGAAAGACTCAAATGTAAGACCTGAAACCATACAACTCCTAGAAGGAAGCATAGGCAGTATGTTTTTGACACTGGTCTTAACAATATACATGTATATGTGTATATATATATTTGGTATATCTCCTCATGCAAGGGCAACAAAAGCAAAAATAAACAAATGGAACTACATCAAACTAAAAAGCTTTTCCAGAGCAAAGGAAACTATAAACACTAAGAAAAGGCAGCCTACTGAATGGGAGAAGATATTTGCAAATGATATATATGGTAAGAGGTTAATATCCAAATATTCAATGAACTTATACAACATCAGAAAACAAATAAGCTGATTAAAAAATGAACAGAGGAACTGAATAGACATTTGTCCAAAGAAGAAATACAGATGGCCAACAGACGCAGGGACGTTCAACATCATTACTCATCAGGGAAATGCAAACCAAAACCTCAGTGAGATATCACCTTACATCTATCAGAATGGCTGTTATTGAAAGGACAACAAATAAGTGTTGGTGAGGTTGTGCAGAAAAGGGAACGTTTATGCACTGTTTGGAGGAATGTAAATTGGTGCAGCCAATATGGAAAATAGTATAGAGGTTCTTTAAAAAATTAAAAATAGAACTACCATGTGATTCAACATTTTACTCCTGGGTATTTATCTGAAGAAAACAAAACACTAATTCAAAAAGACATGTGCACCCCTATGTTCACTGTAGCATTATTTAAAATAGTCAAGACATGAAAGCAACCTAAGTGCTCATCAGTAGATTAATGGATAAAGATGTCATATACATATATATACACACACATATATATATACAAAATAGATGATGTAATATATTACATAGCTGTTTAAAAGAATGAGATTTTGCCATTTGAGACAACATGGGTGGACCTAATGGATATTTTGCCAAGTGAAATAGGTCATACTGAGAAAGGCAAATATGGTATGATTTCACTTATATGTGGAATCTAAAAAACATAACTAATGAAAAAACATAACAAAACAGAAACAGAGTCATTGATACAGAGGTGAAACAGGTGGTTTCCAGATGGGCTGAGGGTGGGAGGATGAATGAAATAAGTGAGGGAGATTAAGAGGTACAAACTTCTAGTTACAAAATAAATAAATCATGGGAATAAAATGTACAGCATGGGGAATATAGTCAATAATATCATAATATATTTGTATGGTGACAGATCATAACTAGACTTATCAGGGTGATCATTTTGTAATGTAGAGAAATATTGAATCACTAGGTTGAGCTTGGAGTTAATATAGTGTCAGTGAGTTATACTTCAATTTAAAAATAGTTCGAGTGCATACTCAGAAAATAATACCTGCAACCCTATCATTTTATTTAAGTTAAAAAAATTAAAAATTAAGTATTCATTTGAATTTTTCCTTAGACTGTGAAAATGAGTATGCTCAAAATTACAGTGATAACTTTTGATAATGTGATTTAATCTGACTAGCAAAGATGTACAATTAGATGAGGATCTTGCCCAGTATGCATTTATCATGAGTAAGAATAGTCTCTAGAAAGTCAAGCTTACTAAATATTTTGCTTACAGTTTTGCCATTTTGTAGGCACCATGGTGAGAATTTATTCAGTTTACTATAGAAGTAGTTTTAAATCATGAAAAGTGACAAGGTATTTGGCAATTAATCCAGAGAGTGTTGTTAATTTATGCAATGTGACAGCTGTCATATAGCAAGTTTGTCAGCTCAACACTGATAAATTGAATTGTAAGCTGTGTAAGTCACTTACCACAAAGACTGGTACATAGCAAATGCTCCAGTAATTTCAGCAACTGCTATTAATGTTGCAATAGTAGTTGATGGTGTTGTTGCTATTATTATTATTATTACTATTAGTGTTGTGCAAAGCACTATGGTTGACCTTAAAGAGATTGCATAGGAGTCTATGACAACACTATTTGCTCTTAAGAATCTAACTATTGTATTCATTATTTTTTATTTTTTAAAGTTTTGAATGACTACCAAATAATAGCTAGACATTGGGAATGAAATGAAGTCCAAGCCACTCCCTTTTCTTTCCTTCAGGAAGATAATAGTCTAGCAGAGGAGATATCAGTAACTTGATGATCACAATGCCTTGTGATATACTTTAATAGGTTAATGCACAAAGTGCAGTGGGAGCACATAGGAGGACCACAAAAAGGAAGGATTTCTTGTAGAAGATATCTAATCTGCATCTGTTTGACTAATGTAAACTTAGCCAAGCTTGGAGGTAAGAAGGTGTAAGGTGCTGTGGGCAGCTAATGAAATTTGATGACAGATAAAATTGGGACTACTTCCTAAAGGATCATTAATGCCATGTTGAGAACTTGAGGCTTTGTTCTGCAGGCTAGGTTAACTGCCCAGAAGAATTGACTAGGAGTGACTAGGTAGGAAAATAATGTAGGGGACAGAGCTAATGAGAAATATTAAGTCAATGTTGGCTTCTGGGAGAAGAACTGGTAAGAGCAAGACTGAGCCCCATTAATAATAGGTGGTATTGAAGACAACAAGCAAAACAGGGATTTGATGACCAGGGCAAAAGAGCAGCTCTAAGAATTGCAAACCTAGGAATAGGTGGTTGGTCACTGAATCACAGAGGGCCAGGACTGAATGTTTTTAAAAGATACCACTTGCCTCTAAATGTCATGGAGCTGAAATTATGAAGAGAATCAGAGGGTCACATGACAAGATGTCCTACCTGGAATTGGATGAGAAGTACCAGGCCCTTCAAGTTCCAGAATATTGAGATTTCTGTAAAAAGAAGTTACAATGTTTCTCTTTCTCTGTAAAAGTATTATTTACTGAAACTTTATTTTTTAAAAAAGGTATATTATATTCTTTTAAAGTTATTTTTAAAATTTATTTTATTGAAGTATAGTTGATTTACAATGTTGTGTTAATTTCTGCTGTACAGCAAAGTGATCCAGTTATACATATTTATACATTCTTATTCATATTCTTTTTCATTATGGTTTATCAGGATATTGAATATAGTTGCCTGTGCTATATTCAACAACGATCTTGTTGTTTATCCATTCTATATACCAGGGGTCCCCAAACCCTGGGCCGTGTATCAGCGGTCCGCAGCCAGTTAGGAACTGGGCCAAACAGCCGGAGGTGAGCGGTGGGCTAGCGAGCAAAGCTTCATCTGCTGCTCCCCATTGCTCCCATTACCACCTGAACAATCTCCCCTCCCCAGTCTGTGGAAAAATTGTCTTCCATGAAACCAGTCCTTGGTGCCAAAAAGGTTGGGGACTGCTGCTATATATAATAGTTTGCATCTGCTATCCCAATCTCCCAATCCATCCCTCTTCCACCCCCACCTTGGCAACCACAAGTCTGTGAGTCTGTTTCATGGATAATTTCATTTGAGTCCATATAAATGATATCATATGGTATTTGCCTTTCCCTTTCTGACTTACTTCACTTAGTATTATAATCTCCAGGTCCATCCATGTTGCTGCAAATGGCATTATTTCATTATTTTTTATGACTGAGTAGTATTCCATTGTATATATGTGTCACATCTTTATCCATTCATCTGTTGATGGACATTTAGGTTGTTTTCTTGTCTTGGCTATTGTGAATAGTGCTGCTATGAATATAGGGGTACATGTATCTCTTTGAATTATAGTTTTGTCCAGATATATGCCCAGAGGTAGGATTGCTGGATCATATGGCAACTCAATTTTTAGTTTTTTGAGGAAACTCCATACTGTTTTCCATAGTGGCTGCATCAATTTACATTCCACCAACAGTGTAGGAGGGTCCCCTTTTCTGCACACCCTCTCCAGCATTTATTTGTAGATTTTTTAAAAGACTTTTCTTATTTATTTATTTATTTGGTTGCACTGGCTGTTAATTGCAGCTCGCCTGCTCCTTAGTTGCGGCTCACCGGCTCCTTAGTTGTGGCATGCAAACTCTTACTCGTGGCATGCATGTGGGATCTAGTTCCCTGACCAGGAATTGAAACTGGGCCCCCTGGGAGTTCAGAGTCTTACCCACTGTGCCACCAAGGAAGTCCCTGTAGAGTTTTTTAATGATGGCCATTCTGACCGGTGTGAGGTGGTACCTCATTGTGGTTTTGATTTGCATTTCTCTAATAATTAGCCATGTTGAGCATCTTTTCATGTGCCTGTTGGCCATCTGTACATCTTATTTGGAGAAATGTTTATTTAGGTCTTCTGCCCAGTTTTCAATTGGGTTGTTTGGGTTCTTTGTTGTTGTCATTGTTGAGTTGTATGAGCTGTGTGTATATTTTGGAAATTAAGTCCTTGTCCATAACATAATTTTCAAATATTTTCTCCCAGGCCATAGTTGTTATTACATTTCATTTACGGTTTCCTTTGCCGTACAAAAGCTTGTAAGTTTGATTAGGTCCCATTTGTTTATTTTCTCTTTTATTTCTATTGCCTAGGGAGATTGACCTATGAAAACATTGGTATGATTTACATCATATTCTTAAAATGCCCTATCAAAGGGCAGGAGGCATTTATATTGAGAACTAAGTGTGTCTATTGTTAAACCACTGTTTTTTGGCATTTAACCTAGAGAAGTTGCTGAGTCTCTGCATTCATTGGTCTGCACTGCTTTATTTATAAAGTGCAGTTATTTGTAACAGCTACTGGTCAGAACATTAAGCAAAGATTGTTTATATCCTTGATCTGAAGCTCTAAGGAGCTGATGTAAAAGCTGGCCATTTGTGAACTGCTGACACATACACTGCCTTGTTTGTAATTCTGAAGTCCTTTGAAATAGAGACAACATTTTCCAAGTTGTTCACTGCATTTGCAGTTACTATCATCAGAAAGAGAAATGCTGAAGCTTCTTGTTGATTCCTGAAAATTTCCACAATATTTGTTAAAATATATTGATTGTGTATACCGAGTTTTCTTATTGTTCTCATAAACAGAAGATCAATAGAGGGTCAAAACTAAGTTATATGACTGAATCATGTTGCTGTACACCTGAAACTAACACAATATTGTAAATAAACTATACTTTAATTTAAAAATTTTATATGATTAGAATTCTGAAGACTGTTGAAAAAATTATAGTTTACTAAATAAACATGTAAGGACAATTCCCCTACACCTCTCTTATGGGAGATTCTTTTCCTTGAATAAATAAAAGTGGGAAATGGTTTATGTAGGAAAATAGGAGAAATGGTTACTTATATATAGTAATATTTTAATTAATTTATTTGATGAATATGTGTTTAGTGCCTGTTGTATTTAAGAAAATATACTAGGTTATGGTAAAAATGGAAAAGCCAGGTTTTGAACACGTGTATGACCAAGATTCCACCTCTGAGCCTGAGTTTCTTCTATAAGGTGAGAGTCTTTACAATTACCTCATTGCCACTGCCTTCAAAGAGATTACAGTTCAGAGTGAGAAATAGACAATAATCACCAAATCAGAAGAAGACAAGTAAAACTATACCTGTAGTAAGTGCAAAGAAAATAAGGTATATATTGCAATAAAAATATATACATGATTGTTTTGTTTTAGTTCTTAAAACTTGATCAATAATATCAGGGAAGTCTTTTCTGAGGAAGAGATAATTGAACTGACAGAGCTATCCCCTGTTTGTTGTAAGAAGAGCTATATATTCTGTTGAAGAGAAATCTAGATTAAAAGTCAAGAGACATGGATCTTAGTGCCGGGATATTATAAACATGATGAGAATTTCCATTTTTGGACTATAAATTTCATGTGTGTCAAATAAAGCAAATAATAGTAGCTGGGTAACTCATCTCAGAATGAGATAAGATATGCAAAACGAATTTGACTATTTAAAGAGCTGCACTAATGTGAGACATTGCAATCATTGACCAAATTTTAGGATGAATTTTTTTCTTAACGTGTGATACCAATATGTCATTTCTACAGTTTAAAATTTTTATTGTCAGTATATTGGAAGCTTCAGGTGTCTTAAAAACTAGATATTTCTAGACAGTAGAATAGTCAAATTAATAGTTAGCAGAAGTAATATGAAAGCTGAAAAACATGACAAATTTAAATCGAGATTAGGAAGTAAAGTTTCAGTTAAATACTACCCGTTTTCCTCATCCTCTCTGGCTTTCAATTAAAGAATTCTGTTTCCCCCTAGTGAATAAATTGATTCTTATATTCCTTTCAGAATATGTATATAGAGATTTGATATTGTGAACCATTCCATAAGTTAGATTTTGTGAAAATAATTAATTATGGATATATTCCTTACCTGAGCATTTCTAAGAAAAATATAACATACAAAAATTTATTTAATTATAGTGATTAAGTTAAGCAATTTTTTAAAGAATCCACATATTTAATATTAATTTTATCCACATATTAGCTCTCATAGAATGAGAACAAAATAATGGTCATATAATTCCATCAACATCTAAAATTTTTCCCAAGTTTAGCTGTAATTTTCTTTAAAAATTTAGATACTTGTTGGCTTATTTTAGTTTTCCTTTTTATATTGATTAATTTTCATGATACTTTACTTGGTTTTGCTTTTAAATGTGTCAAACTAGAGCTGGGTCATGTTAATACTGAGCTCTAAAGCTGTTTTCTACTCTGCATTCTTTTTCTTAAAAGTCAATGTAGTGTTAAGCATTTCCATCAAAGTATTTACTTTCAGTTTTTTTTTTTTAAGCTGTAATTACATACTTGACCCTTAAAACAAATAATTACTGTGTTATGAAGAACTGGCCTAGTTCAAAAAGATGTCTGGCCTTTGCCCTTGCTTTGTGGACATAATCTTTGTCATACCTAATAGAAGTGTTTTGGTTAGGATTGGGACCAATCATGTGATTTAGGGAGGGACTTTGGGTTGTGCAATATCAGTTGACCTAGATACTGAGTCCAAACCTATGGGCAAGCAAGCAAGCATGCCTTCCAAATGAAGCCATAATAATAATAAAAAAAAAAACTCTGGACACTGAAGCTCAGGTGTGCTTCCCTGCTTGGCAGTACCTCATGAGTACTGTCATACTTTGATACCAGGATGGTAATATATTCTGAGGACAATGGAACTTTCTTTTCTGAATCTCTTCATTTGGCTCATTTTTTAATCTGTGTTCTTTCCCAGTAATAAACCATAACCATTAGGCGTAATAGTTTTCAGTGGAGTTCTTTGAGTGATTTGAATCTAAGAGTGGTTTGGGGGACCCCCTGAACTTGCAGTTGGTGTCAGAAATGAGAGTGATCTTGTGTGGACTCTTCCCTCTAATTTTGTAGTTGGACCCTACATCCTTGAAGTTGGGATCAGTAGTCTTGGCAGACTAGGCAATCTAGAGGACTTGTGTCCTATATTTCACAGTTTGGCTAACTCCAGGAATTTGACAACATCTAAATTTCCCAAATTTCTTAAACTCAGAGATAACTCCACATTTTTCAGTTAAAATTAATTTTTTAAAATTAAATAACTTGTAGTGTATCACCTGTTAGTAATGCCTCCTTGAAACAGAGCATAGTTTTGTAATCCTTTAACAAACTAATTTGTAGATTTCCTTATAATTAAGTCTCACTTTCAGGATGGAAGAATGGGGTTTACCATATCCTAAGTCCCAGTCTTTTCTTGTCCCCATAGTTTGAATAGAAAGTTTGAGTAGCACTAATCATATATAGAAAAATTCCTTCACAACTTATTTACTGAGGATCATTATAGATCACATTGTGATTTAACTTTAAAAAAGTTATTTCTTGGGCTTCCCTGGTGGTGCAGTGGTTGAGAATCTGCCTGCCGATGCAAGGGACACGGGTTCGTGCCCCGGTCTGAGAAGATCCCACATGCCGTGGAGCAGCTAGGCCCATGAGCCATATGGCCACTGAGGCTGTGTGTCCGGAGCCTGTGCTCCGCAATGGGAGAGGCCACAACAGTGAAAGGCTCGCGTACCATAAAAAAAAAAAAAAAAGTTATTTCTTCCTTTCAAACAGTAAAAATTTAAACTAAAATTATAAGACATTTTCCCTGATATCAAAACTCACCTTAGGAACATTTAAAAGAGCTGACTTCTCAATAGAGAGCACTAAAAGAGTTATGGCAGGTGACCTCAAATATATAAACACTGCAATGTGAGGGGACTATTCTGTGTATGTGCAGAGGTAACACTAGAATCAACATCAGGAAGGCAGATTTTGCCTCAGTGATGTCTCCTCTCATACTGAAATTGTCACTGCAGAGACATGCTCAAAATTCAGAGATTTAAGTTTGCTCTACTGAACACAATAAATATGGTCTCTTTAAGTTTTTCAAACATATAATGTTAGGATGCTTCTAATCTCATTTTTCTGATGATGAATGAATCTGCTAGGAAATTAAAACAAATATATACACTCACACAGCTATTTATTTATTTAGCCATCTATCTTTTTTATTAAAACTTGATTTCTTTAGAGTACTTTTATGTCAACCCATGTTGACACAAATGGCAAGAGTTCATTCTTTCTAATGGATGAGTAATAGTTCACTGTATAGATATACAACTTTTTTTTATTCATTCATCTATTTATGGACACAAATTGCTTCCATATTTTGACTATTGTAAATAATGTTGTGATGAATATATGGGTGCATTTATCTTTTTGAATTAGTGTTTTTGTCTTCTTTGGGAAAATACCCAGGAGTGGAAATGCTGAACCACATGGTAGTTCTATTTTTAACTTTTTAAGGAACTTCCATACTGTTTTCCATAGTGACTTCACTAACTTATATTCCTCCCAACAGTGCACAAGGATTTCCTTTTCTCCATATCCTCACCAACACTTGCTATTTGTTGTCTCTTTGATAATAGACATTCTGACAGATGAGGTGATATCTCATTGAAGTTTTCATTTGCATTTCCCTGATTTTTAGTGATGTTGAGCATCCTTTTAAGTGTCTGTTGGCTATCTGTATTTCTTCTTTGGAAAAATATTCAGGTCTTCTGCCCATTTTTTAATCAAGTTGTTTTTTGTTGTTGTTGTTGAGTTATATGAGCTCTTTGTTATTTTGGATATTAATTCTTTATCATATACATCATTTGCAAATATGTTCTCCCATCCCTGTCTTTTCATTTTGTTAGTAGTTTTCTTCACTGTGCAAAAGCTTTTGAGTTTGATGTAGTACATTTCTTTATTTTTACTTTTTTTGTCCTTGCATGATGAGACATATCCATAAAAATATTGCTAAGGCTAATGCAAAAGAAGATGCTTCCTATGTTTCCTTATAGGAGTTTTGTAGTTTCAGGTGTTACATTTAAGTCTGTCATCTATTTTGAGTTTACTTTTGTATATGGTAAGGGAAGGTCATCCAGTTTTACTTTTTGTATGTAGCATGTAGCTTTCTAGTTTTCCCAGCATCATTTATTGAAGAGGGTGTTTTTCCCATTGTATATTCTTGCCTTTTGGGTCATAGATTAATTGACTATGTAAATGTAGGTTTATTTCTGGGCTCTCTATTCTGTTTCATTGGTCTATGTTTTTTTGGTGCCATTATCATACTGTTTTGATTACTGTAGATTTGTAGTACAGTTTGAAATCAGGGAACTTGATACCTCTAACTTTGTTCTTCTTTCTCAAGACCTTTTGTGTTTCCATACAAATTTTGGAATTATTTATTCTACTTCTGTAGAAAATATCATTGGAATTTTTGTAGGTTATGTATTGAATCTGTAGATTGCCTTGGGTGGTATGGTCATTTTAACAACATTAATTCTTTCAATCCATGAACACAATATATCTTTCCATGGGTTTATGTCAAAATCAATTTATTTTATCAGTGTCTTATAATTTTCTGAGTAAAAGTCTTTTACCTCTTTAGCTAGTTTTATTCTGAGGCATGTTGTTCTTTTTGATGCAATTGTAAAAGTGAACTGTTTCCTTAAATTCTCTTACTGATAGTTTGTTGTTAGTTTTTAGAAATGCCACAAATCTGTGTATATTAATTTTGTTCCTATAAATTTACTGAATTCATTTGTGCTTTTTAATAGTTTCCTAGTGGTGTCTTTAGGATTTTCTATATATGGTATCATGTCATGTCATCTGCAAAAGTCCATTTACACTTAAAGTAATTATTGATTTATATGTACTTATTGTCATTTTGTTAATTGTTAGGGGGTTGTTTTTATATTTTTTTTTGTTCCTTTCTTTTTTAGCTCTTTTCCTTTGATTTGATGACTCTCTTTAGTGTTATGTGTGGATTCCTTTCTCTTTTTTGTGTGTGCTTGTATATGTTATAGATTTCTGGTTTGTGGTTATTTTTACGTGTATATATAACAACATACACATATGTTAAGTTGATGATCTCTTTATGTTTGAACGTAATATAACAACCTTGCTCTTTTACGCCTCTCACTATTTTTAATGTTTTTGACATTATATTTCACATGTTTTTGTTTTGGGTATCACTTAACCACTTTTTCTGGATATAGAGGATTTTACTACTTTTGCTTTTTATCCTTCCTACCATCTTTATTAATGGATGTTCTACTACTTTTATTGTATATGTGCCTTTACTAATGGGATTTTTCTTTTTATATAATCTTTATATTTCTCATTGTGGTCTTTTCTGCTTAGAAACATCCTTCTGACGTATCTTGTAAAACTGGTTAAATGTTGTTGAACTCATTTAATTTTTGCCTGTCTGTGAAAATCTTGATCTCATCTTCAAAATTGAATTATAGCCTTGCCTGGTAGAGTATTCTTGTTTGTCATTTATTTCCTTTCATCACTGTGAATATATTATGCTACTTTTATTTTGGCTGCAAAGTTTCTCCTGAAATGTCACTTGATAGTCTTATGGTAGCTTCCTTGTACATAGCTAATGTTGCCGAACTTCTGTACAGTCAAAAGTCTGCGTATAACTTCGAGTTGGCTGTTTGAATCCACAGTTCTTCCATAGCCACAGTTTTTCCATATCTATGTTTCTGCATCTGTGGATTCTACCAACTGTAGTTTGTGTAGCACTGTAGTATTTACTATTGAAAAAAATCCACATGTATGTTGGTTTGTGAAGTTCAAACTCATTTTGTTCAAGGTTCAACTCTAGTTGCTTTTCCCTTGCTGCTTTTACAATTCTTTCTTTATCTTTATTTTTTGCCATTTTTCATTACAGTGTGTCATGTCTCTTTGGGTTGATCTTTTATGGACTCTCCATGATTCCTGGACCTGAATGTCTGTTTCCTTTCCCAGGTTAGAAATGCTTTCAGCTATTATTTCAACAACCAAGTTCTCTGCCTCTTTCTGTCTCTTGTCCTTCTGGGACCCCTATAATGCAAATGTCAGCATGCTTGGTGTTGTCCATAGGTTGCTTAAACTAGCCTCATTTTTTTAAACTGTTTGTCTTTTTCCTATTTAGCTTTAATGATTTCTACTAATCTGTCTTCCAGTTTGCTGATTTGTTCTTTTGTATCATCTAATCTACTATTGATTGATTCAAGTCTATTTTTTATTTCAATCATTGTATTCTTCAGCTCTGTTATTTTTCTTCTTTATATTTTCTAACTATCTGTTAAACTTCTTTCTCTGGAGTTTGTTGAGTATCTTTACTATCATTACCTTGAACTCTTTATTGAGTACATTGCTTATCTCTATGTCACTTAGTTCTTTTAGAGTTTTACCTTGTTCCTTCACTTGGAACATATTCCCCTGTTGCCTCATTTTGTCTAATTCTCTATTTTTATTTCTGTGTGTTAAGTAGTTGGGTTACATTTCTCAATCTTGAAGAATTGGCCCTGTGCTGGAGACATCCTGTGGGGAACAGCAGCACACCCTTTTCTGGTCACCAAAGTTACATGCTCTATGGGTAGCTTCTATGTGGGCTGTGTAAGCTCTGTGTTGTGGTATGTATGACTAATGTGGACACACCTGTAGGCAGGGCTGGCCCATGGCCCAGTTGTCTGTCAGGTCCTGCCTCTTGTAGAGACCATTGTTCTGTTGGTGGGGAGGCCAGGTTCTGGAGCAACTGGCTGCAGGACCTGTGTTTTCCTATAGCTGGTTCCAGCTTGCTGGTGGATTGACCTGGGTACTTGCCTGGCTGTGCACCCTGGAAAGTTTGGTACATGCTGACCAGTTGGTGGCAGGTAAGCCCCCAGATTTAATATGCTTCTTGAGAGGACTCCAAAACTTCATTTGCCAACACCAGTGTCTCATGGTAGAAGGAGCTCCCCATAATGGCTTCTGCCAGCAGAGTCTCTGTTTCCTACAGCCCTCCAGCTTTCCTGTACACAAGTCTCACTGGTCTTCAAAACCAGACATTCTGAGGGCTCATCCTCCTGCTGCAACACCCTTGGACTGGGGAGCCTGGTATGGTGCTTGGATCCCTTGCTTCTTGAAGAGAACCTCTGCAATTTTGATTAACCTCTTGTTTTTGAGTCACCTACCCGGGTGTTTGGTTCTTGACTATACCATATCTCCAGCCCTCCTACTCACCTTGTGGTTTCTTCTTTATCACTTTAGTTGTTGAAAATCTTTCCTGGTCATCTTCATGTTCTCATTGACAGTTGCTCTGTAAACAGTTGTAATTTTGTTATGCCTTTGGGAAGAAGTAAACTCTGGGTTTTCTTATTCTGTCATCTTGGGCAGCCCTCCACACAGCTCTATATTTAGATATTACTTGTTAGAAGACGGGATGACTTTCATGTGAGGGATGCAATTTTTTTGAATTCCATCAGCCTCCACATTGCCTGATAGGATGGTTTCTAATCATCTTTTTGACAGGAGTTGTCTCAGTCTGGCGTAAATTATATGTCTAAGGCCTCACACAAAAGACCAAGAACTTAAATTGCCTGTTTTTTTGTAATAGCTCTATGTATCTTGTTTATTTAAAAAATACCAGAAGACAAAAAACAAAAGTGGCAGTGATCCTCTGAAGAAAGAAGAAAACAGAAAATTAAATTCTCAGTTTTGCTCAAAATGCCATTGCCAATGGCATTTGCATTTGAAACAAGAGCACTGAAGTGCTTCTTTCATTATGCCATTTAATACAATATGGCCAAGTATGTTTTATTTTAAAGTTGTTTTCATTACTAATTCAGCATATGAAACATTACTTCCATAATATCCCAAAAGGATCTAGGAAAGCAACCCATAATCAAACACATTAATATTTCTTTACTGAAACATAAATTATCTCAATAACCATGGTAAAACATCTCTAAAAATCCTCATATCAGTTCAAATCAGACTCTATGCTGAATGAGTTTTCAATCTGTCTGAATTTTAGGATTGTGGATGAGAGATTAGAGACGTGTACAGTGAATGTTGTCCAACAATGTAAACAAATAACATTTTGGTTATTTTTTTCCTTTAGGAAAATTTTAGGAGTAACATTGTTTATGTTTCAAATTCTTATAAGGTACAAATATTAAAAAGTTTTGTGAGCTTAAAGTTTAACAAGTTATAACTGGCTTTTCTATTCCATTCTCTTATTTACAACTCTATTTCCAATGCTTACCATAGCACCTAGCTTTTGGAGGTGAAAAAATGCATCATTATTAAATGAATTCCTTTTACTCACTGATTTAGGAAGTCTATGGAATGCTCAGCTACTAACTTGACAATGTTATTCAAAAAGATACTGTTAAGGACACCCTTACTTTTTCATAGAATCATTAGATAATCAAGCATAGATTCGTGTTAAGGGAATGTACTCAATTCTGAAGAGATTTTTATGACAGCAGAAAATCACCTTACAAATAATACTCAAGAGAGTTGTTGTTGTTGACCTTTCAAATATCTGTAAATAAGATAGCTGCTGCTGTGAATTTTCTTGTAAGTTTCAGCAGAGCTGGAAACTTGTCAACTTCCCCCATTTCCCATACAACTTGACATTGAAATTGCAAGAGGCATTCAAATAACCTTTCCCAGTAGTATGGAAGTGGAACTAAGGCCACAGAGATAAGAGACTTGCACAGAAGACCAAAGTCAGAGGCCACAGTCAAACCAGAATCCAAGCCTCTTAGTCAATTCTCCCTAGCATTCAGTTTTGTTTTATGTTGCTAGAGGCAAAAAGAAATTTTAAAGAAAATCCTCTAGATGTTTCAGTCTATCTATAATTATAATAATTGCAATAAACTTACAAAAAATGAAGGCCATTTTCAAGGCATAATTAATAGAGCTTTTCTCTTTTAATGCCTTTCAGCAAATTGTTGCCTTCTTTTCTGCCACACCACTAACCATTGCCAGTAGTAAACTATTAATGTACTGTAAAATCTGTGGAGTTCTGCCTTTTATTTTTGTACCTAATCAACTCCGTGTATAATTTTGTAACCATGTGGCCCCACCCTGAATTACAGTTGCAAGCTATATGCATTAATAAGATGGAAACTACCAGGAATGAAATAAGCCATTGAAAGTGGTTAGGAAGGCCAAAGAAGGAAAACTGAAATCCTTTTGACAAGCAGTTTCTGAATCTGCTGACATTCCTTTAAAAGGCCTTTTTCATGTTGGCTCACAGAGAGGCTTTGCATAGCACACCAAGTAAAACCTATAATTGCTGCTGCAATACAAGGCACTAACAGTTTTTCATGAGACCTGGAAGGAAAATGGACAAACTTTCCTACTGCTGACATTTCAGTTTGAAGTTATGTTTTTCAAGTGTTGGATAAAAGAAACAAACACATAACTTCTTTTGGGATGTATTGCTGGTCAGTATCTACCTCTTTCATTTCCTTGAGAGCTGTGCATTGCAATGTCATAAATATTTTTAAAGATATTTTATAAATTACAAAAATGAAGTAACCTTTCTAAACACTGGATCTGTGCTACATACACTTAAGAATAGCCAGAACATAGTAAGAGGGAGAAATGTACTTTTTCTTTTGGTTACCTCATGTTTTACAATTTTGGTCAGTAAACAACATTGAAAATAATGCCATGGCCCATCTTAAAATAAAGTAATAATAATTAGAAAAGCAGTTAACAATATCATTAGTTATGTTTTTTTTATCCTTCTGATTACTATCAATAATTTCAGATAATCATAATTCATTTTTACTAAATTAGTCTACAAATTAATAATAGCACAAAATAATCTTAATAAATTATTTTGGTAGTAATTCTCTTTGTCAGTAGAATCTGGTTGTCTAGCATGTATTTGTTACTTGCAAGGACTCTGTTGAGTTATGTAGAAGGAATCACCATAGAATAGTTATTTAAGAGCTAAAACATGTTTGTGGAAAAGAAATAAATATAACTATCCTACATGAAAATGAAAAATATAGTATTGTGATGCCCCCAAACCCCACAATATGCAGTTATGTTATACATGAAATAAAGAGTTCTTTCTGTTATTTACAATAATACACTCCACCTTGGTCCAGGCCCAAGACAGACCTGCCTTATACTAAATAAATGTTTTCTTTTCTTTTTTTTTTTAGTATTAGGTGTTTTTTGTTTGTTTGTTTGTTTATACTACAGGTTCTTATTAGTCATCAATTTTATACACATCAGTGTATACATGTCAATCCCAGTCACCCAATTCACACACCACCATCTGCATCCCACCACAGTTTTCCCCCCTTGGTGTCCATACATTTGTTCTCTACATCTGTGTTTCAGCTTCTGTCCTGCAAACCAGTTCATCTGTATCATTTTTCTAGGTTCCACATACATGCGTTAATATACGATATTTGTTTTACTCTTTCTGACTTACTTCACTCTGTATGACAGTCCTTAGATCCATCACCGTATCAACAAATGACTATATTTCATTCTTTTTATGGCTGAGTAATATTCCATTGTATGTATGTACCAAATCTTCTTTATCCATTCTTTGGTTGATGGGCATTTACGTTGCTTCCATACCCTAGCTATTGGAAATAGTGCTGCAATGAACATTGGGGTGCACGAGTCTTTTTGAATTATGGTATTCTCTAGATATATGCCCAGTAGTGGGATTGCTGGATCACATGGTAATTCTATTTTTAGTTTTTTAAGGAACCGCCATACTGTTCTCCATAGTGGCTGTATCAATTTACATTCCAACCAACAGGGCAAGAGGGTTCCCTTATCTACACACCCTCTCCAGCATTTATTTTTTATATTTTTATTTTTTTGCGGTACACGGGCTTCTCACTGTTGTGGCTTCTCCCTTTGTGGAGGACAGGCTTCGGACGCGCAGGCTCAGTGGCCATGGCTCATGAGCTTAGCCACTCCGCGGTATGTGAGATCTTCCCAGACCAGGGCACAAACCTGTGTCCCCTGCATCGGCAGGCAGACTCTCAACTACTGCGCCACCAGGGAAGCCCCAGCATTTAATTTTTGTAGATTTTCTAATGATGCCTATTCTAACTGATGTCAGGTGATACCTCATTGTAGTTTTGATTTGCATTTCTCTACTAATTAGTGATGTTGGGCAGCTTTTATTGTGCTTCTTGGCTATCTGTATGTCTTCTTTGCAGAAATGTCTATTTAGGTTTTCTGCCCATTTTTGGATTGGGTTGTTTGTTTCTTTAATATTGAGCTGCATGAACTATTTATATATTTTGGAGATTAATCTTTTGTCCGTTGATTTGTTTGCAAATATTTTCTCCCATTCTGAGGGTTATCTTTTCGTCTTGATTATGGTTTCCTTTACTGTGCAAAACCTTTGAAGTTTCATTAGGTCTCATGTGTTTATTTTTGTTTTTATTTCCATTACTCTACGGGGTGGATCAAAAAAAATCTTGCTGTGATTTATGTCAAAGAGTGTTCTTCCTATGTTTTCCTTGAAGAGTTTTATACTGTCCAGTTTTACATTTAGGTCTTGAATCCATTTTGAGTTTATTTTTGTGTATGGTGTTAGGGAGTGTTCTAATTTCATTCTTTTACATGTAGCTGTCCAGTTTTCCCAGCACCATATATTGAAGAGACTGTCTTTTCTCCATTGTATATCTTTGACTCCTTTGTCATATATTAATTCACCATAGGTGTGTGGGTTTATCTCTGGGATTTCTATCTTGTTCCATTGATCTATGTTGCTGTTTTTCTGCCAGTACCATATTGTCTTGATCACTGTAGCTTTGTAGTATAGTCTGAAGTCAGGGAGTATGATTCCTCCAGCTCCGTTTTTTTCCTTCAAGACTGCTTTGGCTATTTGGGATCTTTTGTGTCTCCATAGAAATTTTAAGATGATTTGTTCTAGTTCCATAAAAAATTCCGTTGCTAATTTGATAGGAATTGCATTGAATCTGTAGATTGCTTTGGATAGTATAGTCATTTTCACAATATTCATTCTTCCAATCCAAGAACATGGTATATCTCTCCAACTGTTGGTATCATCTTTAATTTCTTTCATCAGTGTGTTATAATTTTCTGCATACAGGTCTTTTGTCTCCCCAGGTAGGTTTATTCCGAGATATTCTATACTTTTTGTTGCAATGGTAAATGGGAGTGTTTCCATAATTTCTCTTTGAGATTTTTATCAGTAATGCATAGGAATGCAAGAGATTCCTGTGCATTGATGTTGTATCCTGCAACTTTACCAAATTCATTGATTAGCTCTAGTAGTTTTCTGGTGGCAGTTTTAGGATTCTCTATGTATAATATCATGTCATCTGTGAACAGTGACAGTTTTACTTCTTCTTTTCCAATTTGTATTCCTTTTATTTCTTTTTCTTTTCTGATTGCTGTGGCTAGGACTTCCAAAACTACGTTGAATAATAGTGGTGAGATTGGACATCCTTGTCTCTTTCCTCATCTTAGAGGAAATGCTTTCAGTTTTTCACCATTGAGAATGATGTTTGCTGTGGATTTGTCATATATGGCCTTTATTATGTTGAGGTAGTTTCCCTCTATACCCACTTTACGGAGAGTTTTTATTATAAATGGGTGTTGAATTTTGTCAAAAGCTTTTTCTGCATCTATTGAGGTAATCATATGGTTTTTATTCTTCAGTTTGTTAATATGGTGTATCACATTGATTAATTTGCATATATTGAAGAATCCTTGTATCCCTGGGATAAATCCCACTTGATCATGGTGTATGATCCTTTTAATGTGTTGTTGGAGTCTGTTTGCTAGTATTTTGTTGAGGATTTTTGCATCTATATTCATTACTGATATTGGTCTGTAACTTTCTTTTTTTGTAGTATCTTTGTCTGGTTTTGGTATCAGGGTGATGGTGGCCTCATAGAATGATTTTGGGAGTGTTCCTTCCTCTGCAATTTTTTGGCATAGTTTGAGAAGGATGGGTGTTAGCTCTTATCTAAATATTTGATAGAATTACCTGTGAAACCATTTGGTCCTGGACTTTGTTTGTTGGAAGATTTTTAATCACAGTTTCAATTTCATTACTTGTGGTTGGTCTGTTCATATTTTCTGTTTCTTCCTGGTTCAGTCTTGGAAGGCTATACCTCTCTAAGAATTTGTCTATTTCTTCCAGGTTGTCCATTTTATTTTCCTAGAACTGCTTGTAGTAGTCTCTTAGGATGCTTTGTATTTCTGTGGTGTCTGTTGTAACTTCTCCTTTTTCAATTCTAATTTTATTGATTTGAATCCTCTCCCCCTTTTTCTTGATGAGTCTGGTGAATGGCTTATCAATTTTGTTTATCTTCTCAAAGTACCAGCTTTTAGTTTTATTGATCTTTGCTATTGTTTTCTTTGTTTCTATTTCATATATTTCTGCTCTGATCTTTATGATTTCTTTCCTTCTGCTAACTTTGGGATTTTTTGTTCTTCTTTCTCTAATTCCTTTAGGTGTAAGGTTAGAGTGTTTACTTGAGATTTTTCTTATTTCTTGAGGTAGGCTTGTATAGCTATAAACTTCCCTCTTAGAACTGCTTTTGCTGCATCCCATAGGTTTTGGATCACCGTATTTTCATTGTCATTTGTCTCTAGCTATTTTTTGATTTCTTCAGTGATCTCTTGGTTATTTAGTAACGTATTGTTTTGCCTCCATATTTTTGTGTTTTTTACGTTATTTCCCCCTGTAATTCATTTCTAATCTCATAGCATTGTGGTCAGAAAAGATGCTTGATATGATTTCAATTTTCTTAAATTTACTAAGGCTTGATTTGTGACCCAAGATGTGATCTATCCTAGAGAATGTTCCATGCGCACTTGAGACGAAAGTGTAATCTGCTGTTTTTGGATGGAATGTCCTATAAATATCAATTAAATCTATCTGGTCTATTGTGTCATTTAAAGCTTCTGTTTCCTTATTTATTTTCATTTTCTATGATCTGTCCATTGGTGTAAGTGAGGTGTTAAAGTATCCCACTATTATTGTGTTACTGTCAATTTCCTCTTTTATAGCTGTTAGCAGTTGACTTATGTCTTGAGGTGTTCCTAAGTTGGGTGCATATATATTTATAATCTTTATATCTTCTTCTTGGACTGATCCCATGATCATTACATAGTGTCCTTCCTTGTCTCTTGTAACATTCTTTATTTTAATGTCTATTATAGCTGATATGAGTATAGCTACTCCAGCTTTCTTTTGATTTCCATTTGCATGGAATATCTTTTTCCATCCCATCACTTTTAGTCTGTATGTGTCCCTAGGTCTGAAGTGGGTCTCTTGTAGACAGCATATATATGGGTCTTGTTTTTGTGTCCATTCAGCCAGCCAGTGTCTTTTGGTTGGAGTATTTAATCCATTCATGTTTAAAGTAATTATCTATATGTATGTTCCTTTGACCATTTTCTTAATTGTTTTGGGATGGTTTTTGTAGGTCCTTTTCTTCTCTTGTGTTTCCCACTTAGAGAAGTTCCTTTTCATTTGTTGTAGAGCTTGTTTGGTGGTGCTGAATTCTCTAAGCTTTTGCTTGTCTGTAAAACTTTTCATTTCTCCATCGAATATGAATGAGATCCTTGCTGGGTAGAGTAATCTTGGTTGTAGGTTCTTCTCTTTCATTACTTTAAGTATATCATGCCACTCCCTTCTGGCTTGTAGAGTTTCTGCTGAGAAATCAGCTGTTAACGTTATGGGAGTTCCCTTGCATGTTATTTTTCATTTTACCCTTGTTGCTTTCAATATTTTTTCTTTGTCTTTAATTATTGCCAGTTTGATTACTATGTGACTTGGCATTTTTCTCCTTGGGTTTATCCTGTGTGGGACTCACTGCACTTCCTGGACTTGGGTGGCTATTTCCTTTCCCATGGTAGGGAAATTTTCTACTATAATCTCTTCAAATACTTTCTCGGGTCGTTTCTCTCTCTCTTCTCCTTCTGGGACCACTATAATGCGAATGTTGTTGCGTTTAATGTTGTCTCAGAGGTCTCTTAGTCTGTCTTCATTTCTTTTCGTTCTTTTTTCTTTATTCTGTTCTGCAGCAGTAAATTCCGCCATTCTGTCTTCCAGGTCACTTATCCATTCTTCTGCCTCAGTTATTCTGCTATTAATTCTTTCCAGTTTAGTTTTCATTTTAGTTCTTGTATTGTTCAT
Organism: Tursiops truncatus; assembly: GCF_011762595.2. Taxonomy (NCBI): domain Eukaryota; kingdom Metazoa; phylum Chordata; class Mammalia; order Artiodactyla; family Delphinidae; genus Tursiops; species Tursiops truncatus. The sequence goes on along the minus strand of NC_047050.1, from coordinate 30,642,752 downwards.
CTCTGTTTGTTTGTTCTTTAATTATTCTAGGTCTTTGTTAAACATTTCTTGCATCTTCTCGATCTTTGCCTCCTTTCTTTTTCCGAGGTCCTGGATCATCTTCACTATCATTATTCTGAATTCTTTTTCTGGAAGGTTGCCTATCTCCATTTCATTTAGTTGTTTTTCTGGGGTTTTATCTTGTTCCTTCATCTGGTACATAGCCCTCTGCCTTTTTGTCCTGTCTATCTTTCTGTGAATGTGGTTTTTGTTCCACAGTCTGCAGGATTGTAGTTCTTCTTGCTTCTGCTCTCTGCCCTCTGATGGATGAGGCTATCACTAAATAAATGTTATGGTACTTCATATTAAAGTGAGAATTCAGTGTGGGTTTTGGACAAATTCTGATATAGTATGTAGAAAATTTTTTCTTAAATGTCTTAATTATTCATTTCAAACATAGGACATTTATTGAATCATTGAAATTGCTAGTGTAAACATGAAAATAAAAGGGAAAATGCCACTTAAGATTGTGTTTTGTGTTCGGCTGTAACCCAGACACCCTTAAAAGAAGTTATAACACTTCATTATTTGTAACCTGCGTATCCAGATAAAGCCTAAAATGATGTCTCTTCTGCTATTAAAAATGTCATTTGGGGATTATTTTAAAATCATCAATTATTTGTGTTGTTATTATCTTAACTATTTTTAACTTTTGTTTTAAATTTAATTTGTAAGAAATGCAAAGAACTACCAATATCTGGATGCAGAAAAAAAATACGGTAGTGTAAGTCAGAATTGTTTGTATTTTGAGAAGTTAAAAATGGTCGGGGGGGGGGGCTTCCCTGGTGGCACAGTGGTTGAGAGTCCGCCTGCCGATGCAAGGGACATGGGTTTGTGCCCCAGTCTGGGAGGATCCCACATGCCGCGGAGCGGCTGGGCCCGTGAGCCATGGCCGCTGAGCCTGCGTGTCTGGAGCCTGTGCTCCACAACAAGAGAGGCAAAAAAAAAAAAAAAGGTCAGGGGCTTCCCTGGTGGCACAGTTGTTGAGAGTCCGCCTGCGGATGCAGGGGACATGAATTTGTGCCCCTGTCTGGGAAGATCCCACATGCCATGGAGTGGCTGGGCCTGTGAGCCATGACTGCTGAGCCTGCGCATCCGGAGCCTGTACTCTGCAATGGGAGAGGCCACAACAGTGAGAGCCCCACATACCACAAAAAAAAAAAAAAAAGAAAGAAAGAAAAGAAAGGTGGCCAAGAAGGAGGCCAGGTATCATTCAGTGGTGAAAGTAACAGTGTTTCAATGTCCAGTCCTTGTGTTTATGAGACAGGCTGCCTCAGTGGCTCAAACTTTAAACAACTCAGTTAACAAAGTAAAGACACCAAAGACTGCCTGATGCATGAGCTAAAATGACAACTTATCTGTTTACAGTGAGAATTATAATTATCATAATGAAAAGTGTGTATTATTTATTCTCAAAAAAAGTCTGCATTATAAGCCATATTATAATCAGAAAGCTTCTTCTGAAGCAGTTGGACAATCTTAATGGTGTCCTGGAACCATCATTTTTTAATAGCTTGATACTGCCAGTGTCACTGCCAGCACATGGTTGAAATTGTAAACAGTTATGTGTTAAGATTTCAGGACACACACTCCCCTGGGTAGTATTGAAGTTCCCATGACCAAAGTCGGCCTCTTTTTACCCCCTATTCTTGACTATGTGCCGACTAAATTGCCCGTTTTCAAAACTTCCACTTATACAGGATTTCTTTAGAATATTTAGGATCTGAGACTTACATACCTTTGACATTATTCAATAGATTTGCATGCATCCCTAGCCTCCCGAAGAGATACTTGTCATCTTTTGAGTGAGTTATTGCTACATATGGCAATCTCTTTATTATAGGCTAACTTCTTATTTAACTTTCTTCGAAGTAAATTATGTGTACAAAATGTAACTTTGAAGTTACTACATTTCCAATATAAAGTTTGGAAAATATTAATGGCAAAGATCAAATTGGGAAAGAAATATAAACATATTTTTTTTACTTTAAAGAATGCTTTTATATTTCTAAAAAGCATACTTCCACCATGAGTAACTTGAGTCTCCATTTCTTGCCCAAAGCATTCATTGATATATTCCTGTGATAAATATTTATAAGGTGTCTGTCTTTGCCTGGAAGCTTCTTAGACCTGGGGGTATTGCAGTGAGCACCCCCAAATCCTTCTCCTACGATGAACTGTATTTGAGTGGAGGCGGAAACAGTGAAAAATCAAATAAATATACATAAGTGTATAAGGCATCCATAAATGCAGTGATTAAAGTGAAACACAGTAATGTAATAGAAGTTAAGGGTTGAGAAATGTGGGAGGATAGCTACTATAGTCTGGGTGGTCAAGAAGAGTCTTTTTGAAGAAGTGACGTTTTAGCTGAGGTTTCAATAGCAAAAGAAGCCAACAAGGCAAAAATATGAGGAAAGGGCATTGCAGTTAGACCTACAGCTAAATAACATTATGTTTTTGCTCAGGTTCTAAACAACAACAGCAAATTTTCTAAAAGTTGTGGTCATGGTACCTCCACCTGAGCTACCACAATTAGCATTTCAACTGACATCACCAGTAGGATTGTGGGAAGATTCCAAGTTTCTGATCAATAGTTACAGTGTTTCTGCTAAAGACTGGCTCTAGAAACATAGAGTTTAGGATTATCTCAGTAAACATTTTCCCATAGCCTTGGGCCACTATTGCATATATGAATTTATTTTATTAAAAATACAGGTGTTTTAAAAGAAATCAGGATGGGGAAAAAATCCTACCATCCATCAAGGACTATGGTAGCACTGTTCAATAAAACTTGTGATGATGAAGTGCTCTATATATATGTGCTGTTCAGTATGGCAGCCACCTGTCATATGTGGCTGTTGAGCACCTGAAATGTGACTGGTGCAACAGAGGAGCTGATTTTTGAAGTTACATTTAATTAATTTAAATGTAGATGCATTGGTTAATACATTGATTAAAAGGATATCTTAAACACAGTACATTTATAATGAATTAGTCATATAGTCATGTTGCTGCTTTTACAACTTTCTCAATTGCTTTTCCTCTAACACAGACTGAAATATAGTTTTCTCCTTTCTGTGGTTTTAGAGGTAATTGTGAAACACTCGACACAGGGAAGAATTGAATCAGAACAATATACAAGAAGCTATTAAATTGAAGAGAATTAGCCTCTGTTCCCTTATGTGTTTTGTGTTCAGTCATAATTTCCAGTGTTACTGACTAGTAAGAAATAGCAGTAACAGAAACTGGGTAAGGAATAAAAAAATCCGTAAGGATTTTCAGGGCAAAAATAGCTATTATTTGTGCTGTATCCCACCATCCAAAGAAATAGTTTAACAGGAATGAATGATAACATAGAAATATCTATATTTGCAATAGAAATATTGCAAAGTTATAGTTTATCTATATTTTTATTTGTCATTGATAATAGAAAAAATCTGATTTTTAAAATCATACAAATGGCTATTTTGTTTAACGATGATGATTTCTTGCTGTTAACCTTAAAAAAGAAAAAAAAAACATTTTGGAAGATTAATAGGAAAGAGGAAGAAAAGACTTTCCAAATTCCAAGATTTTCCAGAAAAAATATTGATTACTTTTGTAAGCCCAGCTTGGCAGATGGAATAAAATACATTTGCTTCAGTATAATATTTGGTAACTATGTTAATTTTGTATAAATAGGATCACATGAGACATATTTGAATCACTAAAACTATTTCAATATTATCCAAGACCATCTTTTTATAATTTTTATTTATGTATTTATTTTTAGTCTTCAACTTCAAGTTTGGAAATGAATGGAAAAATGCATATGTGTAAAGTTCTATTAAAAATATGATATAAACACACTTTTACTTATAACTAGTAACATACAAGTAATTTTTTAAATTTTCAAATAATTGCCCATTTTGATAATGGGTTTGAACAACAGAGAATGGTTGAGCTAAACAATATATTACCAACTCACATTATGGATAAGATAACTCACTAACTCAGTTTTCCTTTTAGAAAATAATGGTCTAAATGCAGCCTGACTCAAAAAAATTTGAGCCATAAATAACAAATATTAAGAAATATTGTATTAATGCAAAATGATTTTTATATTGTTTTTATTTAATCTTGAATAGAAAGAGTACTTATAAAATCAAGTAAAGTGATTTTCTTTAACATAATCCTTTTAAATATTAATTCATTTGCATACAATTAAAATAGCATTTGCTTCACACAATAATCAATAACCAACTTTTCAGGAATGGATGTATGGCATCAAGTGAGATTCATCTATATTTATAATGTCTATTAAAGGAATCACAATGGCAAAATTTTTTAATATCTTTATTGTAGTATAATTGCTTTAAATGGTGTGTTAGTTTCTGCTTTATAACAAAGTGAATCAGTTATACATATATATATGTTCTCATATCTCTTCCCTCTTGCATCTCCCTCCCTCCCACCCTCCCTATCCCACCCCTCTAGGCGGTCAAAAACCACCAAGTAGATCTCCCTGTGCTATGAGGCTACTTCCCACTAGCTATCTATTTTACGTTTGGTAGTGTATATATGTCCATGCCACTCTCTCACTTTGTCACAGCTTAACCATCCCCCTCCCCATATCAAGTCCATGCTCTTGTAGGTCTGTGTCTTTATTCCCGTCTTACCGCTAGGTTCTTCATGACCGTTTTTTTATTTTCTTAGATTCCATATATATGTGTTAGCATACGGTATTTGTTTTTCTCTTTCTGACTTACATCACTCTGTATGACAGATTCTAGGTCCATCCACCTCACTACCAATAACTTAATTTCGTTTCTTTTTATGGCTGAGTAATATTCCATTATATATATGTGCCACATCTTCTTTATCCATTCATCTGTTGATGGACACTTAGGTTGCTTCCATGTCCTGGCTGTTGTAAATAATGCTGCAATGAACACTGTGATACATGGCTCTTTTGAATTACGGTTTTCTCAGGATATGTGCCCAGTAGTGGGATCACTGGGTCATATGGTGGTTCGATTTTTAGTTTTTAAGGAACCTCCATACTGTTCTCCATAGTGGTTGTATCAATTTACATTCCCACCAACCGTGTTGGAGGGTTCCCTTTTCTCCACACCCTCTCCAGCATTTGTTGGTTGTAGATTTTTTGATGATGGCCATTCTGACGGGTGTGAGTTGATACCTCATTGTAGTTTTGATTTGCATTTCTCTAATGATTAATGATGTTGAGCCTTCTTTCACATGTTTGTTGGCAATCTGTATATCTTCTTTGGAAAAATGTCTATTTAGTTGTTCTGCCCATTTTTCGATCGGGTTGTTTGTTTTTATTTGCTTTGAGCTGCATGAGCTGCTTGTATATTTTGGAGATTAATCCTTTGTCAGTTGCTTCATTTGCAAAAATTTTCTCCCATTCTGAGGGTTGTCTTTTGGTCTTGTTTATGGTTTCCTTTGCTGTGCAAAAGCTTTGAAGTTTCACTAGGTCCCATTTGTTTAATTTTGTTTTTATTTCCATTTCTCTAGGAGGTGGGTCAAAAAAGATCTTGCTGTGATTTATGTCATAGAGTGTTCTGTATATGTTTTCCTCAAAGTGTTTGATAGTGCTGGCCTTACATTTAGGTCTTTAATCTATTTTGAGTTTATTTTTGTATATGGTGTTAGGGAGTGTTCTATGTACCTGTCCAGTTTTCCCAGCACCACTTACTGAAGAGGCTCTCTTTTCTCCACTATATATTCTTGCCTTCTTTATCAAAGATAAGGTGACCATATGTGCGTGGGTTTATCTCTGGGCTTTCTATTCTGTTCCATTGATCTATATTTCTGTTTTTGTGCCAGTATCATACTGTCTCGATTACTGTACTTTTGTAGTATAGTCTAAAGCCAGGGAGACTGATTCCTTTAGCTCCATTTTTCGTTCTCAAGATTGCTTTGGCTATTCGGAGTCTTTTGTGTTTCCATATAAATTGTGAAATTTTTTGTTCTAGTTCTGTGAAAAATGTCATTGGTAATTTGATAGAGATTGCATTGAATCTGTAGATTGCTTTTGGTAGTAGAGTCATTTTCACAATGTTGATTCTTCCAATCCAAGAACATGGCATATCTCTCCATTTATTTGTATCATCTTTAATTTCTTTCATCAGTGTCTTATAATTTGCTGCATACAGGTCTTTTGTCTCCTTAGGTTTATTCCTAGATATTTTATTCTTTTTGTTGCAATGATAAATGTGAGTGTTTTCTTAATTTCACTTTCAGATTTTTCATCACTAGTGCATACGAATGCCAGAGAGTTCTGTGCATTAATTTTGTATCCTGCAACTTTACCAAATTCATTGATTAGCTCTAGTAGTTTTCTGGTGGCATCTTTAGGATTCTCTGTGTATAGTATCATGTCACCTGCAAACAGTTACAGCTTTACTTCTTCTTTTCCAATTTGGATTCCTTTTATTTCTTTTTCTTCTCTGATTGCTGTGGCTAAAACTTCCAAAACTATGTTGAATAAGAGTGGTGTGAGTGGGCAACCTTTTCTTATTCCTGAACTTAGTGGGAATGGTTTCAGTTTTTCACCATTGAGGACAATGTTGGCTGTGGATTTGTCATATATGTCCTTTATTATGTTGAGGAAGGTTCCCTGTATGCCTACTTTCTGCAGGGTTTTTATCATAAATCGGTGTTGAATTTTGTCACAAGGTTTCTCTGCATCTATTGAGATGATCATATTGTTTTTCTCCTTCAATTTGTTAATATGGTGTATCACATTGATTGATTTGCATATATTGAAGAATCCTTGCATTCCTGGAATAAACCCCAGCTAATCATGGTGTATGATCCTTTTAATGTGCTGTTGGATTCTGTTTGCTAGCATTTTGTTGAGGATTTTTGCATCTATGTTCATCAGTGATATTGGCCTGTAGTTTTCTTTCTTTGTGACATCTTTTTCTGGTTTTGGTATCAGTGTGATGGTGGCCTCGTAGAATGAGTTTGGGAGTGTTCCTCCCTCTGCTATATTTTGGAAGAGTTTGAGAAAGATAGGTGTTAGCTCTTCTCTAAGTGTTTGACAGAATTCTCCTGTGAAGCCATCTGTTACTGGGCTTTTGTTTGTTGGAAGATTTTTAATCACAGTTTCAATTTTAGTGCTTGTGATTGGTCTGTTCATATTTTCTATTTCTTCCTGGTTCAGTCTTGACAGGTTGTGCATTTCTAAGAATTTATCCATTTCTTCCAGGTTGTCCATTTTATTGGCATAGAGTTGCTTGTAGTAGTCTCTCATGATCCTTTGTCTTTCTGCAGTGTCAGTTGTTACTTCTCCTTTTTAATTTCTAATTCTATTGATTTGAGTCTTCTCCCTCTTTTTCTTGATGAGTCTGGCTAATGGTGTATCAATTTTGTTTATCTTCTCAAAGAACCAGCTTTTAGTTTTATTGATCTTTGCTATCATTTCCTTCATTACTTTTTCATTAATTTCTGATCTGATCTTTATGATTTCTTTCCTTCTGCTAACTTTGGGTTTTTTTTTTTTCTTCTTTCTCTAATTGCTTTAGGTGTAAGGTTAAGTTGTTTATTTGAGATGTTTCCTGTTTCTTAAGATAAGATTGTATTGCTATAAACTTCCCTCTTAGAACTTCTTTTGCTGCATCCCATAGGTTTTGGGTCGTCGTGTCCTCATTGTCATTTGTTTCTGGGTATTTTTTGATTTCCTTTTTGATTTCTTCAGTGATCACTTCGTTATTAAGTAGTATATTGTTTAGTCTCCATGTGTTTGTATTTTTTACAGATCTTTTCCTGTAATAGATATCTAGTCTCATAGCATTGTGGTCGGAAAAGATACTTGATATGATTTCAATTTTCTTAAATTTACCAAGGCTAGATTTTCAAATTCTTTTTTAACCACACAGTACAAATCAAAAAAAAGTTGAAATGTGCTGAAATCTTGCAAAAACAATAAATGAGGAGTTATTTCTGTCTTCAGAAGACAGAGAAAAAAATTAAATTGCTCAACTAAATAAACTGGTCTTCTTTTTTCACTTTCATGTCAATTTGAATCTGCATGAAGAAATACAGGTAGGGTAACATATTCTCAATTATACTTGAACTTTCAACTATATCCCCCAACATATAAGTTGTAAATAAGTATAGCATAAATGAGCAGTTGAAATACGTGTGATTGAGCAAGGAGGAATATTCCCACCTATTTAAATGCTTTTCATAAATTACCTTTTCTTTTTTTTAACACTTGGAGACTAATTTGGGTTACTGTTTGTTATCTGCAGTATTGTTTTATTCACTTGGCATCCTCACTCTAGGATGTGTATGTTTCAATATTTAGCATTTTACTATTGATACTTTACCTGAAACAAATGTCTTCTTCTTTCCAGTCATTGCAGTAATGTGCTTGCCTCCTGAAATCCCCAATGCTTTCTTTTCTAAACCCTAGTAAGCATCTGCCCCATAGCTAGAGCACAATGCTGCACAGCTTTTGTCAGATCCTTCTAATTCTACATTTATTCTTATTTTATTTTTTCCTCATTATAGTCCTTCATCTCTATACCTGCTTTCTTATATGTTCTATTTTATTGATCTGGCATTGGATATCTCATCAAGATACTGTTTTCATCTCATATAGCATTTATGTGCAGTTGCTTCTAGAATTTTTATTTTCCTCTTGTGACCACTCCACCCTCCCTAGAGCTCATCCCCACCACAAACCACTTAAACTTCTGGTTTTCAAATCTCATTTCCCCTTCTCCAAAAATGATATGTGTTCTCTTACCCACTATTACTCTCAACCTGGTGCAGCATAGATTATTTTATACCTTCCTTTGGTATGATGTGTGTTACTTCCTTTTCTATAGTACCCCTATGAAAGGACCTATGAAAGTCTAGTCAACAACATCATCTTTCCTCACCTTCAAAGGCTTCTGAAATTCCTCTTAATTTATGAATCTTCCAACCAAGTGGAAGAGACATACCATTTGTTTTACTGAAAAATATTACCATCTTAAGCTTCTATAATTTCACAAACCATCAAATCTTATCTATCAATTTTATTTAATATTCTGTTATTAGATTCCTTCTTGCTTAGAATAATTTTCAAAAATTATTCAACCACATCAATAGTTGTCCAAGGCTCCATTATTTAACTGAAATATTAGGAAACTTAATAACTTATATTTACTTTGGAGAAGTTTCTCTCTTTTTTTTAATTCAACAGTAAGCAAATATTGCTTACTCATATAGTTTCACTTGATAGATTGTGAACCAATAGCACAAGTGCTTTACGTTTGCTAATGATTGTGATAATCTGACTTCCCTCAGAACAAATTTAGAAGTTCATTACTATTTTATTGCACATCAGGTAGTTTGTTGAGGACTTTCTTTGAGTTTAAGGAAAATCAATTACCTTTTGAACTCCCTAGTTAAGTAAATAAACCACAGCAAAACAGTAGCAACAGAAGGCATGTTTTCAAGATTATATTAGCATAAAGTAATTAGGTAAGGGTAATGAGGATTAGTCTCTCCTGTTATGGTAACAACTGCACCTGAACTCTGAACTAAGTCCCTTAACAATCTTTCACGGTTTTTTTTGCTTTGTAATTTCTTGAGAATTTTCCACTCAATCTACGCTTATCTCTTAGGAGCAAACCTCTAATTCAACATAGACCTTTAACACCTAATTTGTTGACAAGTAACTTTGTATCCCTTTAAAAGAAAAAAAAAAGTTTCCCTCCAGCATATTCCCTTCCGGGCATCTAGCCTGCTTTCCTCCCTTCCCCCTTAGGCTTCTGCCCTTGCTCAGAGATTTTGCATAGAGTCTATTGATGACTATTTCTGTCCAGGATATATTTCTTATCACTGATTGTCTGCTCTGTTTTCCACATTCTTTCAGCTCAATGAGTTTCCTCCATTTAGTATGGTTAGGACTGGGGGGAAAGAATATAACAGGTTGAAGAGGAAGCCATAAAAATAATACTCCATAGCTCTAGCTCAACCCTTGATTCTTCTGATGTCACATTATGAAACATCTCTTTCTCATGAAATATCTCTCTTTCCCCTTCTTTATATCATGACCTTGTCATGGCACCGTGGCCAATACTATACTACAGAATGCAATGGGAAAAACAGAAAGGTCACCTATAGGGAAGAAAGAGCTCTTGGGAAATAGAGGCATAGTATTAAGTGAATGTCCCTGGAGATGGTGAAGTCTGAATTGAGTCTTAAAAAAAAAAAGGGAAGGAAGGGAGGGAGGGAGGAAGGGAGAAAGCAAATGATAATGATGCTCATTTAGAACATGTAGAAACAGGCTGGCAAATGGATGATTTCCATATAGTGATCTAAGTTCTTTGGTAGATCTGGGTGCTGTATGGGCTGTAAAGAGGGACTGGGGAAGACTTTCTGTGGGGGCACTTAAGTTAAACATTGACAAACCAGGTCCCCTACATCCAGGCCAAGGAAAAGATTTGCTCATGTGTCTCTCTTTCACTATCTCTTTTTCTCTGTCTTTGAACACTTATTTAACACACAGTGCTGGGTATTATTCCAGAACTGAGAAGTGCAGTGTTTGAATAAGATAGATGAGGTGCATACTATGATGAGAGACAGGTGACCAAATAAACAAGATAATTTCAGAGAACGATAGATATTATGAAGAAAATAAAACTTGATGAGCTGATAGAAAATAATTGAGGAGACAATTTTAGATTTTGTGGTTAAAAAACTAAATTGAATAACTGCCCTCTCAATTACCTTGAGTAAAAAATAAACTACACTTTATTCAGCAGGAACATGGTTTTTATTGTAAATGAGACATCTTTCTTCAGGTCAAAAATAAAGAGATGGTAATTCTTGATAGGTGTGCTAATGACACAACTGTTTCCCAGCTCGTTATATTCACTAAATGGTAGTTCCCATTTTATAGAGATGGCAATAATAGCATTTCACACAGCCTTTGAAATTAGTTGTTTGCCTCTTTTCCCCTCTAGAATGAATGTACATTCTTAAAGAGTTCATATTTTTGGAATCCAGAACTGCTAGTTCAGTGGGAGGAATGAAATCTTTTCTTTTTTTTCAACTCAATTACATGATATGTGAATTGAAATTTAGATCACCCTGCCAATATTCATGATCCTCATAGGAGTGGAGGGAAAGCAAAATGTCATAGTACTGTGTGGTACAATCATATCTACCATTTGAGGCTCCTTTCCCTAAAGGCAGTGTATTGATTAAGCATTTTTTAGTAAACTGTTCTTTTCTTCATCACAATCATTGCAAAGTGGTTTCTGAACAAGAGTAGATGCAAAAAGAAACAGGAAAAAAATGATATAAGGACCTAAAAAGAAAACAGTGTCGACACACATCCATCTTTCATTTGCTCCTCAGATCTTTCTATTACAGGGCTTAACTACACTTCATATAGAAATACTTCATAACCATTCATCATTTGCATATATAAATGGAATAAAAACAAATATTTATGTTATTACATTATGTATGGATAATTATTAATTTTCAGTTGTAAAAATTAGTATTCTTTTTGTTAAGATTTTATAAATACTAATTAACAAGTGATCCATATCTGACATATCACTAAACCTTTTAGTGTGTAGATTTTTCAATATAAGTTGATTGAAAAAAAATTTTTTTTTACAGTTGGAGACTATAAAAAGTATCACATAAATTTAGCACATATGGTAAACAAATTATTCTGAAAATACCAATTCTCCTTTCATTTGAAACAAAAATATACATGTTATTTCTTAAAATAATTTACATTTCTAAATCCAGATGGTAACTATAATAGATTCTTTCTTGAAAATAGTTAAAGATATTAAGGGAGATTCCAGCATTGTGACTTTTGAAATTGATTTAGAAGAATCACTTGTTAATATCTTACTTCCTTCCTCCATTATAGTGAGTCTGTGTTTTAAGCATTTTTCAAAAACTACAGACAATATCCAGGCCTATTTGACCTGTTGAGATGTACTGCTGTATCATTTCTCCTGGAATGACATTTGGTTAATCTTTGATTGATGAGCCCTGAAAATTGTGCCTGCAAAATCATTGCAGACATTCATGACTGTCTTGATGAGAAAGTATCTTTTAATGGTTACTTTCAACAGGTTTTCTCCTAAGGTTTATATATCTAAAGCCAGTTTGTGTCAGCTCTTGTGATAAAATAATGAAAGCTTCCCAGAATGGTATTACCTTTACTAGATACATCTTTTAAGCATCCTTTCATAGTTTTTTTTTTTTCTCTAAGTTATAATTTTACTTTTTCTTTTCCAATGTTGAAAAAGAAATATAGCTAATTATATGTAAATGGTCTTTCTCTCTTTAAATATACCAGTACCTTTCACAATTCACAATTTATTTATTTATTTATTTGACTGCGCTGGGTCTTTGTTGGCAGCATGCGGGATCTTCATTGCCGCATGCGGGATCTTCAAAATTACAGAAAAGTTGGAAGAATGAGCATATGCACATCTAATATATAGATTTAAGAACGGTTAGTGTTGGCCTCTATTTTCTTTACATATGTATGTGTGCATGTGCAAAACACATGCCCAAGCGTTTGGTGAAACATTTGAAAGAAAGTTGTGGATATTATGAAACTTCACTTCCAAATAGAGGATCCGGTGACTATCCATGCATTGCATATGGTTGTTATGTCTATTTAGGTCTTTTAACTGATTATTCTCTACAGCTTTTTTTCTCCCTGCCTTTTTTTTTCTTCTTCTTTCTTGCTGAGACTAGGCCAGTTCTCTTATATACCATCTCACATTCTGAAATGTGTTTGACTGTTTAAGTGTCATTTAACTTATTCCTTTTTCCTATAAACTGGAAGAAGTTAAGCCTAAAGGCTCAATGAAATTCTACTTTAAACATGTTTGGCTTCTACATGGTTGTACTTCATAGATGATCCTGTGGCATTCAAATGTCTAGGTATTCTATGTTTTATCACGTTAGGTGGTGTATAATATCAAGTTACTATGACTGATGCAAAGCTTGATCACTTGGTTAAGGTGGCAACATTCATATCTCTGCATCATAAAGGTTTACTTTTGATATTAAAATTAGCATAAACACACACATGTACACTCAAGTGCATGTAAAATTTTGAGCAGGTCAGTGGAGTGTATCAATCTTAAGTGTCTAGTCTTGATATTGTATTTTTGTTATGAAAGAGGTATCACTGGAGGAAACGGGAGAGAGTGTAAGGAATCTCTGTTTTTTCTTAAAACTATAATATGATTCTATAGTTACTTCAATATAAAAAGATTTTTTTAAAACTTGTAGGTAATTTATGTGTTGGATTTAGTAATATATATTACTAAAAATGAGTAGATTTAGCCTAATAGTTGTTATTCATTAATATGAATTGTATTCCAGTAGGCTCAGTAATTATGCACATGATTGAGAGATATAGGATCTAGCATATGGTATGATTAAACAATGTTTGACCACTAAATTTTATAAGAAATTCTGATCATTTGCTTTTACTCCGTGCATTTGAAGAATGTGTAAGACAATGAGTCAGTCCAAATGGGGAAAGTGTTAGCACCAAAGCATATTTTTTCTTTTAACTGCAAACATGGCCATCGGTAATCTTGTCTTCAAATTTCCCTTTTATTCCTCTTGACCTTTCAAAACAGCAGTGGCCTGGGACAGATGCTCTCTTAGGAGGCATCTCTAAGGATGTTTCTCTTAGACTTAGAAGTCCTTGCTGGCTCCATTTCCTGCCCAGATTTATGTAGCTACCCATGCACTGCTGGCTCCTTAACTCCAGTTACCTGTGAGATCACTTGATGATTCTGGCTTCCAAGGGTGGTTCCAGGGTGGAACTGGGGGTCTCAGAGGTGTCGTTCTGCCTTAGAAGCAGTAGAAACAAATACAGGCCTACCACAGAGTAGAAGGCCAACATTTCTTCCTCTAATTTTAAGCATTCATTCAGACTGCTTTCCCCCTTATTATGCATATAGCTGCCATGATTTGGGCTTTCTTCCACTATTATTACATGTCTGATTTTGCTTTCTTAAGAACCAGATTAATTTTGAACACCAGATTCCCCAGACACTCTCCAAGCCATATATTAAGTCCTCAAAAAAAAGAAAATATATGATTGCTTATAAATAAATCTGTATTATAGTCATAAATATTTTTCTAATTTTTTTCATAACTGGTGAGTTCCCTTGATTTGATTAGAATGTCATTTTAATAAATAGTTTGGCACCCATATTAATCAGTTACCTTGATTTAAGCAATCGGGTATATTTGTTATCCAACACATGTGGTTTGATTAAAAAAAGATCAAGAGGTATGTCCATTAAATATGTTTAGGGCTCCTACACTTTGCAAGACACAGTGCTCAAAGCTGGTAATTCAGTATCCCTGCCAACCCACTGTTCTGGGGCACATAACACAGTGGAACAGTGGGAAGACTTCAAGACACAAAAATAATTATATAGTAACTGACTGGGTAAGTACTATAAAATTACAGACTACTGTGAAATAGTATAGTAGAGTCACCTAATTTCAATCAAGGAACAGCTAAGGCCTTTTTGTGGAAAGGATATTTTAGCTGAGAACTAATAGATGATTCACAATCAGTGAAAAGTATGAGGAAGGGAAAGAACATTCAAAGTGCAGCAAACTGCATAGGAGAAGTCTTGAGGAAGGAAAAAGCTTGACTCTATTGAGAAACCAGAAGGAAGCCCATGTGACTGGAACACCATGAACACAGAAGAACCCCGTAAGGGGCTGCACAGGGGCTGGGGCCAGGGCTGAGTTTGAATTCTGCTTCAGATGCAGTAGGAGGCAAACCAGTGGCTTTCAGTTGGCATTGCAGTCATCTGAGTGAAATGCAGTGGCAGCCTGAGTAGGATGGTGACAGTGATGATGATGAAAAATCAAGAGATTTGAGATGCTATTTTAGAAGTGGGAAGGACTAGAGGAAGCCTGAGGTGGCACAGCAGGAGGGGGCTGTGAGAACAGTGAATGCCTTCTGGAAACGTTCATATTGAGACATGTGAGACATTCATAGATTTACAACAAGTTGTTGGTTAAATAAACAAATATTATATCTTAGAAGAGAAGTAAAAGTAAGTCATTTCTACTAATTGTTTTTTTATAAAGAGGCCTGAAGACAGCATCCTCTACTGCAAGTACATCAGTAACATCATCATCTTCATATGCAGACAGCAGGAGGACACCTTTTCTGTACAGTTGTCTGTGAACAACGTGCAGATTAGATTATAAACCAGAATTTTAAAGGGAACAGAAGAAAAGCAAACTGTATTTCTCTTGAATGTTACTTTTTGTGATATATACCATGGATTTGTTATCTTTGTGAAAAAAATGGTCTGTCTGGATCCCATACTACATGGAAAGAAAAATCTATGTATAAGCTCCAAAGTGTTCATATCTGAAGTGAAATATTGGTGTTTAAGTAGGAATTCCTATTTGGTAATTTTTAAGCACGATGCTTTATCACAAGTTGACTTTGCAAATGTGCTAGCTGTGATTATTTTTAGTGTATCCTATCCCTTCCCACCCTTTCTATAAGAGCTGTAGCCAAAAAGAGGTCAGAGGCAAGATATAAACAATATTTTTAGGGGGCTGTAGAGGTGATTCCTCATTCTTTCCTTTACATCATAGGCCAAAACAAAACACACATTGTTTGGAAAGGTGAAAACATTTTTTTTTCATCCACCCATGGTTCAAAGTCCTTTATATATCATACCCTTGCAGAAAATGAAATATGTACTAATCATCTTTCTATTCATAGCACTTTTGTGTTCTTGTGACTCCCATATAGCTTTTGGCTTCTAAAAAAAATCACTTACTTTAACTTTGCCCTTTCCTCCCTAACTTTTGTTTTCTTTCAATAAATACTTACTGAGCTTCTACTGTGTGCAAGGCATTTTCCTGGAAATAGGAAGCCATAAGAAAACAAAAGACAGACCCATTTGCCATCATTGAGCTGCTGTTCCAGTGGAGAGAGAATGAACAAAAAATAAGTAAAACATGTATTGTGTAAAACAATGGTATATGTAATCAATAATGAAAAAGCAGAAGAGGGGAGAGAGTAAAAGCAAGTATGGGTGGGTGGAGTGAAGGGCTTCAATTTTAGATAAGGTGGTCAGAGAAAGTTTAATTTGGAAGGATAATTTGCACTGAGACCTCAATATTATTTTAAATATCCTCTCTCTGCAAATTAGTCACAAGCACTTTTTCTGAAGTAGCCATCTATTGTGACTGTGGTATGTGTTTACATCATCTGTGACAGAATACTTACTAAATTATTTGTACCATTGAATGCTGCTAAACAGAGGAGTTTTGAATAAATTGAATAGAATCACAACCAGAGCAACTACAATTTATATGACTCTCTGCCAAGGCTACTATCAATGAGAAATAATCATGAATTCATCTATGCTTCCGCATTACCTTGAGAAGATTTGCAAATTAACTCTGCTTATCTTGAGGGAGTAATTTCATTTCTTACATCATTAGTGGCATTTTGGGATTGTACTTCTATCTTCTGACTGCAGCCTATTTGTTCCAAAGAGCCACTGGCCCTGTCTCAGTATGGGGGAGATTCTAGCAATGTGAAGTGTTTCTCTGAGAAAAATTGGAATATATTTCCAGGGTTTTCATCCAATTTCTTCCTATTCTTCATCTTAAAGAGCTTTTTGTTTAATTGTTCCATAAATAATCATGGTCACTTATTTCTTTGTCAGAATCCAGTAGGTTTTTAGCCATTTTTATTTATTTTAGGATATATATTACAATAATTTAAAAATTTTTTATGTGGAGATTGGAATGACTTTAACACCCAGTTAAAAACCCCTGTTGCAGCTAGACCAAGATGCTGTTTTTGTTTTAAATTATCAGCATATCATCTGCTGACATTAAAGTTTGGATCTTAATGCCCATACATATTTTCTTAGATCAATCTTTTCATGAAATAACTTTGTAATTTAAAATCAGCTTAATGTATCTCCTGCACGTGGATCAAAACATTTATTAATTCAGGATACCTGGTACTGTGGAAATTATCAACATAAGGTTAATAACATAAGGAGATGTTGTGGGAAGGAGATGCATGTCTAGAGCCAAAATATGATTAAAATTTGAAGAAGAAATAAGGAACAAGACAAAATTGTAAACAGAACTATAAACAGGAAAACCAGGGTACCTAGTTTCAATATAATTTTAACAATAACCACCAAGAGTTTTAATGTTACCATGTGCCAGATCCTCAGAAAGTCCTTTACATTTAATATAGTAATCATACTATGAGTCAGTTACTGGTAATAACTCAGTAACTAGCACCTCAACCAAGGTGACACAGTTATCAAGGAACAGAACAAGAATAGAATGTAAGCTCAGTCATTAATTAAGCTACTTCCTCCTTTTTTTTTTTTTATTTTTTTTATTCAGTAGTCAGCACTTCCTCTGACCACAGCCGGGAAATGTTCTCTCTGATTTTTTAAAAATTAATTTATTTACTTATTTATTTTGGGCTGTGTTGGGTCTTCATTTCTGTGCGAGGACTTTCTCTAGTTGTGGCAAGTGGGGGCCACTCTTCATCGCAGTGCGCAGGCCTCTCACTATCGCGGCCTCTCTTGTTGCAGAGCGCAGGCTCCAGACGCGCAGGCTCAGTAGTTGTGGCTCACGGGCTTGGTTGCTCCGCGGCATGTAGGATCCTCCCAGACCAGGGCTCGAACTCGTGTCCCCTGCATTAGCAGGCAGATTCTCAACCACTGCGCCACCAGGGAAGCCCCCTACTTCCTCCTTTATCTATAAATAGCAAAATAAGTAGAGAAGACAGCCCATTATAACTAGAGCAATTATTCAAAGATTATTAAGACAATTTTAATATTTGGGATTCATTTAGATAGGAAGAAATCTCCTTTTTATCATATCACCTGAAATCCAAGAATCCTTAGTAGACTGTGTGTGTGTGCATGAATGAATATATGAATAACTGACAAATTCTAGGAAATCTACTCAGGCTAAACTATTCTTAGCCAAAAGCTTGGGAAAGCTCTATAATAAATCACTTGCTAATACCTAAGCTGGGGGAAGAGAGCAGAGGACAATTGAAATGGAAGTATTTTTGTGATATGCACTTATCTAAATAGTACAAATATATAACTTGCAAGTAAAACTCTGCTTGCAAATACTGAAATAAAATGTAATAGTAAATTTTAATTTACTGGAAACTAATTTTTTTAAATATACCTAGTTTTTTCTAATATTAAAGCACTTTGGATAATTTCTAAATTATTCCAAAATTTTCAATAGAAAACAATTTAATGTCATCAGATATACATTTTGGGGAAAGAGTTTTTGCCCTTAGTGAGAATTTATGGTGAAAACTATTGTGTGTAGTCTAATTATTAAGTCAACAATATTTATAAATACCTGCTATGTAGCAAGTCATATATATTATTCACTAGAGATAAGAGTAAACACATTTAATATAAAACGGCCTGTGCTATGACTGAGTGAAGTACAGGTTATTATAAGAGCGAATAGGAGAGGCAATTGACCCAGATTGGAATCCACTCTGCTGATCTTCCTTCAAGTTTACTTTGTTCATTTAAGGTGACAATATAATTTATCATCCAACCCAGGACACATTTGAAGGTGAAAAAGGACTCTACTTATAATTACATGGGAAAGTAGGTGTAACATGGGCATACCAGGAGGCATGGCCTCCCTATTTCATCCCAACACTTCAGGTGGAGATCTTGCACATGTCTGTAAATGCAAAGGTGCATGTGTTCATATGCTGCTCTTATATTTTGGAAAGCTCACTTAATCCACAAATCTGGCAGGAACTTGTCTGTGCTACCTCTGTTTTTCAATCTAGAAAGCCCTGGAGATAATGTAAACTGCCAAGATTATGTATTTTTACATTATCTTTTTAACCACAATGTATGGATTAGACATTGGGTAGTTTACTACAGAACGTTTGTGATCATTCTGGGCAAGGTAGCTGTTTCTTTGACTGTTTTGATACAGGCCAGTGATAACAGCACTAGCTTAGCTGTGAAAGCATTAAACCATCACACAGGGAAATTCCCCAAGGTCTCACCTTTGTTGAAAGATGCTTGTGTTTGGTTTGTAGGACCAGTGGTTTTGGCGAGTAAGAAACAACAGGGTGATGGATGGATACCCTATGCAAATTACTTACTTCTGGCGGGGCTTGCCTCCTAGTATCGATGCAGTTTATGAAAACAGTGATGGGAATTTTGTCTTCTTTAAAGGTAAGGAATGTTTCCCATGTCTTGCTCTGCTGTATCTTGGTCATTTTGCCCAGGGCCTTGCTGCAGATATAGAGATGAATAAGTAAAGACTGTTGAGTGAGGTTAGGTAGCTAATTCATTTTATAAAATGAACCACATATGGTGGCTACAAATATAAATGAAGTAAAATCAAAGATAATTTTTAATTCTCTAAGTTATATTTTCTCATTTGGTATCCTCATTTGTAAGTCAAATTTAGGAGGCATTGTGATCGCTTAGAATTTTTAGATTTGACTAAAAGCACCAGAAAAATAAATACACAAATAAGTGAATGAATGAATGAATTAAAAGTCATTTTTCTATTAACTAAGGGATTTGGGTTTTCTTTTTTTAAGAGCATTTGGAGCTGCTTGCTGTTTTTATGCAATGAAATCCATTTCACTTTTTATTTTCATATATAATCTCTTAAACTTTACTTGATTTAGTCAGTTTATGTTAAATAGTTTTCAATAAACTAAGAAATTGCTCATAAAGACAAGGAAAACTTATGAGTAGAAAAAATTCACCCAATCATTTTACCCAATAAAATTTATTATTTGTTCTTTATCTGAGTGACAAAATTCAATTGCACAAATACTAATGTCTAACATGCAAAAGTGAAATTATCTGGTAAAGTGAACTTAAGTCAAGTGACTGGTACTCCATCTTCTAAACTTACTAATATTCAAAACAATAAATCTTAAGTCTATTGGGGGGAAAGGGAACACAGACTGACTGAGTTGTAGGACTGAGAAAATTGTGAAGAGAACATGATCGGAGGAAAACTAGAGTGAAGAATGAATATGATTGAATGGATTGGCCAAGAGCCTACAGGTCTGAGAATAAGCTCAAATAAGGATTGAGATTGAGGGAAAAGAAAAGGATCTTAACCAAAAAGAAAAAAGCAATTATTCTCAGGATCAAACTAGAAGAATTCATAGCAGTGATGAGAGTAATGAAAACACAGGGTTTGAGAGACACTTGTGATATTTTAAGTGAAGTCCAAACAACACATGTAAAGTGAAAGTGTATACTCAGAATTTATCTTTACAAATTATAACTTGAGAAAGAGGGGTATAGTACATTAATTATAAGAACATGATGATCCTGCATTCATTCTGCCAATTTTGAGCACTTGCTAGCTGTAAGAACTGAACAGCTACTCAGTTCCCTTTGCCTCGGTTTCTCCACCTGGAAAATGGGATTAGTAGTGCTTGCCATTTTAGGATTAAAGACTAAATTAATGACTACATGTGAAGTGCTTGGTACATGCGAGCTCTCAATAAATGCCAACTATTACTGCTGCTGGTGTGATTACTATTAATATTCCTGCCCTCCTGCTATCTATAATAAGTGTATAAAGGAAGTAACCAAAAAAAAAAGCAATTATTCTCAGGATCAAGCTAGAAGAATTCATAGTAGTGAGAAGAGTAATGAAAACACAGGGTTTGAGAGACTCGTGATATTTAAGTGAAGCCCAAACCATCCATGTACTGTATCATTGTGGAAATGTACATGTACTGTACCATTGTGGACAAAGAAAGGATACATCGAAATGTTCTGAATCTTACGGGCATGATATTTGGAGAAAAATTACCCTCCCATACACTCTTCTTTGGTCCTGTGCTCGGTAGCAGCAGAAAAAAGTGAAGAATAAACCCTAGGCAGCCTATGGCTTGAGGGCTGTCCCATGGGGTCCTGTCTCATCACAGGATGAATAGTGCACTCTGACAAAACTGCCTGAGGAGAAACTGCCACAGTCATAAATCAGTGTTCCTACAGTTCTTTATTGCCTCAGGGCCTTCTCACTTTTTTCATGTTGTCTCTCCTCACTCACTCGCTCTGGAATGGCTAGCTCCATTTCATCTTTAAACAGCTGGCATAAAAGGGACCTCCACAGAGTGCCCTCCCTGCCCACTCCATTTAAAGCAGTATCTTCCAACTTGCACAGCTCTTGTAAAAAACTGAAATTATCTACAGCATTCAAATGTAAATTTCATGAGAGATGGAGCTTGTTTATATTTTCTTGTACACCACTTTATTTTCAGTTCCCAGAACAGTGTTGGGTACATAGTAGGTGCTTAACAAACATTTTAATGAAAACAATATGGTTAAATATTAATTTGACTCAATAAGGTATTTCTTATGTCATCATGCTAACAGGAACAACTCTGTCTCTTGTCACATATATATTAAACTTTAAGAAAGTTTAGCTTGTTAGTGGTGTCATCATTTTTTTTTTCATTCTTTCTTTTTTTTTTTTTTGCTGTACGTAGGCCTCTCACTGTTGTGGCCTCTCCCATTGCGGAGCACAGGCTCTGGACGCGCAGGCTCAGCAGCCATGGCTCATGGGCCCAACCGCTCCGCAGCATGTGGGATCTTCCCCAACTGGGGAACGAAACTGTGTCCCCTGCATCAGCAGGCGGACTCTCAACCACGGAGCCACCAGGGAAGCCCAGTGGCGTCTTCTTGATATATTGTCTGTATCAGGAAATGTCTAATCTTAGAACTTTGTCACTCCAAGGACCCTGCTGTGATGTTTCCTTCCTTCAGTTTACTCTCCACATTACCTTCAAATAAACCTTCTCAAAACCCAGCTATGAACATCAGCTCCCTTATTCCAAACATCATTGATTATGCAGAGGGAGCCGTAAGCTCTGGTTGTTTCCAATAAGACCACTCCCTTCCCTGGTATCTATCTCATTATTGGCAGGAGAGTTAAGAGTCCTAGAACCCTGAGATTTGGGTGACACACCACTCCCTTTCCTACCCTTCTCACAATAGTCACAATCAAAATGAGTGTCTCAGCTTGCCACCATCTCTTTATGGCCTTTATCACCTTAAAGTCTAGATAATCAGATTAACTCTCACACCAAGACCATCATCCCCATCTTGCTCTATGGACCTTGAGACCACCTCATCTCTAGCAGTCCAATTTCCCTCCCTGTTTAATTTTCTACATATCATCCAGCAAACTATGTTTCACTTATTTATTGCTCATCTGTATCCCTCTCAATAGAATATCAGTTCATAAGGTCAAGGTTTTCTCTAGTTTTTTTTTTTTTCTTTTAAATACTGTTGTACTGACAAAGGAGTAATCTCCAAAATATACAAGCAGTTCATGCAGCTCAATATCAAAAAAACAAACAACCCAATCCAAAAATGGGCAGAAGACCTAAATAGACATTTCTCCAAAGAAGATATACAGATTGCCAACGAACACATGAAAGGATACTCAACATCATTAATCATTAGAGAAATGCAAATCAAAACTACAATGAGGTATCAACTCACACCCGTCAGAATGGCCATCATCAGAAAACCTACAAAAAATAAATGTTGGAGAGGGTGTGGAGTAAAGGGAACCCTCTTGCCCTGTTGGTGGGAATGTAAATTGATACAGCCACTATGGAGAACAGTGTGGAGGTTCCTTAAAAAACTAAAAATAGAACTACCATATGACCCAGCAATGCCGCTACTGGGCATATACCCTGAGAAAACCATAATTCATAAAGAGTAATGTACCATAATATTCAAAGTAGCACTATTTACAGTAGCCAGGACATGGAAGCAACCTAAGTGTCCATCAAGAGATGAATGGATAAAGAAGATGTGGCATATATATACAATGGAATATTAGTCAGCCATAAAAAAAAATGAAATTGAGTTATTTGTAGTGAGGTGGATGGACTTAGAGACTGTCATACAGAGTGAGGTAAGTCAGAAAGAGAAAAACAAATACCATAGGCTAACACATATATATGGATTCTAAAAAAAAGAAAATGGTTCAGAAGAACCTAGGGGTAGGACAGGAATAAAGTACAGACATAGAGAATGGACTTGAGGACACGGGGAGGGGGAAGGGTAAGCTGGGACGAAGTTAGAGAATGGCATGGATATATATACACTACCAAATGTAAAATAGATAGCTAGTGGGAAGCAGCCACATAGCACAGGGAGATCAGCTCAGTGCTTTGTGTCCAACTAGAGGGGTAGGATAGGGAGGGTGGGAGGGAGGCACAAGAGGGAGAAGATATGGGGATATATGCATAGCTGATTCACTTTGTTATACAGTAGAAATTAACACACCATTGTAAAGCAATTTTACTACAATAAAGATGTTAAAAAATAAACAAACAAGTAAACAAATAAATAAATAACGAGCAAAGGAGGTATACAATTATAGCATATAGAGAGCTTTAGAATAAACCTTATTCTGAGTACATATTAAGTGTCACTAAACATCTGTCAACTGACGGGCAGGGAAAACAAGCCTCTTAAACTACAAAATAAACATTTTCTAAGTAAAAAATAAATAAATAAATAAATAAATAAATAAATAAATAAATAAATAAATACTGTTGTATCCCCAAGATCTTAAACCAGGAGTTGACAAACTTTTTCTGTAATGACCAGATAGGAAATATTTTAGCCTTTGAAGCCCATACCATCTCTATTACATATCTTTTTTTTTTTTAACCTTCAAAAATGTAAAAACTCTTCTTAGATCATGGGCTGTATAAAAACAGGTCGTTTGTCCTAGTTTGCTGAACTCTGTTTTAAGCAATAACTGGAATGTAGTAAACACTAAACAAATAATTATTGAATGAATGAAGAATAAAATTCAAGTCCCAATCTGTGTTTGTATTCACAGCTCTATACACATTGGTTTCAGCCTATACCAGCCATCCTGGATAACTGTTACTAATGTGTTTAAGCATTATTCTTCTCCAAGTTGTTCTTTTCTTTGGCCCTCTTTCCCTGTTTTTCTTTCTCCTTTATGTTTTTCTCTTCTAATCTGTACTATACAGCAGTACTTGTACTTAACTAGTTTAGCCTTTTATTCCTTCTGTTTACCTGATGCCCATGTTGGTACACAAAGTTATTTAATCATATATTTCCTAAATGTACTTAGTATTAGCCTTGCTTTCATCTTACATAAGAATTTGAAGGTGTGGATTTGAATATAACCATAAACTAATATTATAATTTTAGTTATAAAATATAAATACTGTCTTAGTAATATAAATAAAGCATATGTTATATTCAAGTGAACTTTAATAAATATCTTAAGAATAGGAAGCTGCTAGATACAATTAAAACTTCATATTTTGGTATAATGTGTATAATTTTTGAACTTTGGGCAAAATTGTATGTGTTTGTATGTCATATGCAGTGGGAGTTGCCAGTACACAATTATAAAAACATATATTGCTTGCCTTCTATAGATGTGATCAGTTTTATATTCTTAATAGAATTTTATTGAGTTTTGTTATGTAAAAATATAGTATAAGGGTGGGCTCTGCTTCCAGCCAAGATGTAATAATAGGGATCAGATTTATCCTTCCACCTAAAACCACCAAAAATTGGACAAAGTATATAAAGTGATGATTTTCACGACATTGAACATCAAGAAATAAAGGCAGTGAATCTTGAGAGTTAAAAACAAAGAGAAATAAGCCCAGAAACCGCCCCAGTTTCCTGTCTTGAAAGAATTTCCAGGCTGTGGCCCAACATACAGAAATCCAAGCAAAGCTCAGAAGATTCTCTCAGTTGAGGAGATAGAGCTGAGAGTCAAGTGAGAATAAGGTGGCTATAGTTCACAAGACAAAGTAATGCAGAGGAAAGAGCTGAACAGAGTGAAGACCTAGAGATTATCAAAGAAAACTCCTAAGGGATGGGAGAGAGAATTGGTCAGCATATGTGTGTAAGGATGCAACTGAAGTCTGGAGAAAGAATCTTGTGATAGATATAAAAGAAGCAATGCCTGACCCTCACATAGGGCTAACAGTATTTGTTCCTACCAGTCACGTGTTGTCCATGGGCACTGGATAGAATACTGAGAAGAGTCTTGCCTCAGTAGTGGGGAATAATTATCCCAGAAGGAGCACTATTTCAGTCCTACCTAACAAATCTTAAAACACCTGAAGTAATCAAATTGTTTCTAAGTAACAGTCCTAGAACAAAGCTCAAGAATAATTATAGGGATATAAAAATATTCACCCAACCAGGCAAAATTCACAATGTCTGACTTTCCCCATAAGATCAGGAACAAGACAGGGGTGTTCATGCTTATCAATTCAATTCAACATTTTACTGGAGGTTTTACCTAGTGTAATAAACATAAAGTAAAACTGTCAAAATGTTCACAGACAACATGACTGTCTATGTAGAAAATTGGATGCCATCAACCAATTATCTATAATTGATCAGTGAGTTTAGCAAAATTTCAAGATATAAGACCATAATACAAAAAATTAATTGTATTTCTATATGTTTTCAAGACTGTGAAGGGTCTAAGACTTTACCCTATTTGTAAGCTAGCAAGTTAGCCTGCCACACTTTCATGAATGTTGGCAGAAGACATGAGATTCCTGACTCAGAGAAAAAGAAAGACTCAAAAGCAGTAGCCATTTGTATGAGTTCCCTGAGCCCCAGTTCTCAAAGGGTGACATGAACTGGGCCTGTTAACGCCTATACTTGTAATCAGTTACGTGCAGGAGAGGAGCCACAAGCTTAGAGAAACTAAATTTTTTTTTAACATCTTTATTGGACTATAATTGCTTTACAATGTTGTGTTAGTTTCTGATGAATAACAAAGTGAATCAGCTATATGTATACATATATCCCCATAACCCCTCCCTCTTGTGTCTCCCTCCCACCCTCCCTATCCCACCCCTCTAGGTAGTCACAAAGTACTGAGCTGATCTCCCTGTGCTATGTGGCTGCTTCCCACTAGCTATCTATTTTACATTTGGTAGAGTATATACGTCAATGCCACTCTCTCCCTTCCTCAATAAGCAGTAAGCTGCTTAACCTTTCCCCAGAGGAGGTCTTTTATTTATTTAATTGAAGAGTAAACAAACCCTCCCTTTATTGTGGAGGGAGATGCTTTCTCTATAACCCAAGATTGTTGATATACAAACATCTTTGGAAATAAAGTCCAAAAGAAAGACATTATCAGTGCCTCTGCTCATGAGACATGCTGAGAAGCAAGTGACGTAGGGATAATTTTCTCCCGTCACATACTAGCAAAGAATAATCAATAATTGAAATTAAAAAAAAAAATAAAATGACATCAAAAATATCAAATATTTAGGGATCAATCCAAATAAAATGTGTATGACCTAGACACTGAAAACTACAAAAATTTGCTAAATGAAAGTGAAGAAGACAAAGGGACAAATATGCCTTATTCATGGCTTCAAGAACTTGATATTATTACAACGTCAATTCCTGCCTAATTTATCTATAGATTCAGTACAATCCCAATAAAAATCTCAGCAGGCTTTTTGGTAGTTATTGTTAAGCTGATTCTAAAATTCATATGCAAATTCAAAAGACCTAGTATAGACAAAACCTGTTTGAAAACACTACTTGATTTCAAGTCTTATTTATTTATTTTTTTTGGCCTTGCCATGCAGCTTGTGGGATCTTAGTTCCCCCACCAGGGATCAAACCTGGACCCCCTGCAGTGGGAGCTTGGATTCCTAACCACTGGACCACCAGGGAATTACCTCAGTTCTTATTTTAAAGCTACATTAATCAAGACAGTGTGTCATTGGTGTAAAGATAGAAAAACTAGATCAGTGAAACAAAATAGAGAGTCCAGAAATAGACTAAAAATATATATGAACAAGTAATTTCTGACAATAATACAGAGAAAATTTAGTGGAGAAAAGATAATTTTTCAACAAATGGTACTGAGAACATAGGATGTTCATATGCAAAAAAATAAATTCTAATCCACACCTTGTACCATATATAAAAATGAATTCTAAGTGGTCCGAAACTAAATGTAAGACATATAACTGTAAAACAACTAGAAAAAATTAGGATAAAAGTATATGTGACTATGGCTTAAACCAAAATTTCTTATATTTAATGCCAAAATCACAATTCATAAAAGAAAATGGTAAGTTGGACATCAAAATTTTTTAAATTTACTCTTCAAAGACACTAAGAGAATAAAAAGACATTCCATTAACTAAGAGAAAATATTTGCAAACACATATATGAAAAAGGATTTGTATCCAGAATATGTAAAGAATTCTCAAAACTCAATAAAAAGAAAGCAAGCAGCTCAAAAATAAGCAAAGGGTTTGAACAGAAACTTCAACAAGGATAATGTACAGATGCCATGTAAGCACATGAAAAGATACTAAGCAATATTAGTTATTAGGGAAATGTAAATTAAAACCACTATAAGATGCATATTTGTTACAGTGGCTAAATTTAAAAAGACAGACCATGCCAAAGCAACCATGCCAAGCTGACAATTTCTTTAAAAGTTAAACATACAGACACCATTGCACTCAGACATTTTCCCAAGATAAATGAAAACATTTGTGCAAAGACATCTACACAAATATTCAAAGCAGACATATTTTTGTTAAACAAAAACTGAAAACTATTCATATATCCTCAATAGGTGAATAGATAAACTATGGAATATTCATATAATGGAATACTACTCAGCAATAAAAAAGGATGAACTACTGATTTGTACTATAAATGAATGAAGCTCAAATAATTATGCTTAGTTAAAAACTTCAGACAAAAAAGGAGTACATGCTGTACTGTTATATTAATATAAAATTCTAGAAAGTGCAAACTAATCTATAGTGATACGAAGTACCTCAGTGGTTGCCTAAGGACAAGTGAGATAGATTGGGCAGTATGGAATACAGAGAGGCATAAGAAAACATTTCAGGATGATGAACATGTTCATTATCTTGATTATATAGATCTGCTGGATATGCTGACAGATATATACATATGTTGAAACAAATTACATATTTTAAACATGTGCTGTTTATTGCTTGTCACATCAGTTTATGTTGGAATAGTTTAAGTATTTCATAAATTTAAATATATTGGTGACCATGGGTAGTAAAATTTTATTCCTTCATTGTTCCACATCATATTAATTATGAGCATCCAAATTAATACTGTTCTGGTTCAGTCACTTACTTAAGCCCAGTGATAATCAAGCAGGGTGTCCCCAGATAGCAGAGATGCCTCATTCCCCAGCAACCTCTCTTCTTGGTTAAAGTTCTTGTGCTACTGAGAACAGTAACATGAGAAATTAACTAAATATTAATATAGAATTAATCCATTTACTGCAGATATCATATTTAAAATTATATAATCTCAATTTAATTTAGATGTTACAACTTACAATGATTATATTTTCAAATAAGTGTTCGTATTGGAAATGACTATATAACATATTTTGATGTCCACATTTTGAATAATTCCATATTTTTTATTTTATATTACTTATCTATGTTCTATTTCTTGCTCTCTATTCTATTTTCCCTAGTCTTATTTTGGTTTATATTTTACTATTTTATCACATTTTTGCATAATGAAACAAAGTATAAGTAAGTAGTTAAATATCTTAAGGAATTTTCTTTTCAACCTCACATCTATAGTTATTGCTTTTGTTTTTCCTTAAGAAGCCAGTTCTTAATATCTCCCTTCACTGGTCAAGATGCTACTCAGTATAGCTGTGTATATTTGAGTGTAAGGCTGGTTGTATAAACTGCGAGCCTTTCCACTCCATGCTAGCCAGTCTCATGGTTTGGTATACGTGACACATGGTATACCTGTTGTTGTTTAGAATAATGATGTCTAAACAGACCCCCTCATTCCTCTACTTGATATTTATCAGTGAACTGAGTCAGTCTCTTCTATTTATGTTCAAAAGTTGTTTTATTTAGTGAGAAAGCCCCAGAAATAGAAAATGTATTGCCCTTCAGGGAAGTAATATGCTTTTCTCCAGCAACTTAATGTACTACACACTTTGTGCTAGTCAGCTGTCTGAATATCACTCAGGTAAATCCTGTGTAATAGAGTCATATTTTATAAGCACAATCAAGCCAGGTGTTTATATCCTCGATTACTAGTCATGTTCAGGCTGAATGGTTATGAGTTAATAATATCAAAAATCTATGTTAGAAATTGAGCTGGTGTAAAGTCCTTCAAGAGTTGGACGTAAATTTAAAAAACACCTTCAGTGTTGTCCAAATCAGTAGTAGTCAAAATTAAGTAGTTGAAAAATTGTCTCAAAAGTTGTCTCGTATTGTTGCTATCACTCAATAACTTTTAAGCAGGACTTAACCTATTTGACATTTTCGTTTCAAGAGGCAAAAATCTCTTATAGAATAGGAACCAAAATATCTGAGGCAGAAAAGAGGAGGGTAATAAAATTTGGGAATAAGAAAAGGAATACAAAATATGCATATCAAAAGAGAAGAGTTGTCTAAATCTGTGGTACCACAAGATGACAAAAAAGAAAACTTTGCTTAAGAAATGGTTTATGTGACTTGCATTACTACTTTATTTCAAATGCTCATAAACTGCAATTTATTTATGCTGCTTACAAATTATCACGTTTGAAAGACTTAGGAAATGCTAATGAAGTTCATTTGAGGTAGAAATACATTGCTTCTTACATAGTAAAATGGATAATCTAAAAG
Source organism: Tursiops truncatus (assembly GCF_011762595.2). Lineage (NCBI taxonomy): Eukaryota > Metazoa > Chordata > Mammalia > Artiodactyla > Delphinidae > Tursiops > Tursiops truncatus. The sequence continues at coordinate 30,612,946 of NC_047050.1, read as the reverse complement.
ATCTTTAATATAAATATAAATAGATGAATATAGGATTACTTATTTCTGTATAGGAAATAATGGAAAATTGATGCCTAAAAAGTTACATTAAATTAAGAAATTTACATTCAGTGGCCTTGGTATACACAGTAATAGATTTATAACATGTAAACTGTGCTATTTTTTGAATTAAAAATATTCAGAAAATTTTAATATTAATATTTTTATATTGACATGAAGTGACCATCTAAACCAAGGGGCCAAACATTTAATATTTGAAAATCTCCCTTGGTATTTTACCTCTATGTATTTATAATTATTTAGAAAATCTATTGTATGATTTTCTTATGGCAGTTTTTATTTATACTTCAAACTGCAATATTTTTTCATCAATAGTGCTTCTGTGTCGAAATGTTCCTCATTTTCAAAAACTTTTGCCACATACTTTTATTTCTTGTGTTTGAGTTTGAGTTCCCTGGAAAGCAAACACTATGATAAAGTTACAGGGAGGGAAGTAAACCTGTGAAAGATAAAGAGGGAGGAAGCAGGACTGGCACAGTGTCTTGGCAAACCCAACAAGAAACTCCAGGGCAAAGATTGCCCACTAGAGAAGTCCCAGGTAGGGCAGAAATAGTCAGAATCTAGTACCTGCTGTGCTCCGTCAGGAAGCTGGAAGCTGCCCAAACAGAGCATGGACCAACAAAAGGCACTCAGCTGACTGCTTGGCCTAACTATCAGATCCAAAGGCATTCAGCTGAATGGCCAGTTCTTTATTCAGGGAGAT